>NC_141874.1:513160103-513463133 GCF_056163025.1 Triticum urartu
AGTATGCCTCTACTAGACTAGCTCGTTAATCAAAGATGGTTAAGTTTCCTAGCCATGGACAAGAGTTGTCATTTGATGAACGAGATCACATCATTAGAGAATGATGCGATTGACTTGACCCATCCGTTAGCTTAGCACTATGATCGTTTAGTTTATTGCTATTGCTTTCTTCATAACTTATACATGTTCCTATGACTATGAGATTATGCAACTCCCGAATATCGGAGGAACACTTAGTGTGCTATCAAACGTCAAAACGTAACTGGGTGATTATAAAGATGCTCTACAGGTGTCTCCAATGGTGTTTGTTGAGTTGGCATAGATCGAGATTAGGATTTTTCACTCCGACTGTTGGAGAGGTATCTCTGGGCCCTCTCGGTAATGCACATCACAATAAGCCTTGCAAGAAATGTGACTAATGAGTTAGTTGCGGGATGATGCATTATGGAACGAGTAAAGAGACTTGCCGGTAACAAGATTGAACTAGGTATAATGATACCGATGATCAAATCTCGAGCAAGTAACATACCGATGACAAAGGAACAACGTATGTTGTTATGCGGTTTGACCGATAAAGATCCTCGTAGAATATGTAGGAACCAATATGAGCATCCAGGTTCCGCTATTGGTTATTGACCGGAAGTGAGTCTCGGTCATGTCTACATAGTTCTCGAACCCGTAGGGTCCGCACGCTTAACGTTCGATGACGATCGGTATTATGAGTTTATGTGTTTTGATGAACCGAAGGTAGTTCGGAGTCCCGGATGTGATCACGGACATGACGAGGAGTCTCGAAATGGTAGAGACATAAAGATTGACATATTGGAAGGCTATGTTTGGACACCGGAATGGTTTCGGATAAGTTCGGGCAATTACCGGAGTACTAGGGGGTTACCGGAACCCCCGGGGAGTCAATGGGCCTTAATGGGTGGGAGAGAGGAGGAGGCGGACAAGTGGGGGACGCCCCCCAAGCACAATCCGAATTGGGAAGGGGCCCAGCCCCCTTTCCTTCTCTCCTTCTCCCTCTTCCTTCTTCTCCTACTCCAACTAGGGAAGGGGGGAAACCTACTCCTACTAGGAGTAGGAATCCCCTTGGGGCGCGCCATAGAGAGGGCCGGCCCTCCCCTCCTCCACTCCTTTATATTCGTGGGAGGGGGCACCCCATAGACACACAAGTTGACAGTTGTCTTAGCCGTGTGCTGTGCCTCCCTCCACAGATTTCCACCTCGGTCATATCATTGTAGTGCTTAGGCGAAGCCCTGCATTGGTAACTTCATCATCACCGTCATCACACCATCGTGCTGATGAAACTCTCCCTCGGCCTCAGCTGGATCAAGAGTACAAGGGATGTCACCGAGCTGAACGTGTGCAGATCGTAGAGGTGCCATGCATTCGGTACTTGGATCGGTTGGATCGCGAAGACATTCGACTACATCAACCGTGTTACTAAACGCTTCCGCTTTCGGTCTACGAGGGTACGTGGACACACTCTCCCCGCTTGTTGCTATGCATCATCTATATGGATCTTGCGTGTGCCTAGGAATTTTTTTGAAATTACTGCGTTCCCCAACAAGTGTGTCCACGTACCCTCGTAGACCGAAAGCGGAAGCGGAAGCGTTTAGTAATGCGGTTGATGTGGTCGAATGTCTTCGCGATCCAACCGATCCAAGCACTGAACATACGGCACCTCCGCGTTCAGCACACGTTCAGCTCGATGACGTACCTCGATCTCTTGATCCAGTTAAGGATGAGGGAGAGTTTCGTCAGCACGACAGTGTGGTGACAGTGATGATGAAGTTACCGTCACAAGGCTTCGCCTAAGCACTACGATGATATGACCGAGGTGTGTAACTATGTAGGGGGGCACCGCACACGGCTAAGAGAAGCTTGGTGTGTCTTTGGGGTGCCCCCCTCCCACGTATATAAATGGGGAGGAGAGGTGGCCGGCCCAAGGGGGGCACACCATGGGGGGAGTCCTACTTGGACTCCTGGTCCAAATAGGATTCGCCCCCCCCCTTTCCTATTCCCACTAGGAGAAGGAGGGAAGGAGGAGGAGAGAATGAAAGGGGGGGCCGGCCCCCAAACCCTAGTCCAATTCAGTTTGGGCTTGGGGGGGGCGCCACCACCTGGCCGCCGCCTCCTCTCTCCACTAGGGCCCATGAAGGCCCATTTACTCCCGGGGGGGGGGGGGTCCAGTAACCCCCGATACTTCGGAAAATGCCCGAACCTTTCTGAAACCATTCTGGTGTCCAAACATAACCTTCCAATATATCAATCTTTATGTCTTGACCATTTCGAGACTCCTCGTCATGTCTGTGATCTCATCCGGGACTCCGAACAAACTTCAGTTCATCAAATCACATAATTCATAATACAAATCTTCATCGAACGTTAAGCGTGCGGACCCTACGGCTTCGAGAACTATATAGACATGACCGAGACACATCTCCGGTCAATAACCAATAGCGGAACCTGGATGCTCATATTGTCTCCTACATATTCTACGAAGATCTTTATCGATCAAACCGCATAACAACATACGTTGTTCCCTTTGTCATCGGTATGTTATTTGCCCGAGATTCGATCGTCGGTATCATCATACCTAGTTCAATCTCGTTACCGACAAGTCTCTTTACTCGTTCCGTAATACATCATCCCGTGGCTAACTCATTAGACACATTACTTGCAAGGCTCATAGTGATGTGCATTACCGAGAGGGCCCATAGATACCTCTTCGATACACGGAGTGACAAATCCTAATCTCGATCTATGCCAACTCAAAAAATACCATCAAAGACACCTATAGAGCATCTTTATAATCACCCAGTTACGTTGTGACGTTTGATAGCACACAAGGTGTTCCTCCAGTATTCGGGAGTTGCATAATCTCATAGTCAGAGGAACATGTATAAGTCATGAAGAAAGCAATAGCAATAAAACTAAATGATCATTTTGCTAAGCTAACGGATGGGTCTTTTCCATCACATCATTCTCTAATGATGTGATCCCGTTCATCAAATGACAACACATGTCTATGGTCAGGAAACTTAACCATCTTTGGTTAACGAGCTAGTCTAGTAGAGGCATACTAGGGACACTCTGTTTTTCTATGTATTCACACATGTACTAAGTTTCCGGTTAGTACAATTCTAGCATGAATAATAATCATTTATCATGATATAAGGAAATATAAATAACAACTTTATTATTGCCTCTAGGGCATATTTCCTTCAATTTATGCACATATAATTTAGTCCAACAAAAAACGTTTGAAGCACCATCCATTAGTAAACATGAGTGGGGTAATTCTTAGTCATAATTTTCATTCTTTTTCAAGCTTGGGCTACATGCTCATGATAAAGTTGTTTGAAATTCATGACAATATTTCTGAGTTGTATATTTTTAGTAGGCGGATAATATTTTCCATCAATAGCATCTTTGCATTTATTCCATGAATCAATGATATTTTTAGGCAAAGATAATAGCCACTCTTTGGCTCTAGATAATAGTGAAAAGGAGAAAAAGGTTTTAAAAGATCAACAAATCACACAAATAATTCATTGCATCAAACACCAAGTCTTAAAAGGGAGTTACATAGGTTTAGGGAAGGACACCCCTATTGTATATGTGGAGAAGATGGCAAAGGACATGATGGTGCAGGCAATGGAGGCAATGGCATTTATGGTGGTTCCTCGTTGGCATTCCGACGTAGCCGGGAGAGACAGGGATGTAGTTTTATTGTATTCCCATGCCGCGATATTGTACTTTGCGCCATATTTGACTATGTATGCATGTCACCATGGGCCCACGCCTAGGTGGCCAACTTTCTTAGGGGTATCACCGTCGGTTTCCTTAAGAGCAATCATGCGTCTACCAAACTGGAGGAGTCCACGATATGAGAGCAAAGAAGAGAAGAAAGGATGGCGGCCACCGACCTACACCCTTATATAAAGTCATTTGTGCTAAGACGAAGGGGGCATTCAACATCTGTTGAAGCACTAGATTAGCTAGAAGTAAAACGAAGCTAGGCATCTTGTACTGATCGTCCACATAGAACTTGCCAAGTTCATATCCAACTCGCTGAGAGCATAATTGTACTCCTCCATTATAATATCCTTAGCATAACCCATATAAGTAGGAGAAGGGATATTAGCTACATCATGAGCGGATGAGTCTGGGTTAAAGTTGTGTCATGTGTTCGTCCAACAACATGAGGTTACGTCCCACTATCAAACAAATCTATGCGCGACTAAGGTACTTTTTAAAGTACTTTGTGCAGTATACTCAACACCCTTCTCATTCTTGCTCTTCTTTGACATTCCCCCTTGGTTAGAATAGGCGTTTTCCTCTGGTTTTCATGGCTTCATTGGACTAGAGGTGAGAGTCTTCCCCAAAATTGGATCTAGCATTCATGAGAGTCTTTTTCTAGATGTTGAAATATGTGTCATGTTATCGCTTTATTCATTGCTGGAGATCTGTAGATATGAATAAACCTAAAAATAGGGTGATTCTGAAATGCCATTATCTGGGTGCGTCAAAAGGACACCTCTGGAAAAAAATCTATGCGCCCTAGATGCTCTATGCACGCTCACGACCAAGGGCACATGGGCAGGACGTTTGGGCCCCTGTGGCTCCCCTGGATGCCCCCTTCTGCAAGCCTTTGTGATCCATGTAAATAATGGCACATTATTATTTTCATATTTTCTTGAGTTTGGGAAATTTTCCGCAATCACAAACAATAAAAACTGCAATTCTGTCCGGCAGTTTAACCCTATATAACATAAAATATAACATAAAATTTATGAAAAATATGTATGATAATTTGAAAAGGTCTAAATACATCTAGGATATATCAGTCCGCATGCCAGAGATACCAGAGCACCAAGTGTCCTCAACGACCTCATAGCTAGCCCCGCATATCTTCTTTTACCAGGAAAGTTGTAAATAAATTGTAGAAGCCACCAATTATCGAGGTCAGTAATGCACATAACAAACTCTCCACACATTCTTTACACAAAACTCCACCTACTGGTGTAACCTGTTGTAGCTAGTTTAAATACATCATTTGGCTCGGTTGACATGATTCTAGATGTATGAGCCCCGCGTGCAAACACACACTTGGCAAAAAAGGCCACACCAGCCAACTAAAAATCTCAATATCTTGCAGACCTATGGTCGAGCTAAAAAAATCTCAAATCGGTTCTAGGTACATGTGTGTTTTACTGGTTTTTTTGGCATCTTTTGAAATTGTGAATTTTGAAGCCAAATTTGAATGGGCCAACTAGAATTGCCAACATGTCCCAAACGTGTGGTCCAAATGAGTTGATTTTCTATAGATAAAAACTAGGTACATTTATAATTTACTAGATTTTTGCATTTTAAGTGATGAATTTTGAAACAAAATTTGAACGAGTTAACTAAAACTATCAATATCTTCTAAATCTGTGGCCCAAAAGAGCCGAAATTTCCCCAGATCAGGACTAGGTACATTTACAATTTACTAGATTTTTGCGTTTTTTCTGGAAATGTTAAATTTGAACCAACGAATTTCACATCCACCTCACCAAATTTTGTCGTCGTGGTCATTTTTTTCACGTGTACATTGACATGCGGTGCCAACCCATAAGGAATCATGTCAACCATTAAGTGATGGATTCGAGCTAGCTGTCACAGATTACATCAATTAATGGTCTTTTGTTCAACAAACTTGTTCTGTGCAAACCGACCCCAGTAGTTAGTGGTTTTTGCAATTCCCTCGGGGAGTTGGCGATGATGATAAGTTATTTCCCCTCCCATGGTTTTCTTTGCACTAGATCATCTCTCTCGGTACGCATGCCCCCTCCCCTCCAGTTTTCTTAACGCTAAATCGTCTTCCTGGAAAAATCTCCCCATTCTTGATTTTTTTGCCTAAGAAATGAACAATGACAGCAGGTCACAATCTCCTTGTTATGGTAAACATTTTTTTTCAGATTTCCTATTGCAAGGAATGAAAAAGTATTCTTATAACTTTCCTTTCAATTCAATGTGCCTTGTCTTATGTACTAGATGACACCTCACACAACTGGTTGCAATTACAAATATATCTCAATGAATTTTGGATGTATGAAACAAGAATACTTGAATTAATAATATGAGAATTGAAACTGAAAATATATATGTCGAGGGGAAGTCATACTATTGTATCCATGTGCCGCACCTACCGTACTTTGTGCCGCATATGCTCATATGTGCGTAGGCCCAGGGGTCCACACTTGGATGACCGACTTCCATAAGTGTGACAACCCCTAGTTTCCTAGAGGGAAGTCGTAGACCTAGAAACTCGAGAGAGTCCGGATCATAGAACATCAGAACTACCGAACAGAGGGCCAAGACAACGCCAATATATAAGGACACCCGACACCACGAGAAAGGATCAAAGATCTAGCAAAGACATATATTTGCCTCTTTAGCCAGATTGAGCTAGAGATCTCGTCTAGATCACCCATCTAGAACTCGAGATAACTTCTCGGCTCGCTGAGACCCCATTGTAATCTCTATTTGTAATTTGTCTCGATATAATCCCATATAAGCAGGAGCAAGGCTAGTACCCGCATCGAGGGGCCCGAACCTATGTAAAACTTATGTCTTGTGTTCAAATGACGACTAAGGTGACGTCCTAGTACCAAACAAATCATGTGTAACTATCATACTAATGAAAGGTAATCAACGAAATACCCACGACAATATATAATTTATTGTATATGTGTAAAATATTTATTGAATACATGTAGCATAACAGAATGAAAATAGCTAAACCTTTCCGATGCATGATTACAAATTAAGGGGGGCATTTTTTCCATGCATGTTTTTTTAGTCCCATGCATGGTTGTGCGTTTAGGTGGCATGTTTGGACGTTGAGAGAAATGGGTTAATGGTGATCACATATTTAGTTATACTAAACAGTACCCCACAATTGCTACGGGTGTGTTTGGTAGCACTCCCAATCTAGCATGGTTGTTCTCCTCTGATACATGCTAATTGTAGACATGCTGAGTACATCCATTTACTGTTGTTTGGTAGCGGTGTATGTGCTGAGACATGCTAAGCTGAGACTCTGTTTGGCAGCTTGCATCTGTGTAGACATGTCGGTCGGTACTGTAGCAAATAAGTGAAGAAAACATTTTAAAAATGTGAATAATTTTTTGAAACATGGGGAAAATAATATTTTTGAAAATTTAAACATTTTCAGAATTTTTATGTTTTTATAATTTGAACAAAATTTGAAAGTTTGATATCTTTTAAAAAATCTGTTTTTTTTGAAAATCCAAAATTTTAAAAAATTTGAAAGCCAAATTTTAAAATTCAAAAAAACAAAAAAAAATCTAATTTAAACATTTTTGGAAATTCTGAAATTTTTATGAACATTTGAACAGATTTTGAATGACATTTTTTGAAAATTTTAACAATTTTTGAAAATCTGGCCTTTTTTGAACAATTTTTTGGTATTCTGAATATTTTCTAAAAAATAATTATTTCTTAGAAATTTCTCGCTCGCTTCACTCATGCATGCTAACCAGCGAACGATTGTTGGGGTGTTCTCTCTTCGTGCATGCTAAGAAGGTATTTGGGCTGAGCTCCTGCATGTTGAACAGGCCCGTGCAAGCTACCAAACACCCAAAAGTGGGTTTAGGAGGAAACTTTTGAGCTCATGCACCCTCCATGCACTCTACAAGATTTGGTTTGAATATATTGCAATAATATTTGGTTGTATAGAACACAATTAGATTGATAATATAATAATTGAAACTAAAAATACATATGATTTATTATATCAGATTATTGTATGGTTACAAAATATTTATTGAATATAAGTAGCATAACAAAATGTAATTGAAAATATTTTCCAATGCATGGTTGTAAGTTAAGGTGGGTATTTTCCCATGTATGTTTGCATGTTGAGCTGTGCATTTTACCATACAAGTTGCATTTTGAGGTGTCATATTTGCATGCTAAGAGAAATAGGCTAATGAAAATCACCTGTTTAGTTATGCAGGGTGAAGTTTCAAAAAAAAGTTATGTTGGGTAAGGTACCACCCAATAATCAGAACATGCAATGGCTTGTAACTCTCGTGACTCGTGGCCTCGGTATGGTGGACGTCGCCAAGGTTTAGGGTGGGCACAATTCATAAGCGACCACCATTTTGCAGAGAAATAAAGCGAAGTCGTGTCTACTTTGTTGAATTCCTCAATGTGAAAAGACATATATTCATAAATAAGACACCTGATTGCACAAAATAGGAGTTGATAATAGAAGGGGCTACATGAAGCTTATTCATTTCAAAGGTGTTTAGGCATCAGAAATCCACAATGCAACGGCATCTGTATGGTTTGTCACTAAGCGAAGACTGGTCTGAACAGCCCTGAGCCATCCTGCACTCTCGTCTCTATACCCTGCAGTGTGATATCCTCAGCTTCTTGCGTGATAGATGCACTTGTAAACGTTGGATTTCACTGAGCAAGGGCACCAGAACAAAATACAGGAGTTACGGGGAACAAAAGGACACATACGATGGATACTTCTTGATTAAAGTTCGTCTTGAATGGACCCCGATGGAGTGGATGATGTTACCTCCTCTTCTACAGCATCCGTCTGGGTTACTTCTACTGCAGCAGCTTTGGCCCCTCTGTTCTTCTTGATAAAACTGATGATCTCCTCGGCCGTCCTCTGCCCGTCATACATCAAGAGATCCCCTCCACTAGAAGAATAGAAGTACAGCGCTGGGTATCCCTCGACCGCGAAGTCTGTCGGGATATCGTTCGCAGTACCATCCTGCAAAACCAGAGGTCTCAGACTTTATAATGCCTAGGACGATGCTCTACCACAGAAGTGTGACCTGAATCAGTGGCAATATGAATAATCAACTGAAAAGTGGGCTACCATCTTCGCTATGACTACATCATCATCGTCGTGCAACGAGACAGCAACTTCCTCCAGAATCGGGGCCAACTTCCGGCAATGACCGCACCAAGGTGCATAGAACTCGAGTAGAACTACAAGAAGTGCCATGCAGTGAATTGGTTAGACAAGCTTCACCACAGGATAAATAACTAAAAGCTGAATGCAACCACTGGTATAATTCAGCTCAGCCAGTGAGTTGAAGTGACATGAACGAACCATTTTTGCCAGAGTTAAAAACAATTTCATCAATATTGTCAGCCACGACAACTTTAACAGGTTGATCATTCACCTTAGGAATTGGCTCTGACTTAACATAAGGTGTTAAGTTGCCATACTGTATGAAAAAGTAGATGATTAGGAAATGATTTGACAAAAGAGTACTATGAAACAGCATAGTAGACTAGGCCTCAACTATATACTGCTTCATCCAGGGTATGAGCTGGTCAGGCTCCATGGTTGGATTGAGATATTTTCCAGTAGATGCTAGCACGAGGAGGAGGGGAACATCACTTTCTTTGAGCCCGAAATACTGAAAAGTTTCGCATGGATGCTAATCAGTGGATTAGTTCTAGGAATTCTTAACAAAAATGACGAGAAGCTAGTAAGAGTAACGACCTCGAAGGCGCGGTCTGCGGTTGAAACATCACCAATTAGAAAACTGATGTTATTACCGCTGAGCTGCCTGGCTGCTTCATGCATCTGGCTCTTGAAGGTCTCAACTCTGTCGTCACTGAAGCGCAAGAAAAGCATTGCCTGTCCAATCATGTATCAAAGTTATTTCATGTTTCATGATACAAGTGAAAAGGGTCAATGCGCTCATGCAATCTCAAATGTTGGTCCTATGTTGATATCATGATGCAGGTAAAGAATTGAGCTAAAGTTACTAAATGTTCAACTCTTCCATCCCATACAAGTGAAGCCGAGACTGCAAGTACTGAAGGAACAAACAAGATCTGAGGGCAATTGCTGTTTACTCACTTTGGCACTAGGCGTGCTGTAGTATCTTTCAATAAACTTATGGTTGGTCGGGTCTGCGTCGAAGGTAACTACAGTAGGGAAACCAGACACCTCAATAAACTTCTTGATTGCATCGTCATCAAAATCCTGACAATTATAGATGACTGGTGTTTTAGTGTACAAGCAAAAGCACACCCACGAGAACGAAGTGACCAGCAATGAAAAGGTGCACATTAAGAAAGATATTTACTTGTGAATCGACAAACAGCTCATCGAATGGCTTAAAGAGTCGAAGAAGGGGGCCCTTGACGGTCAGATCACCACGTGGCAGAATGCTCGCATCCGATGTGTGAAAGAAATCATAGTCTGTTCGCATCTTGTTTGCCACGGCCATAAAATTCTCATACTCAATACCAGCAAACTCAGGGAATACACCCACCTGCAAGACAATTTTCAGACAAGAACAACACACCCATTGATCTCCATTCTTCAAGAGATTAAGGAAAGAGAGGTGAACCGCACAAATGCGGTAGGATGTGGGAACTTACAAGGACCACCCCTTTGTCGCCGATGGAGCGTGAGGCATCCACTGCAGACCTGATCTCGAGAGATGCCGGGCCGACCTGCCTCGTGAGGTACTCCACGATACCCTCCGCGTCCCTCGGGCCACCATAGGCGCTCACGTCGCTCCCTCCTTTTCTGATGATCTTGATGGCCGGATACCCATGTACCTTGTACTTGTCCTTGAGCTCCTTGTTGCTCTCGTCATACGCATCCACCTTCGCGAGCACCACTGGAGGGTCGCGCTTCCTCAGCATGGAGGCTGCTTTCTCGTACTGCATGCATCATATCACACGTACACACATAAATGGCATGGACAAATTAAAACGTACGTCTCAGTGTCTCAGTGTTGCATTTTTCATGGTAAGACAGACTACTTGTTAAGGAAATGACTAACCTCTGGAGCGAGCTCCTTGCAGTGGCCACACCTGCGATGGTCATCAGTTAGACACTGTTTTGGGATTTGGGGAGAGTCAGAGCATAGCTGCTTAAGGAGTAACATACCATGGCGCGTAGAACTCGACGACTATGAACTCGTGCTTGGCCACCACTTCCGAGAAGTTGCCTGCGTCAAGTGTCAGGACCGCCTCTCCAAGCACAGCTGTGCCTTCCACCTCGGCCGCGATGGGGCCGGAGGAGAGCAGAAGGACCACGACGAGGGTGGCAAAAGGGAGTGCCAGGGGAACGTCCATTGCTTAAGCTGTAACTAAGTCACCTCTCAGGATTTCCGTCAGAGGATGACATGCCTACCAGGTTAATATAGGTGAAGATGAGAAGGGTGTTCCTCTTCCAAAAAGAAAAGATGAGAAGGGGTGTTGCACTTGCAGGGATCTCGAGGAAGTCAATGGGGGCTTGTTTGCTAGCTTCTCTTCGACTCATGCTCCTGAACTTTGCTTACAAATGACAA
Organism: Triticum urartu; assembly: GCF_056163025.1. NCBI lineage: Eukaryota > Viridiplantae > Streptophyta > Magnoliopsida > Poales > Poaceae > Triticum > Triticum urartu. The sequence continues at coordinate 513,171,467 of NC_141874.1, forward strand.
TAATGAGTCTCTTTACTTCCAATTTCTACTTTCAGTTAGTAAACAACTACATAGCTGATAGCAGATGGCTAGTTTTTCACAGTTATTTTATAATTGGAAGTCAGCCGTAAAATCTGCACACTGCATGCATACTTGTGTCTGCAAGTAATATTTCACCTTTATACACCGAGTCCAAAATAAGTAATCATTCATGGCATAGCCACAGTCAAGTTGTCAGCACGCAGCACTTTGTAAGAGTTTCAGTCTTCAGATCCACAACTCAGATCAGAAAAGTCCTTCATGCTTTCACCCCAAGCAAAATTGCTGCACCAGCAACAGAATGGATCACTTAGAATCATTTTGCCATTTTTCTTTTCATCACCGGGTTCTGCATCATCCATGATCTTCCAACCTGCAAAGTGTATCAAGCCTTCTAGTTCTAGCCACAGGCTTCAGAGCTGTAATTCATCAGGCCATCAGCATTTTCAGCATCTACACTCACCCTACTCATCTGCATCTGAATGATTCTCAAGGTATCGTGTATCTCATTCCTGCAGGGATGTCCGTTATCTCGTGCGAGAAACACACTCACTTGCCTGCCTATCTCAATCCAACTACAGCCAGGCTGCTTAATGACACCTCTGCTCTTCATGGATCTCCTCACTCTATATACATCTGCCCATTTCCCCAACTCAGCGTACATATTCGAGAGAAGAACGTAGGGTCCAGAGTTCTCAGGATCAAGCTCAAACAACTTCCCAGCTGCCAGTTCTCCCATCTCAATATTCTTATGTAGCCTGCAAGAACCTAGCAGAGAAGCCCAGAGCACGCTGTCAGGTTCCATTGGCATCTCCTTTATGAGCTCCTCAACTTCTTTTAGATGACCGGCACGACCAAGCAAATCAATCATACATGTGTAGTGATCTTGGGATGGAGTTATCCCATGATCCTCAGTCATGGACCGAAAGTATCTCCGGCCCTCCTCCACTAATCCAGAATGGCCACAGGCAGACAGAACACCAATCATGGTGACAGAATCTGGGCTCTCTTTACTGCATAACATTCTCTCAAAAAGATGCAGTGCTTCTTTTGCACGGCCGTTCTGTGCATGACCGACAATCATGGCATTCCACGACACAGTATCTCTGGCTGCCATCCTCTCAAACACCTTCACACCATCATCAATTGATCCTGTCTTCAGGTACATGTCTACAAGGGAATTCCCAACAAACACATCAGACTCTGGTCCAAAGTCAAAGCGAAAACCTTCCTTCAGGACATGCACATGAGCTTGCTGACCAAGCTGAAGATCAGCAACATTGCCACATGCATTGAGAACATTTCCGTATGTGTAATGTGTTGGCCAAACTGACTCTCTTTTCAGCCTGACAAAGAGCCTAAGTGCCTCCTCCTCGTCACCGTTCTGTGCATATGCTGCAATGAGCACATTCCAAGCAATGACATTCTTCTCGACCATCTGTGAGAACACCACCTGAGCATCTTCCACATTAGCAGACCTTGCGTACCCGGTGATGAGTGATGTTTCAGAGACAACACTCCTGGAAGCCATGCGGTCAAACACACACCTCGCCTCCCATGTCCTCCCACATTTGGCGTACATGTCCACCAGAGCGTTGCTCAGCACCATGTCCTCCCTAAACCTATCGGATTTCACCACGCACGCATGAACCTGCCGTCCTTCTCTATCCGCAGCAAGGCCCGCACACGCACTCATGACACTTGCAAGTGTCACCTCATCGGGCACAAGACCGGCATTCATCATCCTGACAAACAGTACCAGCGCCTCACCCACAGGGCCGTTCTGCTCATAGCAAGTGATCAAGCTGTTCCAGGAAACGACATTCCGCTCCGGCATTGCCTCGAACACCCTCCGTGCCTCCTCCGGCCCCTCGCACTTGGCATACATGTCCAAGAGCGCACTGCCAATATACACGTCCTTGGCATGCGGCGACTTGGAAACAAGGGCATGCACCTGCACCCCGGCCCTCAGGTCCTTCTCCACGGCACAGGCGCTCAGGGCGCTGGCAAAGGAGTAGGCATTGAGCACGAAGTCGTCGGCGTGCATGGCGGCGAAGAACAGGAGGGCGTCGGCGCCACGGCTGTGCTGCGCGAGCGCGGCGATGACCGCGTTGTAGGAGCACTGGTCCGGGTCGGGGATGGCGCCGAAGAGAGCACGGACGTCGGCGGGGTTGCCAAGGCGGGCGTGCGCGGAGAGGAGGGCGTTGTAGGAGAAGGTGTTGGGGCGGGGAATCTCGTCGAACACCCTGCGCGCGTCGGGGAGGCGGCCGAGTCGCGCGTAGGCGGAGACGAGGGTGTTGAGGAGGAAAGTCTCGTCCGCGTAGGGCGACTTGAGGGCGCGCGCGTGCGCTGCGCGGGCGGCGGGCAGGCTTGGCGCGGACCGGAGGAGGTCGGCGAGCGGCGCGGATGCTCGGAGGTGGGAGACGAAGTGGTGGTGGTGGTGTCGCGCCATGCCAACAGGTGCCTCCGTTTGAAAATTCGATGGTGGCAGAAGGCGGCGGTGTCCTCGTCGTTGCCAGCAGAACGAACTGACAAACAAGGGCGATACTGAATACGCGCCAGAACACCAGGATTGTTCGGAGAGGCAAATACTCTTTTTTTTCTTCTGAGACTAGGCAAATACTCTTCCTGATTGCCATGTTTTGAAGTGGATTTTAATATATATTTTTGTTCACTTCCTGCAAAAGAATACACAAAATTCCTGCCAAATGTTATTGTCTCTCTCTTCTTCTTTTTTTGATAACTAAATCTTCCTCTTTGTTCACATGTGACAACACCTACATCTTTTAGTATCAGAGGAAGGAAAGCATTTGGAGCAACACCTAACCACTCATTACAAAAGCTAATTCTAGCAGCACGCGCTAATTCATGTGCAACACCATTTGCTTCTCTAGGACAGTATTGAAACCGGATAGAACTGAACTCGCATGCCAAGCGATAACAATCATCAATGATGGCCGCTGCGTTACCTGCATACTGGGCCCTTTGTTCATGATCTCCATAAGTTCCTGGTTATCCGAGTTCACGATAATCCTATTGCATCCATACTGGCCCCCTTCGTTCTTGTCTCTTAACATGAAGCAGTGTTAGTTTTTGTTTTGAGGTCGTTGTTACGAATATACTTAGACAAGAAAATAATTGTGTTAAATTGGCAATTTACAACTTCCTTTTACAAATAGGTACTCCCTCTGTTTCGAGTTATAAGATGTTCTAACTCTTTTTTTTTTGTAGACACGTTTTAGTGCGTTTGTTCACTCATTTCAGTCCATATGTAGTCCATACTGAATTATCCAAAACGTTTTATAATTCAGAACAAAGGTGATACTTTACAACTTCCTCGGCATCTTCCTAGCCGATGAGGCCTGCTATATGCTCCCCTAGTCTCGGCACCTGACCACTCAACATAGACAGACTAGAAGACTCAATGTGACTTCCTTGTGAGTGCCAGAATAAATCATGCAAAGTTGGGCTCCAATTCATCCTCAGTCAGCTGACATGAAAGCTTGAGGTCTTGTTATCATCCTTATAATTACAAACTCCATGTTCGGCCCAGAAAACTCTGTCTTCAGCTCGACCAACTGTACTAGGGTAGTCCTGTCAAGTGTCAATACTGATGCTATAGGATCACAAGCACCTGAAAATCCTTTTCAAGTCTGCTCCTTGATTTGGTAATTAAGAATTTCAGCTCAGCCACCTGCGAGTCGATGTCATGGCACTCACAGCGGCGACATCAATTCTTCGTCCGGGTTACCAAATGACATGGGCTCTGCACTGCCACCGTCACTGCACATGTAGTCCGCAGTGGCCTCATATCGAACCGGTGTCTGGGGATTGCTATCATTGATGCACTTGGCAGCCCGCTCCCCTAATTTCCTATTTCCATATTCCCTGCAGCAGTCGAAGATCCTTAACCACATTGTGGTTGGTGGCTCAAACGGCATGTGATCCACAAAATCCTCGAGCTCAACCATGTGTCCATGTTTGCCCAGCAGCTCAATCATGCACTCATAGTGCTCCATGCGAGGAATGATGGATTCCTCAGTCATCAAAGTGAAATAACTCTTTCCCAACCCAACATGCCCCTCGCTGATACATGAAACTAGTGCACCGAGGAAAGTGACAGAGTCGGCCTTAATCCCTTGCGCCTGCATTTCATCAAACAATTCAAGCCCATACTCACCTTTGCCACTGTAAGCACAGCCAAGGATCATCGAATTCCACAGGATGACATCACGAGATGGCTGTGCCTCGAATATCCTGATGCCATAATCAAATAGCCTACACTTGCAGTACATGTCAATCAGTGCACTTTGCAGTATATCGTCAATCTCATAGCCATTTCTGATCATGTACGCATGAATCTCCATGCCGTGCTTAAGCAGAAAAATGTTGGCACAGGCTGCCAGTGCCGAACTGAACGTGGACTGGTTAGGAGTTACTTCAGATTGCATTTCACTCAGTGCATGCAGAGCTGCTTCACTCATGGAGTGGCGCTCATAGCCTGAGATAAGTGAATTCCAGGAGTATCTGTCTCTCTCTCCCATCTCGAATTGAAGAAGCAGTTCTGCACTCCTCAGGCATCCGCATTTGGAATACATCCTCACAAGAGTGTTCTTTAGGAAAGGGTAACTCAATAAACCACACTTGAAAGCGAATGCATGGACCTCCTCACCTTTCCCAATATCAAGCATCCCAGTACAAGCATTGAGCACGGAACCAAGTGTAACATCATCAAGCTCCTTTGTCTCCTTCCTCATCTGCCGGAACAAATGCAAAGCACCAGTCAGATCCGAGGACCTGATATAACCAGTCAACATAGCATTCCAGGACACTAAGTTGCGCTCTTGCATCCCGTCGAACACTCGCTTTGCATCACCAATCCTCCCACAAGAAGCCAGTCCTGACAAAATTGAGGTCGACATTATTACGCCCTTCACTGGTGCCACGTTGAAGAGCCTTTGGGCTGCATCAATGGCACCACACTTGGCATACATATCCACGACTGAGCTCCGCACATGCTCGTGGTGCTCGTACCCATGTCGGAGCACAAAAGTATGCATGCACCGTCCTTCTTCAAGCGCATTGTTGTCCCGGCAAGCAAGAAGTGCATGTGAGACGGTATAAACAAGCGGCCTAACTCCTGCCCAGACCATCCGAAAGAACATTTCAGCTGCCATATCCCCCATCCCAGCAAGAAGATACCGGCGGATGATGACATTCCACGAAATGGCATTAGGTTCAGAGATACCATCAAATGCCTGCCTCGCATCTGCAAGTAAGTGACACTTCCCATACACATCAACCAGCGCCGTGCCAAGAATCACATTGGACTGAAAGTCCCGCTTGGAGATATGGCCGTGGAGCTGCTGGGCACCACACGGGTTGAGGCACTCTGAGCAGCAGGCGAGCACGGATGCCATTGTGACATCGTTGGGGCGAACGCCACGGGAGTACATATCGGCAAAGAGGGAAAGCGCCTCGGTAGGTTTCCCGGAGCGGGAGGAAGCGTAGATGATGGCATTCCAAGAACCGCCGTCACGGCGCGGCATTAAGTCAAACAACTCCCGCGCGTCCGCGAGGCCGCCGCAGGCAGCAAGAGACTCGATGGCGCGGTTGAATAGGAAGGTGGGGACTGATGAGCGGTTGAATTGGAAGGCGGAGGAGGCGAAGTGGGTCGTGATGCGGCGGGCGGCAGAGAGGGACCCGTGGTCGGTGGCCAGACGGAGGAGGGAGGCGTAGAGCGAGGAGGGTATCGGGGAGGAGGAACAGGAAGGGGTGAGAGTGTCTATGGCGGCGAAGAGTCGTCCGGCGGCTACGTGGGCAGAGATTGCGGACACAGTTGCGCCGGAAGTAGAGGCGCCGGCGGCGGCCGCGGCCATGGTGGTGGTCTGGCGGGAGGAGAATGAGAGAGGGACAGGGTGTTGTGTTTTATTTTCCTTTTCATTTTGGGATACCTATATATTATGAGACGCGTCTCGTGAGCAGCCGGCTGCGCACTAATGCGATCAAGCGGCCGACTTAAAAAGGTAAGCTCTGTTTCCTCGTGGTACAGAAAAGAAAAAGACAGGCAGCCACCAAACCGAGTCGATCGAACGATTAATCCCGAACAGAAAAGCGCGCTCCCCATATGGCCAACTGTACCTGCCCAGCGTCCCAGCCCCTCCCACGCCCGCTCGCCCCCACGCCTACACACTGCCTTCTTCTTTTCCACGAAAGAAGAGGATTCAAGGCACTTTCTTTCTCCTTCTGTACAACCGTCATGGCAGCCCCAAAGTAGAAGAAACTGTTTCAAAAAATTGATCTAAGGGTAGGATGATCAGAGCCATACTAGACAGCAATACTGGGCAAGTAATTCCCCTCTGCCTTTCTTCAGTTTCTCCCCTTCTTATTCTGCATCTGTAAACCGTCTTCTCCATTGATCCATCAGCAAATCCATGGGAAAGCTGCTTCAAGAAAGGAGTGGATCTACCACATCACCTTATTGTCAACATCACACCACCCTCCATCCTCCATGAGTGTCATGTCTGCAAATTGAAAACCAACCATGAACAAACGATTACTATTTTCTGGTTCATGCAACTAAACACAAGTCATTAAGTTTAGTTGCACAGTTTTCTATTTGCACAATAAACATGGTTTGAGATCAACTTTAACAAAACTGAACATGTTTTCTAACATGCATGCTAGCCAAGTTCCCCCTGGATGTATTCAGCAAGTCGATTAAGGCATATTTTCTGGCCAACTAAAACATGATTCTAACCAACTAAACATGCAATGTAGCCAAAACTAAACATGTATTGTACTAAGTTGTAGTTATTGTTTGCAAATGAACACATTGACTGTCCAAAAGAATATATGCAACTAAAAATGCATATATATGCAACTGAAATACATCCCAGCCAACTGAACTTGTATTCTGACAACTCAACATGCATGCTAGGCAAACTAAAACATGCATTGTACCCCACATGAACTGGATGTTTTTTGAGTGGACACTTTAAAAAATCTGAAGTATATGTGCAATAAAAATATGTATCCTGGCCAACTGAACATGCATGCTGGCGAACTGAATATGCATCCTGACCAACTGAAACATCTATTATAGCCAACTGAACACATTGACTGTCTAACTGAACATGCATGCTGGCTAACTGAAATATGCATCCTGGCCAACTGAAAACATCTATTCTAGCCAAAACCAAAAATCTGTAGTACGACAGCAAAAACACAAGAACTTGTGTCCATGGCTAATGAAACCACAAACCATATTAAAATAGTCACACATATATTTTTGTCCCACACATATATTCTGATACCACACCTATTGCAAAGCTATAGTGTAAAAATATGTTCAATATACTATAAGTAAAAACAGAAACGACGATGAAAAACATATATCTATATTCTGTCATCCAATTTTTCTTTCTTCTTTCACCTGGATTTTCCATCTCAATTGTAGCATCAAATTATGTCCAAATTATGTGCAGAAAAATCTGAATCAGCTCCTTGCCAACAGAAAACCTACAGATCATTGCAACAAGCAGAGAAAAAAGTCAGAAAAACTCTGTAGTAAAAAAACTCATGTTCTTGCCACCTATTTACTACAAACTGTGCAACTAACATAACAACTCTGTGCAAACAAAAAATGCATACCTGTTATAAAAAAGATTCTGCTATAGACATGTGGCTTTTGCAACTAAAATTGTCCTAATGGTGTGCAACTGCCTATTTACTAAGTTTTTAGGTTGTTTGAAACACTCTTTCATGATTAAAACTGATGACATCACTTCCTTCTTTTTATATGTGCAAGGGGTGTGAGGCAGCAGCAAAAAAAGGAAAAAGAAATGCTTGATCTCAATGAGTTGCCTACTGATCTCAATGAGCTCCCTCATGATATGGATCAGCAGCAACCCAGCATACCACAAGGAAATTGGACAGAAAATGGGCGCTCTGTTTACTACACACAGACAACTCGTGGGCCTAACCCTATGGGGCATGATAATGTGGCAGGGTATTCATCAACCCACGATGCCCCTGTAGTGGTGTTTTTGCAGTCAGAGAGGCATACTCTTGATGACACGGGCACCGCGGCAAATGTTCCTGGTCCAATCAGGACTGAGCTCGGAGTTGGTGCTGTTGACGGTGCTGTGCAAGGAGAAGAAGGAGAAGATGAGGCTCGTTCTCAGCCCATGGAACCCTATGTTGGCATGAGGTTTGATAGCCTTCAAATTGCTAAGGATCACTACAATAGCTACACCCTATGGATGGGTTTCTCTGTCAAGATGAACACCTCTAGGCGGACAGCTCGCACCAATGTATTGGTAAAACAACAGTTTTGTTGCAACAAGTACAAGAAGCCGAAAGCTGATGATGGAGGAGCTGAGGCTCCTCTTGTCCTGGACCCTATACCAGATCCAAAACCTGTTGACACTGATGAGAAAATGGAAGATGAACCTCCAATCTTTGTTGAAGAGGAGGCTGGTCCTAGTAAGAAAAAGAAGAAATGAAAACAGGAGACAATAAAGCAGACTCAATGCAAGGCAAAAATGTTGGTGAAGCTGCTAGATGGGCGATAGGAGGTGACACACTTTGTTCGTGACCACAATCATCCACTGGTGAACAAACCTTCGTTTTCCAAATACTCGAGAACCCACCAAGGCATCTCTCCTGATGAAAAGGAGTTTTTGCACATCTTGTATAACTCAATAACTGCAACTTGACTACATGTGTGTTTCTTTATCCCTTACAGAATTAAATTTCCCTCTAGGCAGTCCAGTGTGCAACTGTTATGGTACTGGTGTGCAATTATAATTTCTTAAGTGTGCAACTAGTGTGCAAGTTCCCATACTATTTCTATATCACTTTGGTGCTTGTTGTGCAACTAGATTACATTCATTGTGCAACTACACAATGTCCTATGTGAAAAAGTGTAAGTATTTTTAAAGGTGCAGCTAGGTGTCCATTTCCTGCAATTATCTTCTGTGCCAACACATGCCCTAATACTGTGCAGTTGGATGTGTGCATTCGTGCGACTAAAAAAGATATATTGTTTCTTTTTGTATTATGCAGGACGTATGATGCATATAATGGCAGAGTTCTATGGATCTGAGATGATGGTGCCGCTCGGACCAAAGGCAATAACAAACCTGTGTACAAGTTTCCGTAGAGATGACACAAAGGAGGGTGACATGATTGAGACAATTGCGCACTTCAAGGATATATAGAAAACCGATCCAGACTTCTTCTATAAGGTAAAATATGATGAAGAGGACAGAGTTGTCAACATATTTTGGGTGGATGGCTTAGCTCGAAAAGCTTATGCGGAGGCTTACCACGATTGCATATCGTTTGACACCACCTACATGACCAACATGTACAATATGTAATTCGCGCCCTTCATCAGAATAAACCGACATGGCCAATCTTTCATGCTGGGTTACGCGTTTGTGAGGCAGGAGTTGACATCGAGCTTTGTTTGGGTCTTCCGAACATTCCTAGAGGCTGTGGATGGCAAACCTCCTGACAACTTCATCACCGATCAGGATAGGGCGATGAAGCAGTCAATAGAGAGCATCTTCCCAACCATCGTGCATCGCTGTTGTCGATGGCACATCATGAAAAAGGCTCAGGAAAAATTTGGTTGGCTGTTGTGCCGGAATCCAGGGCTCTCTAATGATTTCAACTACTGTGTTGACTTCAGCTTCACTCCAGACGAGTTTGAGCAGAATTGGGCTGGGTTAATGATGAAGTACGAGGCTATGACACACACACACAAACACACACACACACACACTTTGAGAAGTTGTATGAATACAGGTCAACTTGGGTTTCGTGCTACTTCAAACACTGGTTCTTCCCCTTCCTGCAGTCTACACAACGAAGTGAGGGGTTCAACACCGTTCTAAAAAGATATGTGAACCCATACAACTCAATGCTGAACTTCGTTAAGCAATATGAAAAAATTCAAAACCACATCCTTGCCAAGGAAGGCTGCAATGATTACAGGACAGAACACCTTGAGATTGAGCTATGTTCCAACTTCCCAATAGAGAGGCAAGCTTATGAAACTTACACTAGGGACCTTTACCGCAAGTTTCGAGAAGAGTTTGTGCTGATTGGACGTTATAATGCGTTCCAAGTTGGTGCTGATATTTTTGAGCTCAGACTGAACCAGGAATTTGTTGCCAAATATCGTTCTCGAAACTACTTGGTGAAGGCAAGGGTGGGGGAGGGTTCCTATTTGTGTGAGTGCTGCAAAATGAACAAGGAAGACATTCTCTGTTGCCACATCCTCAAGGTGTTCACCCATCTTGGAGTTGATGTCATACCGGAAAGGTACATGCTAAGACGGTGGACACCTACTGCTGTCCCTAGTGTGCCAGGGACCGGGTATGAGCAACCGGATGAAATGCCTCCTCAATCAAAGAAGCAGATAAGGGAGAGAAACATGATATACGATTTTCAGAAACTAGCCAAGTTTGCGAGTGGCTCTGATGCAGCACAGGCCATTGTATACAGGCATATGTGCGGAGCACGTACCGAGATCGACCATCTGAACAAGTTCAAGAAAAAGAAAAAACCGGCTGCTGCTACGGGGCCATCAGATGATGGAAACCCTTGAGGACCTCCTCCATCTCCTCACCCTACACGGCATGCTCCGCCACCTCCTCCCCCGCCTGGCCCAACAAGTAGTGCCCCGTGTGCTCTTCCCAATGGCCCTACAGACAGTACTCAGGGGCTCATCATCCAGGTAATTACCTGCCCCAACTTCCCATCCAACTAGGTGCGTAACTTCAGTTGCACACATCATGGTGCCCAGTTGCACAGAACATGCTATCAAGTTGCGCGCGCTATGTTAGTTCGAGCATCAAGAGAAATAACTAACTTGTTTTTCGTCTTCTGGCTATAGGTGATTACCATCCAAGTCCCATGACGGGCCATGCTACTATAGGTTTTCTTTTCAACTTAACTTGCACACAACAACCAGTTAGTTGCACAGCATGAGCTGTGTGGTTGCAGAGAACATCAGTCCTGGTTGCGCAAAAAATACTAAACTTTTTATATGATTATTCCACAGGTGATCGAACACAACCTTGTGATGGTCCAGCGCCCACGCACACTGGCCCTACTGCCCCATTGGAGGATGCATCCGCTGCACAAGCCTCTGATGATTTTGTGCCCAGGGATCCTCCAAGGTCTACTACAAAGGGTAGGGCAAAGAGTCGATGGTACAAATCGGCGCTTGAGCTACACCCAAAGAAGAAAAACAAATGCAGCCACAACAAATCTACAGAACACACTGCCGGTGTGTGTCCACTCAGGCTACTGTGATTCTCTTGCATCGTTTGTATGAAAAAAGGGAAAAGGAAAATAATGATGGTTTTTGAGCAATGTTGGGACCAAGTGGACACATTCAGCATCTATGCTTTCTCTTCTCTAAGTTGTTTTCTTTGAATTAGTTCATGCACTTTGTAAAATGGTTGCTAATTGTGTCTTTGTTGGCAAATGGTTTGATATTTAGTTGTTGAACAATTGTATGCCCAATGCTCCTAATGTGTCAACAAAAGTGATGACATTGAGTTGCAATGGAATTACTACTAGTATGCAATTACAAATTTGTCAAAAAAATTGCAAACCAGCAAGGGATTGAAAAAAGGGCAGAGAATAAAAAGAGTACCGACCTAGTCCTTGTCGTACCTCAGCAACTTCTTCCATGGGGCGGAGTTGTGCACGCTGGTGACCCAATCATATGCCAGCTTCTTTCTGATGTTGAGTACTTCCTTGGGCTCATAGTTGGGCAGTTGGCTACCATTCCACTCAGTGGCGTTAAGCAATGCGAATAGCCCACACTCATTGCTGCGGTGGGGAAAAGGAAAATTTGTCACAGAAATTTAAAACCAAAATAAGATGATGTACTCTGTGGCAGTGTGCAACTACTTATGTGCCACTGTGCAAGTACTGATGTTCCACTGTGCAACTGGCTAGATAATCCATGAGAAAGTCATAAAAATGAAAAACAGATTGCAAACTAGTTGTGTGTCTTAAAAAACTATAGATTGTACATCTATAAAACAAATAATCATTTAAACAATTAATAACTAGGCAGAAAAATAGTTAACTAAAGGCAGCCAGCTGAGTATGATAACTTGTGCAACTAGGACGAACAAAAAAAGGACTAGGACAAAAAAGTGCATAGCCAGCTTATATGGACAAGTAGGTGCACCAGCAGGGCACCTATGGGGCAACCCGAACACAGAAGCATATAGATAGCCAACCTAGTACAAAACAAGAAGCAACCTAAGCATGACAACTAGTGCAAAAATGCAAAACATGTGGATAACCAACTAATATATGGATGCAGCCAACTAAGCAGGAAAATTGTGCAAACGAATAACTTATAGGCATCCGACCTAGCGCAAAACAGCAAACCAACTAAGCAGGACAACTAGTGCAAGTGTAGAACATATGGACAGCCGACCATGTGCTTATTGGAGTCAAGCTAGGATGATCAACTACTTTGTACCTTCAATTGGTATCTACTACATCCTTCCAATTTATCTCGGTAACAAGTATCTTCATATACTTCATGCACACATTTCTTGTATCAACCTTGTGTAGGTTGTATCATGGCATGTTATTCATTCATTCTTGTGATACTTGTTTTTCTTTCTCAAAGCATCCCAACAATGATCTCTTGTTGCTAGTTGTGATGTCTTTGTTGTTCGTGTGTGGACTTCATTTATATACAGTAAGACCAATATCTAGCCATGAGCTATGCTTCCAAGCAAATATCTTACTGGTATATGTATGACCTCCCTTTGGATATCTTGTTCCTCGTGTTGTAACTATTTCGGGTGTACATCCTTCTTTGTAGATATATATCATCATGATTTCGTCTACCTAGAATCTTATACACTTGAGAGAAGTTGCATATCTAGTTGATATCCTTTCTTTCACAGCCACCTTGTCTTTCTTATGTTATTTCTTTGGTGGCTCCGTGAAAGCTTTTGCCTTGAGTGTGTGTCTTCTATCGTTGCATCTTGATGCACTCTTGTGTGTGGTGAAGATTATTTTCCTCATGCTTATCTTCACGAGGCTTTTGCCATCTTAATTGGTATCCCTCGTCTTGATGAGGCTTTCATCTTCTATCTTCACCATGGGTTGTCACAAGCATAGATTCTTAATATGCTTATTAGTAAGCTTGTGAACCCATTTGCTAGTTGTGTGTGGGAATGATAGGCCTTGCACCGTGTGCCTCGTTCTTTCAAGACTTTATTGATGCCTAATGCTCATCCGTACATTAGTCTTCTCAAGTGCATTGCCTTGACTCACACACATCATTTTGGTTGAGTCCATTCTTAAGTTGCCTCTTTTATTACTTGTTGCTCAACCATGTGTGTGTTGCAAGTACTAGGCTTTGTTTCCTATATGCTCACTTGCACTTGCTGTAAGTTTCTATTGATTTTGGGGGAGCTATGATCCTATTTTGTGCACTTTGTATCCAAATACAAATATTCTTATGTGTGCACAAATCATGGGGAGCTTCTCTAGTTTCTTTAGAACACTCCTTTGCTCATTTCATAATATCCTTTATTCATGTGGCTCGTAGGATCTTTGGTCTAGTTGGTTCAATTGATATCCGTTGATTGCTTGCTTCAATTGGTACCTTTTGATTGCTTGATTGCTTGTGTCTCTCTTTGTTATGTCCTTGTGGCATATCATTCCTTTAGCAATCTTGGTGCCTCAATATAGTTGGTCTCCCTCCAAGTATTACCTTTGGATATGTGTATGGCATTCCACTCTCTTGTTGAGAAATACACAACTTTTGGAGGAACACCTTTTATATTGGTCTTCTTAGCTTTTCACCCATTTTGGCAATTGATGCCAATGGGGGAGAAGTTTCAGAGAGTTTTGTGGAGGTTTCAGAGAGTCTTGTGGAGAAGTCTTTAGAGTTTTCTCCTTGCTTTGGTTTTGTTCCTAAGCATTTGCATCTCATACGCATGCTTTATTGGTTGTTGCATTGCATGGTGATGCATAATTCCTTGTATTAAACTCTCTTGAAAGTGATTGTCATCAATTACCAAAATGGGGGAGATTGAAAGAACATGCGGTGCCCCCATGTTTGGTTTTGGTAATTGATGACAATCTCTATGGACTAATGGTTTCCTTGAGTTATATTTGAAGGTTTTGTCCATAGGCTTTCTTGGAGTGCATGTGTTGATTTCAAGGAGAGTTTGTGTCGACCAAGGTGTTATTCAAGGAATTATCCAAAGATTGGTCATGTGAGAGTTGAGCTTATTGCAAGCATGTCTTGAAGAAGAAGATTGTGTGATCATTCATGTCTACCTTCAAGACATCATTCAAATGAAGAGAATTGGAAAGGTTCAAGGTTGATCAAGACTAAGTCAAGAGTGAATCAAGTTGATCAACTCACAAAGCGCAGAAGATGTACCGAGAGGGATCAAGTGATCCCATGGTATGGTAAGAATTGTCAATTACGCTTTGTGTACTAACCCATGGTCTTCGTGAGAGTTCTTTGTGGGGTTAGGTTGCGGTGTGCAAGTTCAAGTGGAGCATCACGAAGAGATCAAATGCTTGAAGCTTGCCGTCCTTTGTGGTGATAATGGACTTGTGAAGATGTGCGGAAGAGTGGCTCATCCATAGTGGAGTATGGGGGAGCAATCAACTAGTCTTCATCGAGTCAACACAATCAAGAAAGGTGGTCCAACTTGAGGGAGTCAAGATTGTCATCATCTAGCTCAAGTGGACCATGTGCAAGGCAAAGGTTTGCCCTTGATAGGTTTTCTATTTTACCGGTCTCATGATGGTAGTTGGGAGACCGGGTTATAGGATCGATTGCCGTACTATCAAGGGGGGCTCTCGATGAGTAGCTTGATCGTATCGTTCGTAGAGAGCTCAAACCATTGCATCCTTGCATCATCTTTCTTGGTTCTTGTTTGGTTCTCTTTTTGAGTCTTAGAGCTTATGGTCATCTTGATGACAAGCTTGAGTTCATCGAAAACGGAGTTCGCATGCATCTTCTATGATGTTTTCGATGTTGGAGGTTTTGCCGATTCTTCTCAGTTGGAGGTTTCACTCCTCTTTTTGTTAGGAATACCTCCCCTGCCTCTTCTTACTATTACCGGTGGCTGTTTTGATGATACTCATCGTCTTGTTTCCAACAAGCTTGAGTTTGCTCAATTCGGAGCTCATATGCAGAAGTTATGGCAGTTCTTGTTTTCTTGGAAGTGGTTTTTGTCTGGTCCCAGCGGTAGTACCACGAGCCCCAGCGGTAGTACCGCTTGGAGCTCTCAGCCGTTGTACCGCTGCTTCCGGGCGGTGGTACCGCCATCTTGCTCAGCAAAGACTTGGGCGGTTGTTCCGGCCAGGCACCGCCCAAGTACCGGTCAGGCCTCTGTTCTGATGCGGTACTCGGGCGGTGGTGGCCCGGTTGGTCCGGTCGTACCGGTACCACCGGTGTCCGGAGCGGTTCTACCGCTCAGGACTTAGCCGCCCGAGCGCTCAAGGCCATGCGGTTGCACCGCCCCGGTACCGCTCGACTACCGCACTCAGGGGTGACTCCCTTCTGTTCCTATGCGGTGGTTGAGCGGTGGCTGGGCGGTTGCTCCGGTTGTTCTTCTCAACCGGTGCTACCGCCTGATCTCCCGGTTGTATCGCCTGGTAGGGTTCTGCACGTATACTGTGAGTCCCGGTTGTACCGGGACCAGGAGCGGTAGTACCGCTCGTGTGCGGGCTGAGCACATAACGGTTGGATTTCCCCCCTCCTATAAAAGGGGGTCTTCTTCCCCAATGAACCCTATCTCTTGAGCTCGTTTTTGCCCCCATTGTTGACCTTCTTTGAGCTTGCTAACTCTCAATCCCTCCATGGATTCTTGCTAGTTTTTGAGGGAAAAAAGAGAGGAGATCTAGATCCACATTTCCACCAATCACTTTCTCCTCTATGTGAGGGGAATCCCTTGGATCTAGATCTTGGAGTTCTTGGTGTTCTCCGTCTTGTTCTTCCTCTCATTTTCCTCCCTAGCATTAGTTGCTCCGGTGGGATTTGCAAGAGAAGGACTTGGGCACTCCGTGTTCCCTTGTCATTGCATTTGGTGCATCGGTTTGAGTTCTCCACGTGATACGTGGAAGTTACAAGTTGAGAAGCTTATTACTCTTGGGTGCTTGGTACCCTTGAGCTTGTTCCTCTTGGGTGCTTGGGCGCCCTAGACGGTTGTTGGTGTTCGGAGCTCAATCATTGTGGTGCAAAGCTCCGGGCAAGCGTCGGGGTCTCCAATTAGGTTGTGGAGATCGCCCTGAGCAATTTGACGGGTACCGGTGACCGCCCCCAAGGGTTGCCAAAGTGTACGGGTTCGGTGACCGCCCCCAAGGGTTGCCATTTGTACGGGTTCAGTGACTGCCCTCAAGGGTCCCTTAGTGGAATCACGGCATCTTGCATTGTGCGAGAGCGTGAGGAGATTACGGTGGCCCTAGTGGCTTCTTGGGGAGCATTGTGCCTCCACACCGCTCCAAACGGAGATTAGCATCTGCAAGGGTGTGAACTTCGGGATACATCGTCGCCTCCTCGTGCCTCGGTTATCTCTTAGCCGAGCCCTTTACTTATGCACTTTACTTTGTGATAGCCTTATTGTTTCTTGTCATATATCTTGCTATCACATAGTTGCTTATCTTTCTTAGCATAAGTTGTTGGTGCACATAGGTGAGCCTAGTTGTTTTAGGTTTTGTGCTTGGCAAATTAACCGCTAGGTTTATTCCGCATTTGTTCAAGCCTAAACCATAATTATTTTAAAATTCCTATTCACCCCCCCTCTAGGCGACTTCCACGATCTTTCAGCAGTGTTCATCAACTCAATGTTGTCCAGCTTCCTGCTTGAATGAAGAACTTCGAAACGTCTGTCCCTCAAGTTGATGTTGAAGACCCAATAATGCCTACCTCCCTCCTTATCGTTTATATCAGCGCACTCAAGCACTGGCAGCATGACCTGCACACATGAAAGATTCAGACACAAATACACACTGTAGGTACAGAAAATAGTAAACAAATGGTGAAGTTAAAACATGTTGCAAAAAAGTATTTGCCAACTAATAGATGTGTCATGTGCAACTGAGCATGCTATGTGCGCCAACTAAAGAGATGGATCATGTGGGCACAACACTGACCAAGTCTTGCTTGTCGAGACAGTTCTTGTATTCAAACTTCTTGTTTATCTCATTCACATTGTGGATCCCTTGCTGTAAATTGATCTGTAGAAATTATAAACATGCCTAAAACTCCTTACTGGAGAAAATATGCCCCAGAGGAAATAATAAAGTTGTTATTTATATTTCCTTATATCATGATAAATGTTTATTATTCATGCTAGAATTGTATTAACCGAAAACTTAGTACATGTGTGAATACATAGACAAACAGAATGTCCCTAGTATGCCTCTACTTGACTAGCTCGTTAATCAAAGATGGTTAAGTTTCCTAACCATAGACATGTGTTGTCATTTGATGAACGGGATCACATCATTAGAGAATGATGTGATGGACAAGACCCATCCATTAGCTTAGCATAATGATCGTTTAGTTTTATTGATATTGCTTTCTTCATGACTTATACTTGTTCCTATGACTATTGAGATTATGCAACTCCTGAATACCGGAGGAACACCTTGTGTGCTATCAAATGTCACAATGTAACTGGGTGATTATAAAGATGCTCTACAGGTGTCTCCGATGTTGTTTTTGAGTTGGCATAGATCGAGATTAGGATTTGTCACTCCGAGTATCGGAGAGGTATCTCCGGGCCCTCTCGATAATGCACATCACTATGAGCCTTGCAAGCAATGTTACTAATGAGTTAGTTATAGTATGATGCATTACGAAACGAGTAAAGAGACTTGCCGGTGACGAGATTGAACTAGGTATGATGATACCAACGATCGAATCTCGGGAAAGTAACATACCGATGACAAAGGGAAAGACGTATGTTGTTATGCGGTTTGACCGCTAAAGATCTTCGTAGAATACGTAGAAACCAATATGAGCATCCAGGTTCGGCTATTGGTTATTGACCGGAGATGTGTCTCGGTCATGTCTACATAGTTCTCGAACCCATAGGGTCCGCATGCTTAACGTTTGATGATGATTTGTATTATGAGTTATGTGATTTGATGACCAAAGTTTGTTCAGAGTCTCAGATGAGGTCACAGACATGACGAGGAGTCTCAAAATGGTCGAGAGGTAAAGATCGATATATTGGAAGGTTATATTCGAACACTGGAATGGTTCCGAAGTGTTTCGGGTATTTTTCGGAGTACCGGGAGGTTACCGGAATCCCCGGGGGAAGTAGTGGGCCTTAATGGGCTTTAGGGGAAAGGAGAGAAGGGCCTCAATGGGTGGCCGCCCCCCATGGATGGTCCAAATTGGAGTAGGAGGGGGCGGCGCCCCCCTCTTTCCTTCTCCCCTCTTCCTCCTTCCCTCGTTCTCCTTGTTGGAATAGGAAAGGGGGGGGGCGAATCCTACTTGGACCGGGAGTCCAAGTAGGACTCCCCCCTTTGGCGCCCCCTTGGGCCAGCCTCCTCTTCCCCCTCCTTTGTATATGTGGGAGGGGGCACCCCAAAGGCACAACAAGTCTTCTCTTAGCCATGTGCGGTGCTCCCCTCCACAGTCACACACCTCGGTCATATTGTCGTAGTGCTTAGGCGAAGCCCTGCACCGGTAACTTCATCATCACCATCAACATGCCGTCGTGTTGACGAAACTCTCCCTCGTCCTCAACTAGATCAAGAGCTCGAGGGACGTCATCATGCTGAACGTGTGCTGAACACGGAGGTGCCGTATGTTCGGTGCTAGGATCGGTTGGATCGCGAAGACATTCTACTACATCAACCGCGTTACTAAACGCTTTCGCTTTCGGTCTATGAGGGTACATGGACACACTCTCGCCTCTCATTGCTATGCATCTCCTAGATAGATCTTGCGTGATCGTAGGAAATTTTTGAAATAATGCGTTCCCAACAGTGGCATCAGAGCCAGGTCTTTGCGTAGATGTTATATGCACGAGTATAACACAAAGTGTTGTGGGCGATAATAGTCATACTGCTTACCACCAACGTCTTACTTTGATTCGGCAGTATTGTTGGATGAAGCGGCCCAGACCGACATTACATGACTGCGTTCATGAGACTGGTTCTACCGACGTGCTTCGCACACAGGTGGCTGGCGGGTGTCTGTTTCTCCAACTTTAGTTGAATCGAGTTTGACTACGACCAGTCCTTGTTGAAGGTTAAAACAACACACTTGACGAAAAATCATTGTGGTTTTGATGTGCAGGTAAGAACGGTTCTTGCTAGAAGCCCGTAGCAGCCACGTAAAACTTGCAACAACAAAGTAGAGGACGTCTAACTTGTTTTTGCAGAGCATGTTGTGATGTGATATGGTCAAGACGTGATGAGATATAAATTGTTGTATGATATGATCATGTTTTGTAAAAGTTATCGGCAACTGGCAGGAGCCTTATGGTTGTTGCTTTATTGTATGAAATGCAATTGCCATGTAATTGCTTTACTTTATCACTAAGCGGTAGCGATAGTCGTAGAAGCAATAGTTGGCAAGACGACAATGATGCTATGATGGAGATCAAGGTCTGAAGCCAGTGACGATGGTGATCATGACAGTGCTTTGGAGATGGAGATCAAAGGCACAAGATGATGATGGCCATATCATATCACTTATTTTGATTGCATGTGATGTTTATCTTTTATGCATCTTATTTTGCTTACTACGGCGGTAGCATTATAAGATGATATCTCACTAAATTTCAAGGTACAAGTGTTCTCTCTGAGTATGCACCGTTGCTACAATTCGTCATGCCGAGACACCACGTGATGATCGGGTGTGATAAGCTCTACGTTCACATACAATGGGTGCAAGCTAGTTTTGCACGTACAAAATACTTGGGTTAAACTTGACGAGCCTGTCATATGCAGATATGGCCTCGGAACACTGAGACCGAAAGGTCGAACGTGAATCATATAATAGATATGATCAACATAGTGATGTTCACCATTGAAAACTACTCCATCTCACGTGATGATCGGGCATGGTTTAGTTGATATGGATCACGTGATCATTTAGATGACTAGAGGGATGAATATCTAAGTGGGAGTTCTTAAGTATTATGATTAATTGAACTTTAATTTATCATGAACTTAGTACCTGATAGTATTTGCATGTCTATGTTGTTGTAGATCAATGGCCCGTGCTACCGTTCCCTTGAAATTTAATGCGTTCCTAGAGAAAGCTAAGTTGAAAGATGATGGTAGCAACTACACAGACTGGGTCATTAACTTGACGATTATCCTCATTGCCGCATAGAAGAATTATGTCCTGGAAGAACCGCTAGGTGCAAAACCCGTTGCAGGAGCAACTCCAGATGTTATGAACGTCTGGCAGAGCAAAGCTGATGACTACTCAATAGTTCAGTGTGCCATGCTTTACGGCTTAGAATCGGGACTTCAAAGACGTTTTGAACATCATGGAGCATATGAGATGTTCTAGGAGTTGAAGTTAATATTTCAAGCAAATGCCCGAATTGAGAGATATGAAGTCTCCAATAAGTTCTATAGCTGTAAGATGGAGGAGAATAGTTCTGTTAGTGAACATATACTCAGAATGTCTGGGTACCACAACCACTTGACTCAACTAGGAGTTAATCTTCCTGATGATAGTGTCATTGACAGAGTTCTTCAATCACTGCCACCAAGCTACAAAAGCTTCGTGACGAACTATAATATGCAAGGGATGGATAAGACAATTCCCGAGCTCTTCGCAATGCTAAAGGCTGCGGAGCTAGAAATCAAGAAGGAGCATCAAGTGTTGATGGTTAACAAGACCACTAGTTTCAAGAAAAAGGGAAAAGGGAAGAAGGGGAACTTCAAGAAGAACGGCAAGCAAGTTGCTGCTCAAGTGAAGAAGCCCAAGTCTGGACCTAAGCCTAAGCCTGAGACTGAGTGCTTCTACTGCAAAGGGACTGGTCACTGGAAGCGGAACTGCCTGCCCCAAGTATTTGGCGGATAAGAAGGATGGCAAAGTGAAAGGTATATTTGATATACATGTTATTGATGTGTACCTTACTAATGCTCGTGGTAGCGCCTGGGTATTTGATACTGGTTCTGTTGCTCATATTTGCAACTGGAAACAGGGGCTACGGATTAAACGAAGATTGGCTAAGGACGAGGTGACGATGCGTGTGGGAAATGGTTCCAAAGTCGATGTGATCTCCGTCGGCACGCTACCTCTACATCTACCGTCGGGATTAGTTTTAGACCTAAATAATTGTTATTTGGTGCTAGCATTGAGCATGAGCATTATATCTGGATCTTGTTTGATGTGAGACGGTTATTCATTTAAATCAGAGAATAATGGTTGTTCTATTTATATGAGTAATATATTTTATGGTCATGCACCCTTGATGAATGGTCTATTTTTGTTGAATCTCGATAGTAGTGATACACATATTCATAATATTAAAGCCAAAAGATGCAAGGTTAATAATGATAGTGCAACTTATTCGTGGCACTGCCGTTTATGTCATATTGGTGTAAAGCGCATGAAGAAATTCGTGGCACTGCCGTTTAGGTCATATTGGTGTAAAGCGCATGAAGAAACTCCATGTTGATGGGCTTTTGGAATCACTTGATTATGAATCACTTGATGCTTGCGAACCATGCCTCATGGGCAAGATGACTAAGACTCCGTTCTCCGGAACAATGGAGCGAGCAACTGACTTGTTGGAAATAATAAATACTGATGTATGCGGTCCGATGAGTGTTGAGGCTCGCCGCGGGTATCATTATTTTCTGACCTTCATAGATGATTTGAGCAGATAGGCTATATCTACTTGATGAAACATAAGTCTGAAACATTCGAAAAGTTCAAAGAATTTTAGAGTGAAGTGGAAAATCATCGTAACAAGAAAATAAAGTTTCTATGATCTGATCATGGAGGTGAATATTTGAGTTATGAGTTTGGTCTTCATTTGAAACAATGTGGAATAGTTTCGCAACTCACACCACCTGGAACACCACAGTGTAATGGTGTGTCCGAACATCGTAATCATACTTTATTAGATATGATGCGATCTATGATGTCTCTTACTGATTTACCGCTATCGTTTTGGGGTTCTGCTTTAGAGACAGTTGCATTCACGTTAAATAGGGCACCATCTAAATCCGTTGAGATGACACCATATGAACTTTGGTTTGGCAAGAAACCTAAGCTATCGTTTCTTAAAGTTTGGGGATGCGATGCTTATGTGAAAAGGCTTCAACCTGATAAGCTCGAACCCAAATCGGAGAAATGTGTCTTCATAGGATACCCAAAGGAGACTGTTGGGTACACCTTCTATCACAGATCCGAAGGCAAGATATTTGTTGCTAAGAATGGATCCTTTCTAGAGAAGGAGTTTCTCTCGAAAGAAGTGAGTGGGAGGAAAGTAGAACTTGATGAGGTAATTATACCTTCTCCCTTATAGGAAAGTAGTTCATCACATAAATCAGTTCCAGTGATTCCTACACCAATCAGTGAGGAAGCTAATGACAATGATTATGAAACTTTTGATCAAGTTGCTATCGAACCTCGTAGGTCAACCAGAGTAAGGTCCGCACCAGATTGGTACGGTAATCCTGTTCTGGAGGTCATGTTACTTGACCATGACGAACCTACGAACTATGAGGAAGCGATGATGAGCCCAAATTCCGCAAAATGGCTTGAGGCCATGAAATCTGAGATGGGATCCATGTATGAGAACAAAGTGTGGACTTTGGTTGACTTGCCCGATGATCGGCAAGCAATAGAGAATAAATGGATCTTTAAGAAGAAGACTGACGCTGACGGTTATGTTACTGTCTACAAAGCTCGACTTGTTGCGAAAGGTTTTCGACAAGTTCAAGGAGTTGACTACAATGAGACCTTCTCACCCGTAGCGATGCTTAAGTCTGTCCGAATCATGTTAGCAATTGCCGCATTTTATGATTATGAAATTTGGCAAATGGATGTCAAAACTGCATTCCTTAATGGATATCTTAAAGAAGAGTTGTATATGATGCAACCAGAAGGTTTTGTCGATCCAAAAGGTGCTAACAAAGTGTGCAAGCTCCAGCGATCCATTTATGGACTGGTGCAAGCCTCTCAGAGTTGGAATATATGCTTTGATAGTGTGATCAAAGCACATGGTTTTATACAGACCTTTGGAGAAGCCTGTATTTACAAGAAAGTGAGTGGGAGCTCTGTAGCATTTCTAATATTATATGTGAATGACTGCTATGTCTCCAACGTATCTATAATTTTTAATTGTTCCATGCTAGTATATTATTTGTTTTGGATGTTTAATGGGCTTTATTATACATTTTTATATTATTTTTGGGACTAACCTACTAACCAAAGGCCCAGTGCAAATTGCTATTTTTTTTGCCTATTTTAGTGTTTCGCTGAAAAGGAATATCAAACGGAATCCAAACAGAATGAAACCTTCGGGAGAGTTAATTTTTGGAACAAACGCAATCCAGGAGACTTAGAGTGGACGTCAAGGAAGCATCGAGGAGGCCACGAGGCAGGGAGGCACGCCCATGGGGGCAGGCGCGCCCCCACCCTCGTGGCTCCCCTGATTGACTTCTTTCGCCTATATATACTCATATACCCCGAAAACATCCGAGAGCACCACGAAACCCTATTTCCACCGGCGCAACCTTCTGTACCCAAGAGATCCCGTCTTGGGGCCTTTCCAGAGCTCCGCCGGAGGGGGAATCGATCACGGAGGGCTTCTACATCAAAACCATAGCCTCTCCGATGATGTGTGAGTAGTTTACCATAGACCTTCGGGTCCATAGTTATTAGCTAGGTGGCTTCTTCTCTCTCTTTGGATCTCAATACAAAGTTCTCCTTGATCTTCTTGGAGATCTATTTGATGTAATTCTTTTTGCGGTGTGTTTGCCGAGATCCGATGAATTTTGGGTTTATGATCAAGACTATCTATGAACAATATTTGGTTCTTCTCTGAATTCTTTTATGTATGATTTGTTATCTTTGCAAGTCTCTTCGAATTATCAGTTTGGTTTGGCCTACTAGATTGATCTTTCTTGCAATGGGAGAAGTGCTTAGCTTTGGGTTCAATCTTGCGGTGTCATTTCCCTGTGACAGTAGGGGCAGCAAGGCACGTATTGCATTGTTGCCATCGAGGATAAAAAGACGGGGTTTATATCGTATTGCTTGAGTTTATCCCTCTACATCATGCCATCTTGCCTAATGTGTTACTCTGTTCTTATGAACTTAATACTCTAGATGCATGCTGGATAGCGGTCGATGTGTGGAGTAATAGTAGTTGATGCAGAATCGTTTCAGTCTACTTATCACGGACGTGATGCCTATATACATGATCATGCCTAGATATTCTCATAATTATGCACTTTTCTATTAATTGCTCGATAGTAATTTGTTTACCCACCGTAATACTCATGCTATTTTGAGAGAAGCCACTAGTGAAACCTATGGCCCCCGGGTCTATCTTCCATCATATAAGTTTCCAATCTATCTTACTTTGCAATCTTTACTTTCAATCTATATCATAAAAATACCAAAAATATTTATCTTATTATCTCTATCAGATCTCACTTTTGCAAGTGGCCGTGAAGGGATTGACAACCCCTTTATCGCATTGGTTGCAAGGTTCTTATTTGTTTGTGTAGGTGCGAGGCGACTTGCGTGTAGTCTCCTACTGGATTGATACCTTGGTTCTAAAAAATTGAGGGAAATACTTATGCTACTTTGCAGCATCACCCTTTCCTCTTCAAGGGAAAACCAACGCAGTTCTCAAGAGGTAGCAAGAAGGATTTCTGGCGCTGTTGCCGGGGAGGTTGCACCAAGTCATGTCAAGATTTGATCTCCCAGCAACTAGACATTTCTAGCGCCGTTGCCGGGGAGATCTACGCCAAGTCAAGTCAAGTCAAGACATACCAAGTACCCATCACAAACTCTTATCCCTCGCATTACATTATTTGCCATTTGCCTCTCGTTTTCCTCTCCCCCACTTCACCCTTGCCATTTTATTCGCCCTCTTTTCCGTTTGCCTCT
Source organism: Triticum urartu (assembly GCF_056163025.1). Classification (NCBI taxonomy): domain Eukaryota; kingdom Viridiplantae; phylum Streptophyta; class Magnoliopsida; order Poales; family Poaceae; genus Triticum; species Triticum urartu. The sequence goes on from NC_141874.1 coordinate 513,196,620, forward strand.
TTTTCGCTCGCTTCTTGTGTGCTTGTGTGTTGGATTGTTTGTCACAATGGCTCAAGACAATACTAAATTGTGTGATTTTTCCAATACCAACAAAAAAGATTTTATTAGCACTTCGATTGCTCCCCTTACCGATGCTGGATCTTGTGAAATGAATACTTCCTTGCTGAATCTTGTCATGAAAGATCAATTTGCTGGCCTTCCTAGTGAAGATGCCGCTACCCATCTAAACAACTTTGTTGATTTGTGTGACATGCAAAAGAAAAGGGACGTGGATAATGATATTGTTAAATTGAAGCTATTTCCATTTTCGCTTAGAGATCGTGCTAAAACTTGGTTTTCTTCTTTGCCTGAAAATAATATTGATTCTTGGAATAAGTGCAAAGATGCTTTTATCTCTAAGTATTTTCCTCCCACTAAGATCATCTCTCTTAGAAACGATATTATGAATTTTAAGCAACTAGATCATGAGCATGTTGCACAATCTTGGGAGAGGATGAAATTAATGATTCGTAATGGCCCTACTCATGGTTTGAATTTATGGATGATCATACACAATTTTTATGCCGGATTGAATTTTGCTTCTAGAAATCTTTTAGATTCGGCCGCGGGAGGCACTTTTATGGAAATCACTTTAGGAGAAGCTACCAAACTCCAAGATAATATTATGGTTAATTATTCTCAATGGCACACCGAAGATCTACTAGTAAAAAGGTTCATGCGATAGAAGAAATCAATGTTTTGAGTGGAAAGATGGATGAACTTATGAAGTTGTTTGCTAATAAGAGTGCTCCTGTTGATCCTAATGATATGCCTTTTGTCTACTTTGATTGAGAATAATAATTAATCTATGGACGTGAATTTTGTTGGTAGGAACAATTTTGGTAATAGCACGTATAGAGGAAACTTTAATCCTAGGCTGTATCCTAGTAATTCCTCTAATAATTATGGTAATTCCTACAACGATTCTTATGGAAATTATAATAAGATGCCCTCTGATTTTGAATCTAGTATTAAAGAATTTATTAGTTCGCAGAAGAGTTTCAATGCTTTGATTGAAGAAAAATTGTCTAAGATTGATGAGTTGGCTAGGAGCGTGGATAGAATTTATCTTGATGTTGATTCTTTGAAACTGAGATCTATTCCACCTAAGCATGATATCAATGAGTCTCTCAAAGCCATGAGAATTTCCATTGATGAGTGCAAAGAAAGAACCGCTAGGATGCATGCAAAAAAAGAATGCTTTATGAAAGCGTGTTCTTCTAGTTTTCATGATAACAATGATGAAGATCTAAAAGTGATTGATGTGTCTAGTATTAAATGTTTGTTTTGAAATATGAATCTTGATAATGACGAGACTGGAGATGAGTCAACTTTAGTTAAAAGGCGTCCCAATGACTCGGAGTTTTTAGATCTTGATGCAAAAATTGGTGAAAGTGGGATTGAAGAGGTCAAAACTTTACATAGAAATGAACCCACTATTTTAGATTTGAAGGAATTTAATTATGATAATTGTTCTTTAATAGATTGTATTTCCTTGTTGCAATCCATGTTAAATTCTCCTCATGCTTATAGTCAAAATAAAGCTTTTACCAAACATATCGCTGATGCTTTAATGCAATCTTATGAAGAAAAGCTTGAATTAGAAGTTTCTATCCCTAGAAAACTTTATGATGAGTGGGAACATAATATTAAAATTAATATTAAAGATCATGAATTCTATGCTTTTATGTGATTTGGGTGCTAGTGTTTCCACGATTCCAAAAACTTTGTGTGATGTGTTAGGTTTCCATGAATTTAATGATTGTTCCTTAAACTTGCATCTTGCGGATTCCACTATTAAGAAATCTATGGGAAGGATTAATGATGTTATTATTATTGCAAATAGGATTTATGTGCCTGTAGATTTCATTGTTCTTGATAAGATTGCAATCCTACATGTCATATTATTCTTGGTAGACCTTTCCTTAGAACGATTGGTGCAATTATTGATATGAAAGAAGGAAATATTAGATTCCAATTTCCGTTAAGGAAATTCATGGAACACTTTCCTAGGAAGAAAATTAAATTATCTTATGAATCTATTATGAGAGCCACTTATGGATTGCATACCAAAGATGACAATACCTAGATCTATTCTTATTTTATGCCTAGCTAGGGGTGTTAAACGATAGCGCTTGTTGGGAGGCAACCCAATTTTATTTTTGTTTCTTGTTTTTTGTTTCTGTTTAGTAATGAATAATTCATCTAGCTTATGTTTAGATGTGGTTTTATGCTTTTAATTTGTGTTTGTGCGAAGTAGAACCTTTGGGAAGACTTGGGGGAAGTTTTTGCGACCTTGCTGTAAAAAACAGAAACTTTAGCGCTCACGAGATTTGCTGCCATTTTTATTGGAGAGTGTGATTAGGTTAATTATTTTTGCAGATGACTAATAGAAAAATTCCTCACGTCCACAAATTTATTTCAGAATTTTTAGGGTTACAGAAGTATTCGAAACCTACAGATTACTACAGACTATTCTGTTTTTGACAGATTCTGTTTTTCGTGTGTTGTTTCCTTATTTTGATGAATCCATGGCTAGTATCGGGGGGTATGAACCATAGAGAAGTTGGAATAAAGTAGGTTTAAGACCAATATAAATGAAGAATGATTTCATTACAGTACCTTGAAGTGGTGGTTTGTTTTCTTATACTAACGGAGCTCATGAGATTTTCTGTTGAGTTTTGTGTTGTGAAGTTTTCAAGTTTTGGGTAAAGATTTGATGGGTTTTGGAATGAGGAGTGGCAAGAGCCTAATCTTGGGGATGCCCAAGGCAACCCAAGGTAAACTTCAAGGACAACCAAAAGCCTAAGCTTGGGGATGCCCCGGAAGGCATCCCCTCTTTCGTCTTCGTCCATCGGTAACTTTACTTGATGCTATATTTTTATTCACCACATGATATGTGTTTTGCTTGGAGCGTCTTGTATGATTTGAGTCTTCGCTTTTTATTTTACCACAATCAGCCTTGTTGTACACAAATTTTGGAGAGACACACATGAATCGGAATTTATTAGAATACTCTATGTGCTTCACTTATATCTTTTGAGCTAGATAATTTTGCTCTAGTTCTTCACTTATATCTTTTTAGAGCACGGTGGTGGTTTTATTTTATAGAAATTATTGATCTCTAATGCTTCACTTATATTATTTTGAGAGTCTTACAGAATAGCATGGTAGTTTGCTTTGGCTATAAAATTAGTCCTAATATGATAGGCATCCAAGATGGGTATAATAAAAACTATCATAAAAAGTGCATTGAATACTATGAGAAGTTTGATACTTGATGATTGTTTTGAGATATAAAGATGGCGATATTAGAGTCATGATATTTGAGGAATTGTGAATCTGAGAAATACTTGTTCTAAAGTTTGTGATTCCCGTAGCATGCATGTATGGTGAACCGTTATGTGATGAAGTCGGAGCATGATTTGTTTATTGATTGTCTTCCTTATGAGTGGCGGTCGGGGACGAGCGATGGTCTTTTCCTACCAATCTATCCCCCTAGGAGCATGTGCTTAGTTGTTTGTTTCGATAACTAATAGATTTTTGCAATAAGTATGTGAGTTCTTTATGACTAATGTTGAGTCCATGGATTATACGCACTCTCACCCTTCCACCATTGCTAGCCTCTCTAGTACTGCACAACTTTCGCCGGTACCATAAACCCACAATATACCTTCCTCAAAACAGCCACCATACCTACCTATTATGGCATTTCCATAGCCATTCCGAGATATATTGCCATGCAACTTACCACCGTTCCATTTATTATGACACACTTCTTCATTGTCATATTGCTTTGCATGATCATGTAGTTGACATTGTATTTGTGGCAAAGCCACCGTTCATAATTCTTTCATACATGTCACTCGTGAGTCATTGCACATCCTGGTACACCGCCGGAGGCATTCACATAGAGTCATATTTTGTTCTAGTATCGAGTTGTAATTTTTGAGTTGTAAGTAAATAAAAGTGTGATAATCATCATTATTAGAGCATTGTCCCAAGTGAGAAAAGGATGATGGAGACTATGATTCCCCCACAACTCGGGATGAGACTCCGGACGAAAAAAAAGGAAAGGCCATAAAAAAGAGAAGACCCCAAAAAATGAGAGAAAAAGAGAGAAGGGACAATGCTACTATCCTTTTACCACACTTGTGCTTCAAAGTAGCACCATGATCTTCATGGTAGAGAGTATCCTATGTTGTCACTTTCATATACTAGTGGGAATTTTACATTATAGAACTTGGCTTGTATATTCCAATGATGGGCTTCCTCAAAATGCCCTAGGTCTTCGTGAGAAAGCAAGTTGGATGCACACCCACTTAGTTCTTTTGTTGAGCTTTCATACACTTATAGCTCTAGTGCATCCGTTGCATGGCAATCCCTACTCACTCACATTGATATCTATTGATGGGCATCTTCATAGCCCGTTGATATGCCTAGTTGATGTGAGACTATCTTCTCCTTTTGTCTTCTCCACAACCACCATTCTATTCCACCTATAGTGCTATGTCCATGGCTCACACTCATATATTGCGTGAAGATTGAAAATTTATGAGAACACCAAAAGTATGAAACAATTGCTTGGCTTGTCATCGGGGTTGTGCATGATTTAAATACTTTGTGTGGTGAAGATAGAGCATAGCCAGACTATATGATTTTGTAGGGATAACTTCCTTTGGCCATGTTATTTTGAGAAGACATGATTGCTTTGTTAGTATGCTTGAAGTATTATTATTTTTATGTCAATATTAAACTTTTGTCTTGAATCTTTCGGATCTGAACATTCATGCCACAATAAAGAAAATTACATTAAGAATTAAGCTAGGTAGCATTCCACATCAAAAATTCTGTTTTATCATTTACCTACTCGAGAACGAGCAGGAATTAAGCTTGGGGATGCTTGATACGTCTCTGACGTATCTATAACTTTTTATTGTTCCATGCTAGTATATTATCTGTTTTGGATGTTTAATGGGCTTTATTATACATTTTTATATTATTTTTTGGACTAACCTACTAACCAAAGTCCCAGTGCAAATTGCTGTTTTTTGCCTATTTCTGTGTTTCGCAGAAAAGGAATATCAAACGGAATCCAAACGGAATGAAACCTTCGGGAGAGTTATTTTTTGAACAAACACAATCTAGAAGACTTGGAGTGGACGTCAAGGAAGCATCGAGGAGGCCACGAGGCAGGGAGGCGCGCCCAAGGGGGGCGGGCGCGCCCCCACCCTCGTGGGCCCCTCGTGGCTCCCCTGACAGACTTCTTTTGCCTATATACACTCATATACCACGAAGACATCCGAGAGCACCACGAAACCCTATTTCCACCGCCACAACCTTCTGTACCCAAGAGATCCCATCTTGGGGCCTTTTCCGGAGCTCCGTGGGAGGGGGAATCGATCATGGAGGGCTTCTACATCAATACCGTAGCCTCTCCGATGATGTGTGGGTAGTTTACCACAGACCTTCGGATCCATAGTTATTAGCTAGATGGCTTCTTCTCTCTCTTTGGATATCAATACAAAGTTCTCCTCGATCTTCTTGGGGATCTATTCAATGTAATTCTTTTTGCAGTGTGTTTGTCGAGATCCGATGAATTGTGGGTTTATGATCAAGACTATCTATGAACAATATTTGGTTCTTCTCTAAATTATTTTATGTATGATTTGTTATCTTTGCAAGTCTCTTCGAATTATCAGTTTGGTTTGGCCTACTAGATTGATCTTTCTTGCAATGGGAGAAGTGCTTAGCTTTGGGTTCAATCTTGTGGTGTCCTTTCCCTGTGACAGCAGGGGCAACAAGGCACGTATTGCATTGTTGCCATCGAGGATAAAAAGACAGGGTTTATATCGTATTGCTTGAGTTTATCCCTCTACATCATGCCATCTTGCCTAATGCGTTACTCTGTTCTTATGAACTTAATACTCTAGATGCATGCTGGATAGCGGTCGATGTGTGGAGTAATAGTAGTAGATGCAGAATCGTTTCAGTCTACTTGTCGCGGACGTGATGCCTATATACATGATCATGCCTAGATATTCTCATAATTATGCACTTTTCTATCAATTGCTCGACAGTAATTTGTTTACCCACCGTAATACTTATGCTATTTTGAGAGAAGCCACTAGTGAAACCTATGCCCCCCGGGTCTATCTTCCATCATATAAGTTTCCAATCTATCTTACTTTGCAATCTTTACTTTCAATCTATATCATAAAAATACCAAAAATATTTATCTTATTATCTCTATCAGATCTCACTTTTGCAAGTGGCCGTGAAGGGATTGACAACCCCTTTATCGCGTTGGTTGCAAGGTTCTTATTTGTTTGCGTAGGTGCGAGGCGACTTGCGTGTAGTCTCCTACTGGATTGATACCTTGGTTCTCAAAAATTGAGGGAAATACTTATGCTACTTTGCTGCATCACCCTTTCCTGTTGAAGGGAAACCAACACAGTGCTCAAGAGGTAGCAATGACATATTGTTGATTAGAAATAATACAGAATTTCTGGATAGCATAAAAGGATACTTGAATAAGAATTTTTCAATGAAAGACCTCGGTGAAGCTGCTTATATATTGGGCATCAAGATCTATAGAGATAGATCAAGACGCTTAATTGGACTTTCACAAAGCACATACCTTGATAAAGTTTTGAATAAGTTCAAAATGGACCAGTCAAAGAAAGGATTCTTGCCTGTATTACAAGGTGTGAAGTTGAGTCAGACTTAATGCCCGACCACTTCAGAAGATAGAGAGAAAATTAAAGTCATTCCCTATGCCTCAACCATAGGTTCTATCATGTATGCAATGTTGTGTACCAGACCTGATGTGTGCCTTGCTATAAGTTTAGCAGGGAGGTACCAAAGTAATGCAGGAGTGGATCACTGGAGAGAGGTCAAGAACATCCTGAAATACCTAGAAAGGACTAAGGATATGTTTCTCGTTTATGGAGGTGACAAAGAGCTCGTCGTAAATGGTTATGTCGATGCAAGCTTTGACACTGATCCGGATGACTCTAAGTCACAAACCGGATACGTATTTATATTGAATGGTGGAGCTGTCAGTTGGTGTAGTTCCAAGCAGAGCGTCGTGGTGGAATCTACGTGTGAAGCGGAGTACATAGCTGCTTCGAAAGCAACAAATGAAGGAGTCTGGATGAATGAGTTCATATCCGATCTAGGTGTAATACCTAGTGCATCGGGTCCAATGAAAATATTTTGTGACAATACTAGAGCAATTTCCTGGGCGAAGGAATCTAGATTTCACAAGAGAACCAAACACATCAAGAGACGCTTCAATTCCATCAGCGATCAAGTCAAGGAGGGACACATAGAGATTTTCAAGATACATACGGATCTGAATGTTGCAGACCCGTTGACTAAGCCTCTCTCACGAGCAAAACATGATCAACACCAAGACTCTATGGGTGTTAGAATCATTACTATGTAATCTAGATTATTGAATCTAGTGCAAGTGGGAGACTGAAGGAAATATGCCCTAGAGGCAATAATAAAGTTGTTATTTATATTTCCTAATATCATGATAAATGTTTATTATTCATGCTAGAATTGTATTAACCGGGAACTTAGTACATGTGTGAATACATAGACAAACAGAATGTCCCTAGTATGCCTCTACTTGACTAGCTCGTTAATCAAAGATGGTTAAGTTTCCTAACCATAGACATGTGTTGTAATTTGATGAACGGGATCACATCATTAGAGAATGATGTGATGGACAAGACCCATCCGTTAGCTAAGCATAATGATCGTTTAGTTTTATTTTTATTGCTTTCTTCATGACTTATACATGTTCCTATGACTATGAGATTATGCAACTCCCGCATACTGGAGGAACACCTTGTGTGCTATCAAACGTCAGAACGTAACTGGGTGATTATAAAGATGCTCTACAGGTGTCTCTGATGGTGTTTTTTGAGTTGCATAGATCAAGATTAGGATTTGTCATTCCGAGTATCGGAGAGGTATCTCTGGGCCCTCTCGGTAATGCACATCACTGTGAGCCTTGAAAGCAATGTGACTAATGAGTTAGTTACAGTATGATGCATTACGAAACGAGTAAAGAGACATGCCGGTGACGAGATTTAACTAGGTATGATGATATCGATGATCGAATCTCGGGCAAGTAGCATACCGATGACAAAGGGAACGACGTATGTTGTTATGCTGTTTGACCGATGAAGATCTTCGTAGAATATGTACTAACCAATATGAATATCCAAGTTCCGCTATTGGTTATTGACCAGAGATGTGTCTCGGTCATGTCTACATAGTTCTCGAACCCGTAGGGTCCGCACGCTTAACGTTCGATGACAATTTGTATTATGAGTTATGTGATTTGATGACCAAAGTTTGTTCGGGGTCCCGGATGAGATCACGGACATGACGAGGAGTCTCAAAATGGTCAAGAGGTAAATATCGATATATTGGAAGGTTATATTTGGACACCAGAATGGTTCCGAAGTGTTTCGGGTATTTTTCAGAGTACCGGGAGGTTACTGGAACCCCCCGGGGAAGTAGTGGGCCTTAATGGGATTTAGGGGAAAGGAGAGAAGGGCCTCAAGGGGTGGCTGCGCCCCCCCTGGTTGGTCCGAATTGGACTAGGAGGGTGCGGTGCCCCCCTTTTTCCTTCTTCCCTCTTCCTCCTTCCCTCCTTCTCCTTGTTGGAATAGGAAAGGGGGGCCAAATCCTACTTGAACCGGGAGTCCAAGTAGCACTCCCCCCTTTGGCACGCCCCCCTTGGGCCGGCCTCCTCCTCCCCACTCCTTTATATACGTGGGAGGGGGGCACCCCAAAGGCACAACAAGTCTTCTCTTAGCAGTGTGCGGTGGCCCCCTCCACAGTTACACACCTCGGTCATATTATCGTAGTGCTTAAGCCCTGCACTGGTAACTTCATCATCACCGTCAACACGCCGTCGTGCTGACGAAACTCTCCCTCTTCCTCAACTAGATCAAGAGCTTGAGGGACGTCATCGTGCTGAACGTGTGCTGAACACGGAGGTGCCGTACGTTTGGTGCTAGGATCGGTTGGATCGCGAAGATGTTCGACTACATCAACCGCGTTACTAAACGCTTCCGCTTTCGGTCTACGAGGGTACGTGGACACTCTCCCCTCTCGTTGCTATGCTTCTCCTAGATAGATCTTGCGTGATCGTAGGGAATTTTTGAAATATTGCGTTCCCCAACACTTACTAGATGAAAGGACTCCCTGAATTGGTCAACAAAAGTGCTACAAACAAGATGCGGGTAAAAAGGTTTTGAAAAACTTACAGAAAACCTCAGTGGCATAACGACCTTCTTTGACCCTTCTGGTAAGTTATCCATGATGTGTATGATTCCAGTCTCAATAACAATTCTTGACAGCCATTGAACAAGTTTCACGGAATCAACTAACTCCTTTATAGAAATGTAGAAAGCACCATACCTGATTATCTTAGGGTTGAATTATTTAAAAAATAAATAAAAGACAAGTTAGCTTGAAGGGCCACAAAAAAAGTGTATTAAAAACAAGAGTGTGCAAGTAAAAGCACTGTTCTATGCAACATGCTCTGCTTTCTGTGCAACTAAGTGAGTGGTACTATGCAACTGAAATTGATATGTATGTAGGCTGTGGGGAGTTGGTTTACCTGGTAATAGCATCATTTTCTCCTGGGTGATGCCTAACCCAATACAAGAGGGCAGCGTAAAGCTTGTTGACTGCCTCATTGGAGTTCAATGTCTTCTTCTTGTTGTAATCAATGAATGGAGACCTTTGAGATGCTCCGGTCCTTATTACCCTCCTCTGTCTTCGTGCTTCAGGTGGTCCTGAAGAACTGCTCGTGCCAACTGCTGGTTCTGCGCATATCGGGGTGTGGCAGCTGTCTGGTGATCCAACATCTGGCTGGTGAGCTAATCCCTTGCCAGCATCAGAAGCAACGCATCCTCCATTCATAGTTTCTAGGTCCAACTCACACTCATCTATGACAACCACATCGTCATCCCCTGTTTGTGCTGTTGCAGCAGGCTCAGCATCACCATCTATGCCTAGGTCAAAAGTTGGTGCATCACAGTACCCGTCACCATGATAGCTGTAAGAGTTTGATCTGCGTATGGGTTGAAGGCCGAGGGCATCTCTTTGCGGCACATACACAGGTGCATCGTTTGCTGACTTGATTCGCAATAGTGTTGTAGTTGGCGGCCTCGGAGGCTTGCACCTACTTACAATGTTGAACACCTCCTCTTGTGTTAATGAGTGCTGAAAGTCAGCTCTTGGTGATGCAAGCTTGCTTGGATATTGTGTGTTAGCTCTTGGAGACGACACTTTGGCAATTTGATCACCTCCTTCCGTGTTTGGCATTAAGGTATCTCAATTAGTTGACACCTTGGGGCTTGCAGTTGCAGTGGTGCCTTCCTGAGCAGCAGCAGTAGTTTTGACTGTGACCCCGCTGCTAATTGACACTTCAGTTGGTACACTAGTATCTGCAGTTGGCATCTTTCTAGTCTAAGTTGGCAGCAATCTAGTAGAACTTGGCACCCCTGCATCAATGGCTGTGGCACATAGTTCTGTGTCGTGTCTGAACCCCACACCTTTTGTGCCCTGTTCCCCCTTTGTGCCCTTGGCAAACTTTACAATCTTTTGCTTCTTAGCTGGTTTAGGTGGGACTACTGAAAGAGAAGTCTTCCCCTTGATATGTTGAACTCCTATGATGGTTGTAGGCTCAACATGCATTGCTGTCACATCTTGAGTGGTGGTTGGCTCTCTGCTCACTACAATTGGCACAACAGTTGGCACCACAACTTCCTTGACCACATTTATTTCAGCATCTGCCCTCACCATCTTCTCCTTGGTTTGAGGCAACTCCAGATTCTTCTTCATTCAAACTGCTTTGCGCTTCTGGACCACATGAGGGTTTGCCACGGATACTGCCTTGCTCTTGCTGGAGCTTATATCTGGAAGCTGCTTCAAATATTCCTTGTATTTTTCTTTGAATGAACCCAATCAAGACCCTTTCCTGCTTCCTCCATGTCAACTTGATTCTTTTCAGCCTCACTTAATAAGAACAACTTCTGATCAATGGCAAAAATGATGTTCTGACACATCTCTTGGTGATAAAAGTCTGGCACGGGGAAAGTGGTTGGCAAAGCTGGCTTCAAGTTGCACAACTTGAACATATCAATGCTCCCCTGAGACTCCGCTTCATCATTTTTCTTTGACTTCGGTAAATCCTTCTCTTTCCAGCAAGTTTTGTCAATCAACATCTGTAGTGTGCTCTTGCTGCTCATTGAGTTGCCACTGTTGGAAATATGCCCTAGAGGCAATAATAAAAGGATTATTATTATATTTCCTTGTTCATGATAATTGTCTTTTATTCATGCCATAATTGTGTTATCCGGAAATCGTAATACATGTGTGAATACATAGACACCAACATGTCCCTAGTAAGCCTCTAGTTGACTAGCTCGTTGATCAACAGATAGTCATGGTTTCCTGACTATGGACATTGGATGTCATTGATAACGAGATCACATCATTAGGAGAATGATGTGATGGACAAGACCCAATCCTAAACATAGCACAAGATCGTATAGTTCGTTTGCTAGAGTTTTTCCAATGTCAAGTATCGTTTACTTAGACCATGAGATCGTGTAACTCCCAGATGCCGTAGGAGTGCTTTGGGTGTACCAAACATCACAACGTAACTGGGTGACTATAAAGGTATACTACGGGTATCTCCGAAAGTGTCTGTTGGGTTGACACGGATCAAGACTGGGATTTGTCACTCCGTATAATGGAGAGGTATCTCTGGGCCCACTCGGTAATGCATCATCATAATGAGCTCAAAGTGACCAAGTGTCTGGTCACGGGATCATGCATTACGGTACGAGTAAAGTGACTTGCCGGTAACGAGATTGAACGAGGTATTGGGATACCGACGATCGAATCTCGGGCAAGTAACGTACCGATTGACAAAGGGAATTGTATACGGGGTTGCTTGAATCCTCGACATCGTGGTTCATCCGATGAGATCATCGAGGAGCATGTGGGAGCCAACATGGGTATCCAGATCCCGCTGTTGGTTATTGACCGGAGAGCCATCTCGGTCATGTCTACATGTCTCCCGAACCCGTAGGGTCTACACACTTAAGGTTCGGTGACGCTAGGGTTGTAGAGATATGAATATGCAGTAACCCGAAAGTTGTTCAGAGTCCCGAATGAGATCCCGGACGTCACGAGGAGTTCCGGAATGGTTCGGAGGTGAAGAATTATATATAGGAAGTGCAGTTTCGGCCATCGGGAGAGTTTCGGGGTCACCGGTATTGTACTGGGACCACCGAAAGGGTCCCGGGGGTCCACCGGGTGGGGCCACCCATCCCGGAGGGCCCCATGGGCTAAAGTGGGGAGGGGAACCAGCCCATAGTGGGCTGGTGCGCCCCCCTTGGCCCACCCCATGCGCCTAGGGTTGGGAACCCTAGGGTGGGGGGCGCCCCACCTGGCTTGGGGGGCACTCCACCCCTTGGCCACCGCCCCCTAGGAGATCCCATCTCCTAGGGCCGGCGCCCCCCTAGGGGAGCCTATATAAAGGGGGGGAGGGAGGGGCAGCCGCACCCTTGAGTCTTGGCGCCTCCCTCTCCCCTGCTACACCTCTCCCTCTCGCAGTAGAACGGCGAAGCCCTGCTACGGTGACCCCTGCATCCACCATCGCGCCGTCGTGCTGCTGGATCTTCATCAACCTCTCCTTCCCCCTTGCTGGATCAAGAAGGAGGAGACGTCATGCTGACCGTACGTGTGTTGAACGCGGAGGTGCCGTCCGTTCGTTGTTAGGATCTCCGGTGATTTGGATCACGTCGAGTACGACTTCCTCATCCCCGTTCTTTGAACGCTTCCGCGCGTGATCTACAAAGGTATGTAGATGCAATCCGATCACTCGTTGCTAGATGAACTCATAGATGGATCTTGGTGAAACCGTAGGAAATTTTTTGTTTTCTGCAACGTTTACCAACAGTGGCATCATGAGCTAGGTCTATGCGTAGTTCTCTTTGCACGAGTAGAACACAATTTGTTGTGGGCGTAGATGTTGTCAACTTTCTTGCCGCTACTAGTCTTATTTTGCTTCAACAGTATTGTGGGATGAAGCGGCCCAGACCAACCTTACACGTACGCTTACGTGAGACCGGTTCCACCGACTGACATGCACTAGTTGCATAAGGTGGCTGGCGGGTGTCTGTCTCTCCCACTTTAGTTGGAGAGGATTCGATGAAAAGGGTCCTTATGAAGGGTAAATAGAAGTTGACAAATCACGTTGTGGCTTTCACGTAGGTAAGAAAACGTTCTTGCTAGAACCCTATTGCAGCCACGTAAAACTTGCAACAACAATTAGAGGACGTGTAACTTGTTTTGCAGCAAGTGTTTTGTGATGTGATATGGCCAAAGTTGTGATGAATGATGAATGATATATATGTGATGTATGAGATGTTCATGCTATTGTAATAGGAATCACGACTTGCATGTCGATGAGTATGACAATCGGCAGGAGCCATAGGAGTTGTCTTTATTTTTGTATGACCTGCGTGTCATTGAGAAACGCCATGTAAATTACTTTACTTTATTGCTAAACGTGTTAGCCATAGTAGTAGAAGTAATAGTTGGCGAGCAACTTCATGGAGACACGATGATGGAGATCATGATGATGGAGATCATGGTGTCATGCCGGTGACAAGATGATCATGGAGCCCCAAGATGGAGATCAAAGGAGCTATGTGATATTGGCCATATCATGTCACTATTATTATTTGATTGCATGTGATGTTTATCATGTTTTTGCATCTTGTTTACTTAGAACAACGGTAGTAAATAAGATGATCCCTCATAATAATTTCAAGAAAGTGTTCCCCCTAACTGTGCACCGTTGCGACAGTTCGTTGTTTCGAAGCACCACGTGATGATCGGGTGTGATAGATTCCAACGTTCACATACAACGGGTGTAAGACAGATTTACACATGCAAACACTTAGGTTGACTTGACGAGCCTAGCATGTACAGACATGGCCTCGGAACACAGAAGACCGAAAGGTCGAGCATGAGTCGTATAGAAGATACGATCAACATGAAGATGTTCACCGATGTTGACTAGTCCGTCTCACGTGATGATCGGACACGGCCTAGTTAACTTGGATCATGTTATACTTAGATGACTGGAGGGATGTCTATCTGAGTGGGAGTTCATTGAATAATTTGATTTATATGAACTTAATTATCATGAACTTAGTCTAAAATCTTTACAACATGTATTGTAGATCAAATGGCCAACATTGTCCTCAACTTCAACGCGTTCCTAGAGAAAACCAAGCTGAAAGACGATGGCAGCAACTATACGGACTGGGTCCGGAACCTGAGGATCATCCTCATAGCTGCCAAGAAAGATTATGTCCTACAAGCACCGCTAGGTGAAGCACCTGCTCTCCCTGCAGAACAAGACGTTATGAACGCTTGGTAGACACGTACCGATGATTACTCCCTCGTTCAGTGCGGCATGCTTTACAGCTTAGAGCCGGGGCTCCAAAAGCGTTTTGAGAGACACGGAGCATATGAGATGTTCGAAGAGCTGAAAATGGTTTTTCAAGCTCATGCCCGGGTCGAGAGATATGAAGTCTCCGACAAGTTCTTCAGCTGTAAGATGGAGGAAAATAGTTCTGTCAGTGAGCACATACTCACTATGTCTGGGTTACATAACCGCTTGACTCAGCTGGGAGTTAATCTCCCGGATGATGTGGTCATTGACAGAATCCTTCAGTCGCTTCCACCGAGCTACAAGAGCTTTGTGATGAACTTCAATATGCAGGGGATGGAAAAGACCATTCCTGAAGTATTTGCAATGCTGAAATCAGCAGAGGTAGAAGTCAAAAAGGAACATCAAGTGTTGATGGTGAATAAAACCACTAAGTTCAAGAAAGGCAAGGGTAAGAAAAACTTCAAGAAGGACGGCAAGGGAGTTGCCGCGCCCGGCAAGCAAGCTGCCGGGAAGAAGCCAAAGAATGGACCCAAGCCCGAGACTGAGTGCTTTTATTGCAAGGAAAGTGGTCACTGGAAGCGGAACTGCCCCAAATACTTAGCGGACAAGAAGGCCGGCAAAACGAAAGGTATATGTTATACACATGTAATTGATGTGTACCTTACCAGTACTCGTAGTAGCTCCTGGGTATTTGATACCGGTGTAGTTGCTCACATTTGTAACTCAAAGCAGGAGCTGCGGAATAAGCGGAGACTGGCGAAGGACTAGGTGACGATGCGCGTCGGGAATGGTTCCAAGGTCGATGTGATCGCCGTCGGCACGCTACCTCTACATTTACCTACGGGATTAGTTTTGAACCTCAATAATTGTTATTTAGTGCCAAGTTTGAGCATGAACATTGTATCAGGATCTCGTTTAATACGAGATGGCTACTCATTTAAATCCGAGAATAATGGTTGTTCTATTTATATGAGAGATATGTTTTATGGTCATGCTCCGATGGTGAATGGTTTATTCTTAATGAATCTCGAGCGTAATGCTACACATATTCATAGTGTGAGTACCAAAAGATGTAAGGTTGATAATTATAGTCCCACATACTTGTGGCACTGCCGCCTTGGTCACATAGGTGTCAAACGCATGAAGGAGCTCCATGCAGATGGACTTTTAGAGTCTCTTGATTACGAATCATTTGACATGTGCGAACCATGCCTCATGGGTAAAATGACCAAGACTCTGTTCTCAGGAACAATGGAGCGAGCAACCAACTTATTGGAAATCATACATACTGATGTGTGCGGTCCAATGAGTGTTGAGGCTCGCGGTGGTTATCGTTATGTTCTCACCCTCACTGATGACTTGAGTAGATATGGGTATGTCTACTTAATGAAACACAAGTCTGAGACCTTTGAAAAGTTCAAGGAATTTCAGAGTGATGTTGAGAATCAATGTGACAGGAAAATCAAGTTCTTGCGAAAGAATCATGGAGGAGAATACTTGAGTCATGAGTTTGGCACACACTTAAGAAAATGTGGAATAGTTTCACAACTCACGCCATCTAGAACACCTCAGCGTAATGGTGTGTCCGAACGTCGTAATCGCACTCTATTAGATATGGTGCGATCTATGATGTCTCTTACCGATTTACCACTATCTTTTTGGGGCTATGCTTTAGAGACTGCCGCATTCACTTTAAATAGGGCTCCATCAAAATCCGTTGAGACGACACCGTATGAATTATGGTTTGGGAAGAAACCTAAGCTGCCGTTTCTAAAAGTTTGGGGATGCGATGCTTATGTCAAGAAACTTCAACCTGAAAAGCTCGAACCCAAGTCGGAAAAATGCGTCTTCATAGGATACCCTAAAGAAACTATTGGGTATACCTTCTACCTCAGATCCGAAGGCAAGATCTTTGTTGCCAAGAATGGATCCTTTCTAGAGAAGGAGTTTCTCTCGAAAGAAGTAAGTGGGAGGAAAGTAGAACTTGATGAAGTATTACCTCTTGAACCGGAAAATGGCGCAACTCAAGAAAATGTTCCTGAGGTGCCTGCACCGACTAGAGAGGAAGTTAATGATGATGATCATGAAACTTCAGATCAAGTTGCTACTGAACTTCGTAGGTCCACAAGGACACGTTCCGCACCAGAGTGGTACGGCAACCCTGTCTTGGAAATCATGTTGTTAGACAACGGTGAACCTTCGAACTATGAAGAAGCGATGGCGGGCCCGGATTCCGACAAATGGCTGGAAGCCATGAAATCCGAGATAGGATCCATGTATGAAAACGAAGTATGGACTTTGACTGACTTGCCCGTTGAGCGGCGAGCCATAGAAAATAAATGGATCTTTAAGAAGAAGACAGACGCGGATGGTAATGTGACCATCTATAAAGCTCGGCTTGTCGCTAAGGGTTATCGACAAGTTCAAGGGGTTGACTACGATGAGACTTTCTCACCGGTAGCGAAGCTGAAGTCCGTCCGAATCATGTTAGCAATTGCCGCATTCTATGATTATGAGATATGGCAAATGGACGTCAAAACGGCATTCCTTAATGGTTTCCTTAAGGAAGAATTGTATATGATGCAGCCGGAAGGTTTTGTCGACCCTAAGAATGCTAACAAGGTATGCAAGCTCCAACGATCCATTTATGGGTTGGTGCAAGCATCTCCGAGTTGGAATATTCGCTTTGATGAGATGATCAAAGCGTTTGGGTTTATGCAGACTTATGGAGAAGCCTGCGTTTACAAGAAAGTGAGTGGGAGCTCTGTAGCATTTCTCATATTATATGTAGATGACATACTTTTGATGGGAAATGATATAGAACTTTTGGACAGCATTAAGGCCTACTTGAATAAGAGTTTTCCAATGAAGGACCTTGGAGAAGCTGCTTATATATTAGGCATCAAGATCTATAGAGATAGATCAAGACGCCTCATAGGTCTTTCACAAAGCACATACCTTGATAAGATATTGAAGAAGTTCAATATGGATCAGTCTAAGAAGGGGTTCTTGCCTGTGTTGCAAGGTGTGAAATTGAGCTCAGCTCAATGTCCAACCACGGCAGAAGATATAGAAGAGATGAGTGTCATCCCCTATGCCTCAGCCATAGGTTCTATTATGTATGCCATGCTGTGTACCAGACCTGATGTAAACCTTGCCGTAAGTTTGGTAGGTAGGTACCAAAGTAATCCCGGCAAGGAACACTGGACAACGGTCAAGAATATCCTGAAGTACCTGAAAAGGACTAAGGAAATGTTTCTCGTTTATGGAGGTGACGAAGAGCTCGTCGTAAAGGGTTACGTTGACGCTAGCTTCGACACAGATCTGGATGACTCTAAGTCACAAACCAGATACATGTATATTTTGAATGGTGGGGCAGTAAGCTGGTGCAGTTGCAAGCAGAGTGTTGTGGCGGGATCTACATGTGAAGCGGAGTACATGGCAGCCTCGGAGGCAGCGCATGAAGCAATTTGGGTGAAGGAGTTCATCACCGACCTAGGAGTCATACCCAATGCGCCGGGGCCGATCAAACTCTTCTGTGACAACACTAGAGCTATTGCACTTGCCAAGGAGCCCAGGTTTCACAAGAAGACCAGGCACATCAAGCGTCGCTTCAACTCCATTCGTGAAAATGTTCAAGATGGATACATAGATATTTGTAAAGTACATACGGACCTGAATGTAGCAGATCCGTTGACTAAACCTCTCCCTAGAGCAAAACATGATCAACACCAGAATTCCATGGGTGTTCGATTCATCGCAATGTAACTAGATTATTGACTCTAGTGCAAGTAGGAGACTGTTGGAAATATGCCCTAGAGGCAATAATAAAAGGATTATTATTATATTTCCTTGTTCATGATAATTGTCTTTTATTCATGCTATAATTGTGTTATCCGGAAATCATAATACATGTGTGAATACATAGACACCAACATGTCCCTAGTAAGCCTCTAGTTGACTAGCTCGTTGATCAACAGATAGTCATGGTTTCCTGACTATGGACATTGGATGTCATTGATAACGAGATCACATCATTAGGAGAATGATGTGATGGACAAGACCCAATCCTAAACATAGCACAAGATCGTATAGTTCGTTTGCTAGAGTTTTTCCAATGTCAAGTATCTTTTCCTTAGA
The DNA here is from genome assembly GCF_056163025.1 of Triticum urartu. Taxonomy (NCBI): domain Eukaryota; kingdom Viridiplantae; phylum Streptophyta; class Magnoliopsida; order Poales; family Poaceae; genus Triticum; species Triticum urartu. The sequence goes on from NC_141874.1 coordinate 513,215,311, forward strand.
CCATGAGATCGTGTAACTCCCGGATGCCGTAGGAGTGCTTTGGGTGTACCAAACATCACAACGTAACTGGGTGACTATAAAGGTATACTACGGGTATCTCCGAAAGTGTCTGTTGGGTTGACACGGATCAAGACTGGGATTTGTCACTCCGTATAAGGAGAGGTATCTCTGGGCCCACTCGGTAATGCATCATCATAATGAGCTCAAAGTGACCAAGTGTCTGGTCACGGGATCATGCATTATGGTACGAGTAAAGTGACTTGCCGGTAACGAGATTGAACGAGGTATTGGGATACCGACGTGTTGGAAATATGCCCTAGAGGCAATAATAAATTGATTATTATTATATTTCCTTGTTCATGATAATCGTTTATTATCCATGCTATAATTGTATTGATAGGAAACTCATATGCATGTGTGGATACATAGACAACACCATGTCCCTAGTGAGCCTCTAGTTGACTAGCTCGTTGATCGATAGATGGTTATGGTTTCCTAACCATGGACATTGGATGTCGTTGATAGCGGGATCACATCATTAGGAGAATGATGTGATGGACAAGACCCAATCCTAAGCATAGCACTAGATCGTGTAGTTCGTATGCTAAAGCTTTTCTAATGTCAAGTATCATTTCCTTAGACCATGAGATTGTGCAACTCCCGGATACCGTAGGAGTGCTTTGGGTGTGCCAAACGTCACAACGTAACTGGGTGACTATAAAGGTGCACTACGGGTATCTCCGAAAGTGTCTGTTGGGTTGGCACGAATCGAGACTGGGATTTGTCACTCCGTGTAAACGGAGAGGTATCTCTGGGCCCACTCGGTAGGACATCATCATAATGTGCACAATGTGATCAAGGAGTTGATCACGGGATGATGTGTTACGGAACGAGTAAAGAGACTTGCCGGTAACGAGATTGAACAAAGGTATCGGGATACCGACGATCGAATCTCGGGCAAGTATCGTACCGCTAGACAAAGGGAATTGTATACGGGATTGATTAAGTCCTTGACATCGTGGTTCATCCGATGAGATCATCGTGGAACATGTAGGAGCCAACATGGGTATCCAGATCCCACTATTGGTTATTGACCGGAGAACGTCTCGGTCATGTCTGCATGTCTCCCGAACCCGTAGGGTCTACACACTTAAGGTTCGATGACGCTAGGGTTATAAAGGAAGCTTGTATGTGGTTACCGAATGTTGTTTGGAGTCCCGGATGAGATCCCGGACGTCACGAGGAGTTCCGGAATGGTCCGGAGGTAAAGATTTATATATAGGAAGTCCTGTTTCGGCCATCGGGACAAGTTTCGGGGTCATCGGTATTGTACCGGGACCACCGGAAGGGTCCCGGGGGCCCACCGGGTGGGGCCACCTGCCCCGGGGGGCCACATGGGCTGTAGGGGGTGCGCCTTGGCCTACATGGGACAAGGGCACCAGCCCCAAGAGGCCCATGCGCCTGGGGAAACCCTAAAGGAAGAGTCCCAGCAGGGGAAGGCACCTCCTAGGTGCCTTGGGGGGGGGAGGACTCCTCCCCTGGCCGCCGCCCCCTAGGAGATTGGATCTCCTAGGGCTGGCGCACCCCCCTTGGGATCCCTATATATAGTGGGGGTAGGAGGGCCTCTAAGACACACCTTTTGCCTTTGGTGCAGCCCCTCCCTCTCTCCCAAGTACTCCTCCTCTCCCGTGGTGCTTAGGCGAAGCCCTGCAGGATTGCCACGCTCCTCCACCACCACCACGCCATTGTGCTGCTGCTGGATGGAGTCTTCCTCAACCTCTCCCTCTCTCCTTGCTGGATCAAGGCATGGGAGACGTCACCGGGCTGTACGTGTGTTGAACGCGGAGGTGCCGTGCGTTCGACACTTGATCATCGGTGATTTGAATCACGACGAGTACGACTCCATCAACCCCGTTCACTTGAATGCTTCCGCTTAGCGATCTACAAGGGTATGTAGATGCACTCTCCTTCCCCTCGTTGCTAGTCTCTCCATAGATAGATCTTGGTGATACGTAGGAAATTTTTGGAATTTCTGCTACGTTCCCCAACAGTGGTATCAGAGCTAGGTCTATGCGTAGTTACTATGCACGAGTAGAACACAAAGTAGTTGTGGGCGTTGATTTTGTTTAATATGCTTACCGTTACTAGTCCAATCTTGATTCGACGGTATTGTGGGATGAAGCGGCCCGGACCAACCTTACACGTACACTTACGTGAGACCGGTTCCACCGACAAACATGCACTAGTTGCATAAGGTGGCTGGCGGGTGTCTGTCTCTCCCACTTTAGTCGGATCGGATTTGATGAACAGGGTCCTTATGAAGGGTAAATAGCAATTGGCATATCACGTTGTGGTCTTTGCGTAGGTAAGAAACGTTCTTGCTAGAAACCCATAGCAGCCACGTAAAACATGCAAACAACAATTAGAGGACGTCTAACTTGTTTTTGCAGGGTATGCTATGTGATGTGATATGGCCAAAGGATGTGATGAATGATATATGTGATGTATGAGATTGATCATGTTCTTGTAATAGGAATCACGACTTGCATGTCGATGAGTACGACAACCGGCAGGAGCCATAGGAGTTGTCTTAATTTATTTATGACCTGCGTGTCAACATAAACGTCATGTAATTACTTTACTTTATTGCTAACCGTTAGCTGTAGTAGTAGAAGTAATAGTTGGCGAGACAACTTCATGAAGACACGATGATGGAGATCATGATGATGGAGATCATGGTGTCATGCCGGTGACGATGATGATCATGGAGCCCCGAAGATGGAGATCAAAAGGAGCAATATAATATTGGCCATATCATGTCACTATTTGATTGCATGTGATGTTTATCATGTTTATACATCTTATTTGCTTAGAACGACGGTAGTAAATAAGATGATCCCTCATTAAAATTTCAAGAAAGTGTTCCCCCTAACTGTGCACCGTTGCGACAGTTCGTAGTTTCGAAGCACCACGTGATGATCGGGTGTTAGATTCATACGTTCATATACAACGGGTGTTGACGAGCCTAGCATGTACAGACATGGCCTCGGAACACATGCAAAACACTTAGGTTAACTTGACGAGCCTAGCATGTACAGACATGGCCTCGGAACACAGAAGACCGAAAGGTCGAGCATGAGTCGTATGGCAGATACGATCAACATGAAGATGTTCACCGATGTTGACTAGTCCGTCTCACGTGATGATCGGACACGGCCTAGTTGACTCGGATCATGTAATCACTTAGATGACTAGAGGGATGTCTATCTGAGTGGGAGTTCATAAGATGAACTTAATTATCCTGAACATAGTCAAAAGGATTTTGCAAATTATGTCGTAGCTCGCGCTTTAGTTCTACTGTTTAGATATGTTCCTAGAGAAAAATTAGTTGAAAGTTGATAGTAGCAATTGTGCGGACTAGGTTCGTAAACTGAGGATTGTCCTCATTGCTTCATAGAAGGCTTATGTCCTTAATGCACCGCTTAGTGTGCTGAACCTCGAACGTCGTCTATGGATGTTGCGAACATCTGACATACACATTTTGATAACTACGTGATAGTTCAGTTGAACGGTTTAGAGTTGAGGCACCGAAGACGTTTTTGAAACGTCGCGAAACATATGAGATGTTTTGAGGGCCGAAATTGGGATTTCAGGCTCGTGCCCACGTCAAGAGGTATAAGACCTCCGACGATTTTCTTAGCCTGCAAACTAAGGGAGAAAGCTCAATTGTTGAGCTTGTGCTCAGATTGTCTGAGTACAACAATCATTTGAATCAAGTGGGAGTTGATCTTCCAGATAAGATAGTGATGTTTCTCCGAAGTCATTACCACCAAGCTGCTAGAGCTTCGTGATGAACTATAATGTATCAGGGACATATATGATGATCCTTGAGATATTCGCGATGTTTGACACCGCGAAAGTAGAAATCAAGAAGGAGCATCAATTGTTGATGGTTAGTGAAACCACTAGTTTAAAGAAGGGCAAGGGCAAGAAGGGATACTTCATGACACGGCAATTCAGCTGCTGCTCTAGTGAAGAAACCCAAGGTTGAACCCAAACCCGAGACTAAGTGCTTCTGTAATAAGGGGAACAACCACTGGAGCAGAATTACCCTAGATACTTGGTAGATTAGAAGGCTGGCAAGGTCGATAGAAGTATATTGGATATACATTGTGTTGATGTGTACTTTACTAGTACTCGTAGTAGCACCAGGGTATTAGATACCGGTTCGGTTGCTAGGTGTTAGTAACTCGAAATAAAAGCTACGAAATAAACGGAGACTAGCTAAAGGTGAGCTGATGATATGTGTTGGAAGTGTTTCCAATGTTGATATAATCAAATATCGTACGCTCCTTCTACCATCGAGATTGGTGTTTGTGTTGAGCATAGACATGATTGGATTATGTCTATCGCAATACGGTTATTCATTTAAGGAGAATAATGGTTACTCTGTTTATTTGAATAATACCTTCAATGGTCTTACACCTAAAATGAATGGTTTATTGAATCTCGATCGTAGTGATACACATGTTCATGCCAAAAGATAGTAATGATAGTACCACCTACTTGTGGCACAGCCACGTAAGTCATATCGGTATAAAACGCATGAAGAAGCTCCATGTTGATGGATCTTTGGACTCACTCATTTTTGAAAAGTTTGAGACATGCGAACCATGTCTATTGGTGTGTATGCATGAAGAAACTCCATGCAAATGGACCGTTTGGACTCACTTGATTTTGAATCACTTGAGGCATGCAAATCATACCATATGGGCAAGATGACTGAAAGCCTCGGTTTCAGTAAAATGGAACTAGAAAGCAAATTGTTGGAAGTAATACATTTTGATGTGTGCAGTCCAATGAGTGCTGAGGCATGTAGTGGATATCGTTATGTTCTTTCTTCATAGATGATTTGAGTAGATGTTGAGTACATTTACTTGATGAATCACGAGTCTGAATTATTGAAAGGTTCAAGTAATTTCAGTGTGAAGTTGAAAGATCGTCGTGACAAGAGGATAAAAGATCTATGATATGATCATAGAGATGAATATCTGAATTACGAGTTTGGCACAAAATTAAGACATTGTGGAAATCGTTTCACAACTAATACAGCCTGGAACACCATAGTGTGATGGTGTGTCCAAACATCATAACTGCACCCTATTGGATATGATGCATACCATGATGTCTCTTATCGAATTACCACAATAGTTTATGGGTTAAGCATTAGAGACAACCACATTCACTTTAAATAGGGCACCACGTAATTCCGATGAGATGACACCGTATGAACTATGGTTTAGAGAAACCTAAGCTGTCATTTCTTAAAAGTTTGGGGCTGCGACGCTTATGTGGAAAAGTTTCAGGCCGATAAGCTCGAACCCAAAGCGGATAAATGCATCTTCATAGGACAACCCAAAAACAGTTGGGTATACCTCCTGTCTCAGATCCGAAAGCAATAAAGGATTGTTTCTAGAATCGGGTCCTTTCTCGAGGAAAAGTTTCTCTCGAAAGAATTGAGTGGGAGGATGGTGGAGACTTGATGAGGTTATTGAACCGTCACTTCGACTAGTGTATAGTAGGGCACAAAGAGTTGTTCCTGTGGCACCTACACCAATTGAAGTGGAAGCTTATGATATTGATCATAAGACTTCGGATCAAGTCACTCCCAAACCTCGTGGGATGACAAGGATGCGTACTACTTCAGAGTGGTACGTAATCCTGTCTTGGAAGTCATGTTGCTAGACAACAATGAACCTACGAGCTATGGAGAAGCGATGGTGGGCCTGGATTCCGATAAATGGCTTGAGGCCATAAAATCCGAGAGAGGATCCATGTATGGAAACAAAGTGTAGACTTTGACAGAACAGCTCGATGGTCGTGAGGCTGTTGAGTATAAATGGATTTTAAAAGGAAGACGGACAATGATGGTAAGTATCACCATTAAGAAAGCTCGACTTGTCGTTAAGATGTTTTCCGGAAAGTTCAAGGAGTTGACTACGATGAGACTTTCTCACTCGTAGCAATGCTAAGAGTCTGTTGGAATTATATTAGCGATTACTGCATTATTTATGAAATCTTGCAGATAGGATGTCAAAAACCATTGTTTCCTCGACGATTTTCTTGAGGAAAAGTTGTATGTGATACAAACGGAAGATTCTGTCAATCCTGAAAAGATGCTAATAAGGATGCAAAGCTCCAGCAATCCTTCTGAGGACCGGAGTGAGCATCTCGGAGTTGGAATGTACACTTTGATGAGATGATCAAAGATTTTGGGTCTATACAAAGTTTATGAGAAACTTGTATTTCCAAAGAAGTGAGTGGGAGCACTATAGAATTTCTGATGAGTATATGTTTTAACATATTGTTGATCGGAAATGACGTAGAATTTCTGGAAAGCATATAGGGTTATTTGGAAAGTGTTTTCAATGGAAAACCTGGATTAAGCTACTTGAGCATTGAGCATCAAGATCTATAAGGATAGATCAAAACGCTTAATGGTACTTTCAAATGAGCACATACCTTGACATGATCTTGAAGTTGTTCAAGATGGATCAGTCAAAGAAGGAGTTCTTGCCTGAGTTGTAAGGTATGAAGTTAAGACTTAAAGCTCGACCACGGCAGAATAGAGAGAAAGGACGAAGGTCGTCCCCTATGCTTAAGACATAGGCTCTACAGTATGCTATGCTGTGTGCCGCACCTGAAGTGTGCCTTGCCATGAGTCAGTCAAGGGGTACAAGAGTGATCCAAGAACGGATCACAGGACAGTGGTCAAAGTTATCCTTAGTAACTAGTGGACTAAGGAATTTTCTCGATTATGGAGGTGGTAAAAGAGTTCGTCGTAAAGGGTTGCGCCGATGCAAACTTTGACACTAATCCAGATTATTCTGAGTAAGTAAACTGGATTCGTATAGTAGAACAGTTATTTGGAATAGCTCCAAATAGAACGTAGTAGCTGCATCTAGGAGATGACATAGAGATTTGTGAAGCACACACGGATCTGAAAGGTTCGGACCCGTTGACTAAAACCTCTCTCACAAGCAACATGATCAAACCCAGAACTCTTTGGGTGTTAGTCACATGGCGATGTGACCTGTGAGTGTTAATCACATGGCGATGTGAACTAGATTATTGACTCTAGTGCAAGTGGGAGACTGTTGGAAATATGCCCTAGAGGCAATAATAAATTGATTATTATTATATTTCCTTGTTCATGATAATCGTTTATTATCCATGCTATAATTGTATTGATAGGAAACTCAGATGCATGTGTGGATACATAGACAACACCATGTCCCTAGTGAGCCTCTAGTTGACTAGCTCGTTGATCGATAGATGGTTATGGTTTCCTAACCATGGACATTGGATGTCGTTGATAACGGGATCACATCATTAGGAGAATGATGTGATGGACAAGACCCAATCCTAAGCATAGCACTAGATCGTGTAGTTCGTATGCTAAAGCTTTTCTAATGTCAAGTATCATTTCCTTAGACCATGAGATTGTGCAACTCCCGGATACCGTAGGAGTGCTTTGGGTGTGCCAAAACGTCACAACGTAACTGGGTGACTATAAAGGTGCACTACGGGTATCTCCGAAAGTGTCTGTTGGGTTGGCACGAATCGAGACTGGGATTTGTCACTCCGTGTAAACGGAGAGGTATCTCTGGGCCCACTCGGTAGGACATCATCATAATGTGCACAATGTGATCAAGGAGTTGATCACGGGATGATGTGTTACGGAACGAGTAAAGAGACTTGCCGGTAACGAGATTGAACAAAGGTATCGGGATACCGATGATCGAATCTCGGGCAAGTATCGTACCGCTAGACAAAGGGAATTGTATACGGGATTGATTAAGTCCTTGACATCGTGGTTCATCCGATGAGATCATCGTGGAACATGTAGGAGCCAAAATGGGTATCCAGATCCCGCTGTTGGTTATTGACCGGAGAACGTCTCGGTCATGTCTGCATGTCTCCCGAACCTGTAGGGTCTACACACTTAAGGTTCGATGACGCTAGGGTCATAAAGGAAGCTTGTATGTGGTTACCGAATGTTGTTTGGAGTCCCGGATGAGATCCCGGACGTCACGAGGAGTTCCGGAATGGTCCGGAGGTAAAGATTTATATATAGGAAGTCCTGTTTCGGCCATCGGGACAAGTTTCAGGGTCATCGGTATTGTACCGGGACCACCGGAAGGGTCCCGGGGGCCCACCGGGTGGGGCCACCTGCCCCGGGGGGCCACATGGGCTGTAGGGGGTGCGCCTTGGCCTACATGGGCCAAGGGCACCAGCCCCAAGAGGCCCATGCGCCTGGGGAAACCCTAAAGGAAGAGTCCCAGCAGGGGAAGGCACCTCCTAGGTGCCTTGGGGGGGGGAGGACTCCTCCCCTGGCCGCCGCCCCCTAGGAGATTGGATCTCCTAGGGCTGGCGCACCCCCCCCTTGGGATCCCTATATATAGTGGGGGTAGGAGGGCCTCTAAGACACACCTTTTGCCTTTGGTGCAGCCCCTCCCTCTCTCCCAAGTACTTCTCCTCTCCCGTGGTGCTTAAGCGAAGCCCTGCAGGATTGCCACGCTCCTCCACCACCACCACGCCATTGTGCTGCTGCTGGATGGAGTCTTCCTCAACCTCTCCCTCTCTCCTTGCTGGATCAAGGCATGGGAGACGTCACCGGGCTGTACGTGTGTTGAACGCGGAGGTGCCGTGCGTTCGGCACTTGATCATCGGTGATTTGAATCACGACGAGTACGACTCCATCAACCCCGTTCACTTGAACGCTTCCGCTTAGCGATCTACAAGGGTATGTAGATGCACTCTCCTTCCCTTCGTTGCTAGTCTCTCCATAGATAGATCTTGGTGATACGTAGGAAATTTTTGGAATTTCTGCTACGTTCCCCAACACGACGATCGAATCTCGGGCAAGTAACGTACCGATTGACAAAGGGAATTGTATACGGGGTTGCTTGAATCCTCGACATCGTGGTTCATCCGATGAGATCATCGAGGAGCATGTGGGAGCCAACATGGGTATCCAGATCCCGCTGTTGTTTATTAACCGGAGAGCCATCTTGGTCATGTCTACATGTCTCCCGAACCCGTAGGGTCTACACACTTAAGGTTCGGTGATGCTAGGGTTGTAGAGATATGAATATGCAGTAACCCGAAAGTTGTTCGGAGTCCCGGATGAGATCCCGGACGTCACGAGTTCTGGAATGGTCCGGAGGTGAAGAATTATATATAGGAAGTGCAGTTTCGGCCATCGGGAGAGTTTCGGGGTCACCGGTATTGTACCGGGTCCACCGGAAGGGTCCCGGGGGTCCACCGGGTGGGGCCACCCATCCCGGAGGGCCCCATGGGCTAAAGTGGGGAGGGGAACCAGCCCATAGTGGGCTGGTGCGCCCCCCTTGGCCCACCCCATGCGCCTAGGGTTGGGAACCCTAGGGTGGGGGGGGCGCCCCACCTGGCTTGGGGGCACTCCACCCCTTGGCCGCCGCCCCCTAGGAGATCCCATCTCCTAGGGCCAGCGCCCCCCTAGGGGAGCCTATATAAGGGGGGGGGAGGGAGGGGCAGCCGCACCCTTGAGTCTTGGCGCCTCCCTCTCCCCTGCTACACCTCTCCCTCTCGCAGTAGAACAGCGAAGCCCTGCTGCGGTGACCCCTGCATCCACCACCACGCCGTCGTGCTGCTGGATCTTCATCAACCTCTCCTTCCCCCTTGCTGAATTAAGAAGGAGGAGACGTCACGCTGACCGTACGTGTGTTGAACGTGGAGGTGCCGTCCGTTCAGCGCTAGGATCTCCGGTGATTTGGATCACGTCGAGTATGACTTCCTCATCCCCGTTCTTTGAACGCTTCCGCGCGTGATCTACAAAGATATGTAGATGCAATCCGATCACTCGTTGCTAGATGAACTCATAGATGGATCTTGGTGAAACCGTAGGAAAATTTTTGTTTTCTGCAACGTTCACCAACAGCTACTGCTGCCAGGGTTGGCAGAACTGCTAGTCCCCCTAGATGTGTTGCCGCCTGTACCCCCAGAACCAGGGCCATTGTCATCATCGTCATCGCTGCTGTCACTACATCCATTGGGCCCCCCTTGATCATCACCATCAACATCCTCGTCTTCTTCCTCGTCATCTCCTCCCCCCTCACTGCCATCAACTACTGCACCTTTGTCTCCATCCCCCACTTTGGCCTCATCTTCTTCTTCCTCCTCCTCCTCTGCCTCACTATCTTCTTCCTTGTCCTCCTCCTCTGCTTTGTCCTCCTCTTCTTTGTCCTCCTCGTCTACTTTCTCCTCTTCTTCTTACTCTTCCTCCTCCTCCTCCTTTGCATCTTCTTCTTTGTCATCCTCCTCTTTGTCCCCCTCCTCTGATTCATCCTCATATGTGTCCTCCTCATCTCCAACATCTAGCGCTGCTTCCATTTCATCATCTTCTTCTGACTCCTCCGCAACAAACTCTTCTTCTTGTATAGGTGAAACCCGTCTCTTTCTTTTTGCAGCACGGCGTGATGTCCCAGTTCCCGTTGATGGCTGCTGTACGTAGGGGCCAATATCCGGCTCCTCGTCATCGATCTTGGCAACTGCTTCAATGAAGGTGCCAACCTGTTCAGTTACTGCCTTGCACATATCATTAACCACTTTGGCAATATTTGCCTTTTTCTGCATCAGCACAAAAAAAGATTCAGTACTGATTCAATTAGGAACCATTTAAAAAAAAGAAAATATTGGTAACTGATCCAAACTCCTGTATGCAACAGCTAACCTGCAGATTGTAGGTTAGTGGTAACTTGGATGCCACGAATGCTTCATCTTGCAAAATACCACCAAACAGTGGTTTCTGCTCCATGCCCCTATACTCCTCTTTAAGCCGATCACTACTGTAGGATGGTCCAAACGCGACACTACGATCAGAGACCCTTTGATGAAACTGTGTGCGATGCCATAATCGCAAAGGATGGTGTAAAAAAACCATCAAAAAAGGTGCAAAACATTTGCGATGATGGATGCATCAAACACGGTTCAGATTTTAGTTGCGTGTGCGATGCAGGGCATACGGTTCAGTTCAATTAACTGTTTGGGATGAGGAGGAACAAAAGAAATGGGCAGCCAGATGAAGGCGTGTGCAATATATAGCATACGGTTCACTAGGATGAACTGTGTGTGATTAGGCAACACAATGGAAATGGTTCAAATGAACAAGATGTGTGTGATACGCGGCAAACAGGTCCGTAATCAGAAGTGTGTGCAAAGACCAATAATAATACAGACGATTGCTGCTAATAAGCCGTGTGATTTGCTCTGTCTACAGTAGAATAACATGTATATATATATAACTGAAATAAACATCCAATTACATAAGTGACTATACAGATCATTCGCACACACCTCAATAAACAATTGCATGCATTCTAAAGTAGGAGAAACGATCGTCTAGTCATCTACTTCTTGTGACGCTCCCGCCACTGCTATGTGGCTCGATCCCTCGTCTGGGTTAGGAAGAAGACAGTTCCTCATGTCAACGACCCGCCTGTACATCTCTTAGCTTGTGTACGCGTCCATGGCCGCGTACTTGACATGTTGTTCATCCAGTCTCTCATGCCACACACTGTGCCAGGCGTTCCTGTCCTTCTTGGTCTCATTTTTCATCTTCATGTAGTAGGGGTCGATGATGGCCGAGGCGAGGTCAACCAGGGAGTTCAGTTTGTTTTTGTCGCTGCCCCGGACCTTGTAATCGCGCTGGATGTTTACAAGATTCGGGCATTTCAAGCCCGAAACCTTGAGTGCTTTTAGATCATTGGTGGTGTCCACCGCAGCGAAACTGTAGTCAGAGCTGTTGATAAACCTAGAGAAATGCTCGCAAGCCGTTGTGGCCAGGTGGTAGTGGTAGACGAGGACGTCATGTCACACGCACAACTGGGCGACGACAACCTTCTGATTGTGCCTGGCACGACCCATGGTGTACTCGAGGTCGAAGCCGGCCACTTGGTACTTGTCCTTGGCAAGGAACTGCTCCATAGTTTGGATGGAGCTCTCCACCGAGGCCGGATCGTTCGTGTACACTACTGAGAGAGCCTTGCCCCTCACGTGGGTGTCCACGACGTGTTGCGTGGTGAACTGCCCGCCGTTGTCGTCGTCGACCGCTGGGAGCGCCATTGGAGCCACGGGGAGCGCCATTGGAACCGCTGGATGTCCTCTCTGTATGTGTCCTCATGGGTGTGCTTATTGTGTCGTGTGAGACGAGAGATGAAGGTAAATGGCCGCAGGAATAAAAGGGGGCCGGGCGGCATGGATTCTCGGTGCGTCCGCATGGCAGTTTTTGCAGCGGGTAACTGCATCGTCGCGCCGCGCCCGGCGCAACCGCATGCACACGAACGTGCGTGATCGTGCGCCGGCCCCAAACACTGGTAGCGCGCGTGGAGGGACGAGGGCAGAGCAACCGGAGGAACGCGAGAGTAGAGCGTGAGTGGCAGGACGCGAGCAGAGCGCGCCGCGGCCGCCTGAACCGCAAGTAACCACACGCATAGAGCAGTTGAACACGCAGGAAATGGTCGCCTACAAGCCGGCCGACAGTTCGTCGCTGCGTAGAGATCGGCCGTGTGCTACCACCTCCATCTAGTCTATAGTCCCCTTTATATTCTGTGACATACTTTGCCCTCAAATGTAACCAACAAAATGTTAATGCATGTTATAAAAATTATATAATTGGAAACTATGTTCAAATACGAATTCAACTATATAATCTTTGGCGACATGCATTCGTATTTTATTAGTTAAATCATACTTATAAACCAGGACGGGGGTAAATTAGGTAATTAAATCACAAACATTTTTTATTAACCGTATGTGTACGTGGCCTTTCGTCCTCCTCTCGCACGTCTTGTCACCCCGCTGCCGCAGACGGCTTACAGCGCAAGCTTGCGCAGCGCGCGGGGGCGTTCTTTTGGCCAAACAGTGGTGCCAATGAATCGTCGGTGAGCCCGTTCCCACGCAACCTCGCAGGTTCCCACGCAAGCTTTCCGCCCGACTCGGTGAAATCCCCCAAAATCCCAATGCTTACTGGCCTGCTATAAAAACCCTCACGACCGGCGAGTCATGCATCGCATTTTCCGCTCCCTCCCTGTAGCTTATCTCGTCTGCTTCTCCCACAATCGCCAATGGCACCGGTCCGTCGTCGTCGCTCAGCCACTCTGCCGACATCAGAGGACAACTTCGGCTGGGAGGCTACACCACGGCGGCGGCGCAGTCCCCGACGTAGTGTAGTCGCGTGGCGTCCCTGTTGGGTGTGCGATGAACACCCACCACACGCTCCGCCGTCGTTGCCGCCACACAACCGTCGAAAGCCAGGGCCATCGCCCGCTTTGCCGCCGCGGCCCGAAGGCGGGAGGTGGCCATCATGGCCACCACCCCACTGCCGGCCACCGTGGCCATCACCTGCTCGGCCACCACGACCTGAAGGCGGGAGGTGGTTGTCGTGGCCGCCACCCCGTCGTCGACCGCCGTGGCCGCCAGCCCACCATCGCCGCCGGTGTCATCACCTGCTCCGCCACCGCCGCCCGAAGGTGGGAGGCGGAGGTGGATGCCCGCACGTGCGTTAGCGACCTTGCGCGCTACACCGAGTTCCTATGGGAGGAGGAGGAGTGCCTCGTCGAGCACGCAAAGAGCCTTACCTCCGCTGTGGCCGCGACACACACTACCTCAAAGGCGAGGAATCATGAGATCTACAAGGAGAACCACCGCTTCGAGAGGGGTCATCTGGAGCAGCAGAGGGCGTTCGCAGTGAGCGTCGCTGAAGCTGCAACAGCGGCAGGCACCGTGTTGCAGTTGCCTAGATCGTCGGTAGGCTCCTCCTCCCCCACCTCTTACTAAGCACGCTCGGCAGAGGAGAGGCAGTCGGAAGTAGTACAAAGCCCTTCCGCAGTAGTAATAGTATTTAGGGGCTATTTTGTTCAGTTCATCTGACTATAGACGTAGTGGAACTGTACAATGTACTTAAAATTAGCTGGTATATATAGTTGAACTAGCTTTCAGTACGTGGTTGGCAACAATTGGGAAAAAGTTTGGTCGGTTCAGGTGTCGTGTTGAACTTCTTGTATAAATTAAGAACGACTGCTTAATCTATGAATGAAATCTATGCTTAATTACTGAATTTTGGTTGCAAAAATTAGATACTGCTAGTGATTTTTAGCTTCATATTTTGACAAATCGCAGTGTTACTAGGTTGACAAATGGCAATGTTACTAGATCAACAAATGTCAATCTTTCCAGTTTGACAAATGGTAACATACCCAATATGACAGATGCAAATCACACCAAATTGTTTGTAAGTGGTTGCACATGGGTCATCCAAAAGAACCGTTTGCGTTGAAGAGATGCACAAATCCTGCTCTCACTTTGCATCATGTCATCCCGGGGTTGACGGGCGGGAGGACGGCAGCTGGCGGCGCTGAGAGGTAGCGTTCAACGGCGGCATCCCATGCCGCTGAGGGGGGCGCGCACACAGAGAGGAAGGCGGGCGGACATGGAAGTCAAAGGGCTCTCTTCCCAATGAGCATGTGCAGCATACATCTCGCACGCTTCCCGGTGAGCCTGCGCATTCGAGGACAACTTGCATGCCTCTCGGTCAGCCTGTGCACCGGACCGCGCTTGCACGCCTCCCGTTCAGTCAAGGTCAAGCAGCTGTCCGCACGACACCTCCTACAGCCATTAAAACCAAGACACGTGGCGTCACATGAATGGTTAACAGAACGCACACAGTTTGAATTATACAAACGTTCGAGATATTAAAGTGGCAGCTATTTTTTCAAATGCCTTTGTTGGCTGTCATTATTCGAGTGTGCCTTCTCTCAAAATGGACACGGAAAATACCACGGCATGTTGGGTGCCATTCCATGATAGCATGCCAAGTTTCATGAATTTTAGACGAGGTTTGGATTTACTAGAATTTAAAAATAAAGTATCTCAACGTTTTGCTGGCAATCAACGGTGCCCTGGTGTTTGAAATTCATTCCCATTTCTTGCATGGGACCTAAGCATGCACCCAAGGACACAGATTTGATATTTCAACCAATTTATATGCACTAGAGCATGCATGTAGTTCAAATTTGAATTATGCACATAAATGCATTGAAAACTCAGTTTATGCATAAAAATGTCCAAATGAACCCCGAAAAATCACAAAAAATTGACACAACACTCCTGTTATTCTATGTTGACATGAGAAAAATTTTGAAAGCAATAAGAGGCAATGGATATCGTTTCGTCCCCAAAGGTGGGACGCTCCCTACCGAAACCATCATGCTTGTTGTGAGAAGCTCTAGTTTGTGAGAAGCATAGACCTAAACCTTGTGACGCCCCAAGACCGGAGCTTCAGACGCCTTCCATGTTTTCCGAGTTTCGTCGTGTGAGTTGTTGGTTTGTTGCTTTCATCTTTGCATCATTCGCATTGCATCTTGTCATTATGTCTTTTAATTTTGAAAACTCATCTAATTAAAATGCATAGATCTTTGATCTATTTATATCAAGGGAAGGGTGACTTCTCTTTATAACATATCCTCCCGATAGTAGGGGGATATTTTAAATATTTCTTTAATTTGAAATTCACCATAACACACATGCAAAATCCCAATGCCTTTGTTATCACAACTCTTGGCATCTAACTTTTCCATATATCCTTTCGTCATTTTTCGGAGCTCCACCTAAATTTTCAACAATTTTGGTCACTTCAAAAAAACCAAGTCCTAGTTCAAACCCGTTGGAATTTAATTCAAACGAGTTTGAATTTTACATCTTTCAATCTTCGCCTTTTCTATTTTCTTGGAACAAGCATATTTTTGTGAGTTCGGAAAAATTATCCCCATGCCCATAATCCTTCCCTAACCCTCTCTTTCTTTTTCTCTCTCTATTTTCTTTTCTATTAAATAGATAAGTTTTTTTTTGAGAGAGAGAAGAGGCCCAGCAGCCAGTCTAGCCTAGCTGGGCCTCCCTCCCTCACACGCCGGCCCAAGGCCAGGCCCAATCAGCCCCGCTGCTTACCCTAACCCCTCACCACGCTCTCTCCCTTTTACCCTCGCTTGCGCCGCCAGGGAGAGCTACGGCTCGATCCCCTTTTCCCCTCCACTCATCTTCCTTCTCGCGCCAGGGAGAGGAGCTCCTTTGTCCCCGCTGTCCTTCGGCTTCGTGCACCCCGGCCATCCTCCTGCGCCCCTCGACTCCTTCCTCTGTGTCATTGCCTCGACCTCGAGCTCCTCTGTCAGCGTCGCAGATCTCCACTTCCTCTTCCTCGCGTGGCATGGCTCCCTGCCGCGTGCCTGGTTGCTCGCCCGCAAATCCCCTCCCCGCGTGCCCCTTCTCCCTTCGCCTCCTCGCTGCTGGCTCCGCCTGCGCTGGAGCACGCAAGCAGTAGCAGCCTGAGCCGCACCCTGCCCGCACCGCGCCATGGCCGACTAGAGACCAAGCGCCCCTACTCCTCCTGGTGTGTCCTCCTTCATGTGGAGCAGCACCACCATGGGTCCTCGACCCGAGCTGCTACTCGCCATCGACCAACGACGACCCAGGGCAGGACCTTGCCAGGTCCACCCCGCTCCGGCCACGATACCGGCAAGACCACTGCTGCATCTGTACACCGCGTTGTTGCTCGTTGCATGTCAAGACCATCTCCGTGGATTTACGCCAAGTACTACTACCGCCAAGTACCTCTTCGCTAGACCAAGTACCTCTCCGAACGAACGTGGACGACTGCCGTCGCAAGAACGGGACCGGAATGTCCGAAGACCCTAAGTACCACGACACCGATGCCATGAACATCTACGGAATGTGTACGACTACACGGCGTTGCGCCAAGTACCCCGATGGCCGGAGCCCTCGGATCCGTCAAGCTCGTCTACGAACCGAGAACAACTACTGTCTCTGAAGAACCGTGTAACGGAACCGTCAAGTTCGACTATGACTCGTGTACGACTACGCGTAATTCCTCGGACACCAAGTTCAACGATGCATCAAGTTCCTCGCCGTGACCCCGAACATCTACGGAAACTCATTCTACGATAAACATGTACCACTACCGTCATTGAGATCACGAGAACCTCTACCGTCGACCCTAGAGCATGCGAGGACGACTACTTCCACTACGAACGTCCCGAGAACCTCTACCTCCCTTACACCGCATTGAACTCGAACCCCTCCAGTAACGCACGCTTTGAAGGTATAACCCCGAGACGACCTCCCATCAACGAATGCATGTGTGATGAATGAGATGCTCGTGCTTGCTCCGTGCTCGAATTGTCGGTGAACGTTGCCCCTCTTTTGCCTTGTCACCATCGTCGACCCGTGGGAACCCGGTAACCGGGATCACCCCACCATCTTTTGCATGCTCCCGCCACACTTTCTTTTGCACCGATGTCTCAATGAGTTGTCGGAACCGGAACATTGCCGTGGCACCATTTCGTTATCGTCGCCGTGGCACCCCTTTTGTTTCCGCCGCGATGACAAATGCCTCATATCTTATCATGCCAACATTTTCATAAATATTGCATAAAACTTGCACATGACATTCGCATCATGATAATAACATTTAAAATGTTAAAATTGTTGTTTGCCTTAAATTGCTAAATGCATATGGGGAATTACCGGAATTGTTGTTTGTTCCGGCCTCATTTAAACTTGTTTAGATAAATGTTTTACTCATGCTTCACCTTGTGCCATGTTTAAACGGGAGAGAACTAAATAATTAAATGTGGTGTTTCGTCAATATGCAACTCTTTGCATATTGAGCTCCACTTAACTTGTAGCTTTGTCTGTGCACTTTGCCATGCCATGCATATTTAAACCGGACATGCATCATACTTGATTGTGCATCATGCCATGTTTATGTGATGGTTGTTTTACTATGTTGCTTGCTTCTTTTCGGGTTGCCTCTCTCGTTAGCTTCGGTTTTGTTTCGGAGTTGCGAGGATCCGTTCGTCTACGTCCGTTTGTCTTCTTCATGGACTCGTTCTTCTTCCTATCAGGATCTCAGGCAAGATGACCATACCCTTGAAATCACTTCTATATTTGCTTGCTAGTTTCTCGATCTATTGCTATGCCGCGATCCCTACCACTTTCTATATCATGCCTCCCATATTGCCATGTCAAGCCTCTAACCCTCCTTTCCTAGCAAACCGTTGTTTGGTTATGTTACCGCCTTGCTCAACCCCTCTTATAGCGTTGCTAGTTGCAGGTGCAGATGAAGTTTGTTCCATGTTGGAACATGGATTATTGCTGGGATATCACAATATCTCTTATTTTAATTAATGCATCTATATACTTGGTAAAGGGTGGAAGGCTCGACCTTATGCCTGGTGTTTTGTTCCACTCTTGCTGCCCTAGTTTCCGTCATACCGGTGTTATGTTCCTTGATTTTACATTCCTTACACGGTTGGGTGTTATGGGGACCCCTTGACAGTTCGCTTTGAATAAAACTCCTCTAGCAAGGCCCAACCTTGGTTTTACATTCGCCTCACCTAGCCTTTTTCCCTTGGGTTTCCGGAGCCCGAGGGTCATCTTTATTTTAACCCCCCCGGGCCAGTGCTTCTCTAAGTGTTGGTCCAACCTAAGCGATGTCCGGCGCCCCCTGGGCAACCAGGGTCTATGCCAACCCGACGCCTGGCTCATCCGGTGTGCCCTGAGAGCGAGATATGTGCAGCTCCTATCAGGATTTGTTGGCACATTCGGGCGGCTTTGCTGGTCTTGTTTTACCATTGTCAAAATGTATTGTAACCGGGATTCTGAGTCTGATCGGGTCTTCCTGGGATAAGGAATATCCTTCGTTGACCGTGAGAGCTTGTGATGGGCTAAGTTGGGACACCCCTGCAGGGTTTGAACTTTCGAAAGCCGTGCCCGCGGTTATGGGCAGATGGGAATTTTTTAATGTCCGTTGTAGAGAACTTGAAACTTAACCTAATTAAAATGCATCAATCGCGTGCGTAGCCGTGATGGTCTCTTTTCGGCGGAGTCCGGGAAGTGAACACGGTTCTTGTGTTATGCTTGAATGTAAGTAGATTCAGGATCACTTCTTGATCACTTCTAGTTCACGACCTTTGTTTTGCTTCTCTTCTCGCTCTTATTTGCGTATGTTAGCCACCATATATGCTTAGTGCTTGCTGCAACTCCACCTCACTATCCTTTCCTACCCATAAGCTTAAATAGTCTTGATCTCACGGGTGTGAGATTGCTGAGTCCTCGTGGCTCACAGATACTTCCAAACAGTTGCAGGTGCCGATGATACTAGTGCAGGTGACGCAACTGAGCTCAGATGGGAGCTCGATGAAGGTGTGTTCGTTGTGTTGTTTCATTTCCAGTTGATCAGTAGTGGAGCCCAGTCGGGGTGATCGGGGATCTAGCATTTGGGGTTGTCTTTCTTTATTTGGTTCCATAGTCGGACCTTGATTGTACTCTGGATGATGTGATGCTATATTTATGTATTGTGTGAAGTGGCGATTGTAAGCCAACTCTTTACCCCTTTCTTATTCAGTACATGGGATGTGTAAAGATTACCCCTCTTGTGACATGCCTACTATGTTGCTATGCCTCTAAGTCATGCTCCAACACATGGGAGATATAGCCGCATCGTGGGTGTTACAAGTTGGTATCAGAGCCTTCCCCGACTTAGGAGCCCCCTACTTGATCGAATCGCTGACGTTGTTGAGTCTAGAAGAAAATGTTTTGAGTCTTAGGATTATATATCGGAGAGTAGGATTCTTTTTACTCCTCAGTCCCTTCGTCGCTCTGGTGAGGCATCCTGACGTAGAGTTTTGATTCTTCTCTCCTCAAATTTCACGAATTTTTTTAGGATCACGCGGGTATCTTGGAATTGTTCCGATGGTTTTGTCACGAGAACATTGTTCTTGGTGCCTCCTGACATTTAGGGGTTGTGGCAGTGTCCCGGGGAGTTGAGCTCCGAGGTGTTGTCGTCACAATTTTATCATTGCAGTTCTGGAATACCTGAGTTTCGCCGACATCGAAAATCTCTTTTATGCAGTTGTTGGTGAGATAACCTCGACGCCACCCAGTACTGGGGTGGGAGTTCGGGAGTATTGCCATAACTCGTAGAATGGATGCTTTTCGAAGGTTGAGGTAAACGATTTCCGAAGGTTTCTTGGTTATGTGTTGAAGGATGGACATAGCTGGATGTAGGTATTGTTAGTTTTGGGTGAGATATTATGCTTCCCCTGTATCCCCAACACCTGATTGCATAACCACAAAGTTTCGGGAGTTTATAAGTGGGAATTCAAGTAGCTCCTATATTATCTTTCCAACAAACACATGATATGATATGGGATCTATCATCTGTTTGTTTCCGGCTTATTTTCCTAAGCCAATCCTTGTTTTTGTTTTGAGTTGTGGTATTCTAGTTGCTTCAATGCTAAGTGTTGATTCCATACCTATTCCTAAGCGGTGTTCTCACATTTCTATGTGAATACTAATCCTTCATGATAATCGAGATTGTCATGTCAATCCTTTTCAACCGGCGTGTTTTCTCTTCAAGTGGATCCGATCATTTCAACATTCGAAAGATCACCTCTCGGTTTTCCCAACGTTATTTGTTTCATCCGTCCCAAGTTGCCTTTGTTTTCCCGCCATCCCACCCTTTTCTTCAAGGATTCAGATTTCTTAATCATGTATCCTTTTATTTGTGAGAAGTCTCTTCAGTCTTTTCTTTCAATGTTTTACCCAGTGTTTCCTATGAAGATTCTAACGGAGCTTCAAGTTCATCATTCGTCATTATTTTCTTCTCCGGTGGATTCAATTCAAGCTTTGGTATTGAGCATAGTCCTTTCATTTTGTCCAATGTTTTTCTCATGCCGGTGCACCTCATAATCATTCCCCGCTTGCTATTCAATTGTTCCAGAGTGCTGAAGATATCTCAGGAGATTCGTCTTTTCATTCAAGATCCATTCACCGTATTTCAAGGTTGTTATCTCATTCAAGCCTTTTAATTCAACTGATGCAATCTCCTTTTCAAGTAATCAGTTCAACGGTGTATCTTTTGAGTGAGTCCATAACCCACAGGTCTTTTCCTAGGATCTTACCTGACTCTTCTTATTTCTGGAGCTTCTCTAATTCATTTCAAAGGTTGACGTAAAAATGAGTTATCATCAGTCAAATGTCCTTCCCCATGATCGCTTCCAAATTCTTTTCATCGTTGGTTCAACCTTTCTATTCTTCATCCCGGAGTGCCTCAACAATTCAAGGTGGTGTTTCTCATCGCGATTCTCAACATTTGAAGACCAAAGAAGAGTTTTTTTCCCTCCAAATCTTATCCGTTTTCTCAGAGATGCGTAGTTCAAGCTTGATGCCATCCTCTCATAATTGTTTTCGATTGTGAGAATGCTTTTCACCCTTACGGAGCAATTCAAGAGTCTTTTCAGTTTGATTCTCCGAAGGCCATCATTTCGAGATTATTTATTCTCAGCCTTCAGCTATTGTTCTCCAAATCTTACCGGTGCATCATTCAAATATTTTGTAATCAGATTGTGATCTCTTTGTTCTCATATATTTATATTCCCTCAAGTATCTTCAGTCATTTTTAAATTCTCCCCGGTGAATTGTGCCTTTGCTACGTTCATTTTCAATTCTTACGGTGGTTCATTCAAGATTTCTCTTCTTTAGTTATCAGATCAATTCATTCATTGTTTCCAAATCCTACCGGTGGTTCGTTGAAGGCCTCTTCAAGTTGGCGCTATATCTATCTTAATCCTTTCTACGAGAATAAGTAGTATGCAAAAATCTGTTGCTTGTCATCAATTTAAATTGGTGAACGATAAGAATAATGTAATTCTTATTCTTGTTTCATCCAAGCATTCTAAT
This sequence comes from Triticum urartu, assembly GCF_056163025.1. Taxonomy (NCBI): domain Eukaryota; kingdom Viridiplantae; phylum Streptophyta; class Magnoliopsida; order Poales; family Poaceae; genus Triticum; species Triticum urartu. The sequence continues at coordinate 513,237,163 of NC_141874.1, forward strand.
TTCTTCTTTTCGGAGTGGTTCATCATATCACATTCTCGGTTCGATATGCTTTATCTTTTTCTTCCGGAGTTTGTTCACGGTGAGTAAATTCTCAGTTCAAGTGCTTCATACTTTTCCTGGAGTTTCAAGCTCTCATCATCACGAAGATCCATCTAACTCATTGCAAGGCTTCAACCTTATTCTTTTCATCCTTCATTTTGTTTGATCACCCTTATATTACCGGAGTTCTTCACGGAGGCTCAACATGGCGGCTCATCAAGGATTCCTTTCATTCTTCAATTGTTCTTCAAGATTTCTCTCGAAGCTAAGATCCGCCAAGCTATACTCTCAAATAAACATGGTGTTCAACACATGTCTTGTTCTGAGGAGTTCAGGCATTCTTCATCTTGCATTCAGAACTGCAATTCTTTCTACCTTATCTTTTGAGATGGTGTTATGTCATTCTTGACAATTTCCCTTCACGTCTCATGATTCTACAGTTGTCAAGAATGAGATAGTTAAACCCATCAATTTCTTCGAGCATGAGCTCTTCTCAATCCATCAATCTCCTCGTTGGAGTTAACTTGGGTTATATTTCACCTAAAGCTTTCCCTAGGGATTGTTTCTATTTATGGTGCTCATAGATGACCCAAGTTCTTCATTTATCCTCCCGGTGAAATAAGTTTCTCGTCTCCTTGTTGATATCAAACCAATCTATTGTTTCCGTTAGTGACAGAATTTCACCTCATAGTTTTGAGATGTTTTCCATAAGCCCACTACAACCTTGTTCTTTTCGTTGTTGGTTTTCCAACAAATCCGTTTGACCCTTCTCCTAAAGAGGCTTTTTCAAGCTCATTTGAGGTAGAATATGTTGTTTTCTCCTCTGTTCTTTTGATTCCATTCCTACAGTTGTTCCGGAGGTAGTGTGTTGTTGATTTCATCAAGTATCCTCTCATCTTGTCAAGATCATATTCTATGCCTTCCTTTTCCAACCGGAGTGTTATCATAATTGATCTTTATCGTTCCTTGTTCATCTCGTTTCAACCGAAGTGCTTGCATGTACTTCTTGTCCATCGTAACCCTTTTCTTATGTCTTTCAACCTACAAGGTTCCCGTAATGTTCCTTGTTCCTCTTTTCTAATGGTTTGTTTTCAACTTCGTTCATCTTCATTGTATTCTTTCTTTCAATTTGTTCAACCTCGCAAGATTCTTTGGTTTCACTCATTGGTCAAAAAAGCAACTTAGTTTTACCTCTTCTCTTCCTCTTTCGTTTCTCTCCGGTGCCATTGTAGATCTCGGGACGAGATCCTCTTGTAGTGGTGGAGTGTTGTGACGCCCCAAGACCGGAGCTACAGACACCTTCCATGTTTTCCGAGTTTGGTCGTGTGAGTTGTTGGTTTGTTGCTTTCATCTTTGCATCATTCGCATTGCATCTTGTCATCATGTCTTTTAATTATGAAAAACTCATCTAAATAAAATGCATAGATCTTTGATCTATTTAAATCGAGGGAAGGGTGACTTCTCTTTATAACATATCCTCCCGATGGGTGACTTCTCTTTATAACATATCATCTAAATTATAGAAGGGTGACTTCTATCCAAGCCCAAATCGCGTCCGCCCATGACCAGCTCGTGGCGGCCTTTTCCAAAGAGATGGAGGACGCGGATGGCGAGATGCTTGCCGAGTATGGTGTGATGGATGCCATGGAGCCCCTTCCCCAGGAGACCATCGGGCGCGAGCTGGACATGGAGGCGGCGGCGGAGATCGACGAGCACCAGCTGTAGTAGTACTCTTTGTTTTGTTTAATTAAGAGCACCGGTCTTTAATTTTTTTAGAGTAATGTTTAGGTCAGCTAGCTCTATTTAATTGCTAAACTTGCTCGTTTATGAAGTGTGGGTGTGCTGTAATCTCCTTTGTGTACCCAAATTATGCAATGTCGTGGATGACCACTGTAACCATGGAAATTTGAACCAAAATTTTTGATGTTCAAACTCATCACACATGAGTTAAGCTATCTGAATCGTTTGTGATGTTCACATATCGTACACAGTTCTGAATAAGGGACCGTGTCTGATGACACTTGCGCGCCAGTTTTTTCGCTGAAGCGATTCCAAATTTTCGGCTTCCGCGGAAATATCTACCTCCCCGCCCCTCCTCCTTACCAAAAGCCACATTTCCCCTATTTCCTCCTTCCTTTCCAAGTTGAAACGTTCACTCCTTGCTTGCAGTGCCGCCTCCTCATCGGCGACCCTCCTTCATGCTCCTCGGCCTCATCTATCCAGGCAGGTAATCCACACCCACCCCATCCTCCTCCTCCTTCCACATCCCACATGCCCGGACCGCCGGTGCGAGCGCGACACCTTCCACTCAAATCACCGACCCCTCCACCAAATAAGCGCGGTCCTAAGCCATGGTGCACGTAGTATAGCCAGGATCTCAAGGAGCATTTGGCAGTGGAGAAGCAAATCACGGCCGCACGCGCGGATGAGGTCGCGATGTCTGCCATTCGTGCCGACCCCCAGATCTTGGAGGAGCACCTTGCCATTTGCTAGCTACGCCGATTAAGCATGCTCGATTTACCCATTGAGTGTGCTGCTCCTGCCTTTCTGTGACGCCCGGATAATTAGACTCCCGTAATTCCCTGCTAATGATGCCATGTCACCTCGGTTACCGTTGATAATCTCACGTTAGCTCGAAACCGGTTCGAATTCAAATTTAAAATCAGGCAAACATTAAAAGTTGTTAAAATCAGAAACTAAATTGTTCATTAAATAACAAATATTCCAAAGACAATTCTAAAATTGAAACCAACATTATTGGAATTGGGTAAGTGACCCAAACATCCTCAAACAATGACTAAAGACAATATTTATTGACCTTTTATTTAATCTAAGTTAAATATGAAATTATGTTTTGCCTAAACTAGTTTTTGGTGCTAGGGTATACTGCACTGCTAATTACGAGCTAGGTCCTTATTTTTGTAAAAGTCCTTTTGTGGCCTAACTATTTGCAGACCGAACATGAGAGAAAAGAAAATAAATAAAAAGAAAAAGGAAATGGGTATAAACAAAAAAAATAAAAACGGGCAAGGGACCTCGGGCCTGCTGGGCCTTGGCCCAACTGGCCGGCCCAACCGCACCTCTCCTGTCCTATATGGCCTCCCCCCTGTGACCTAACCCCCATGAACCCCCACTCTCTCCCCCGTCTCTTCCCCCCACTCGATTGGATCGGATCGGGGAGGAGCCCGATTTCGCGCTGCCGCACCCGCCTCCACCGACCGCGCCGCTCCGCGCTCAGACGCCGGCGCCCACCCCGGCACCGCCCCTCACCGGACGCCTCGCCCTCCTCCTCGGAGCCCCTCCTCGCCGCGACGCCCCCCTCCTCTGCATCGACCCTGGTGAACGGTGCCAGCGCCGTGACGTTCGCCGCCGTCGTCCTCACCCCGCTGCCCCACCGGCCTCCGCCGAGCCCACTGCCATTTCCCTGCAACGAATGTGAGCAGGAACCCCGCCTCTCACCTCTGCCTCCTTTCTCTCACGGCTCCGACCACCCCGGGTCGCCGTGCGTGCCGTTCTACCTCTGCCCGTGTGTGCCCCTGGCCACCGCAGCCGTCGCGCCCCTGCTATCCTCCATCCCGCTCTGCTCCGCCTCCGGCAGAGGCCAAGCCAGCGCCCGCAGCTTGCCGCTCGCCCCTCCCCGCGCGCCACGCCCGCTCTGCCATCGCCGTCTGCTCCCACCACGCTCTGGCTCTGCCTGCTCGTGCTTGCTGCCCCCCATGGCCTCGCTCTCGCTCTCCCTGGCTGCCCTTGCTGCGCGCCCACGCGTGGCCTTGCCGCCGCTAGCCGCGCATCGCCGCCGCCTCGCTCGGTCGTCGTCGTTGGCTCGGCCAACTCCGGCCACCCCCCTGCTCAAGCGACCACACCCGCTCTGCCCGCGACTCGTGTCCGCCCTCTGCTCGCCGGAGTGGCGCTCTTGCGCATCGCTGCCGCCCCCTATTGTCGTCGATGCGCGCGGGTGGTTTAAACCACCGCCCGGGTCACTGACCCATGGGCCCCGCCTGACAGCTAATTAGTTTAGGCACTAATTACCCCCAGCTAAACTCACTGACATATGGGGCCCATCCCCTAATTAGCTCCTAGTTAAATTAGACACTTCTAATTAGTCTAGCCACTGACAGTGGGGTCCCACCCCCCAGAATGTATATTAAAAAAAGATTTTTAAAATAAATAATTAATAAATGTTAAAAATGTATATTAATTAATTAATCAATTAATTAAATTAAATTAATTAATTAATTAATGTTTAATTAACCTAATTAACTAGTGTTAATTAATTAAACAATAATTAGATTAGTTAAAACCTAATTAGGCTGACCAGACAATGACATGTGGGACCCACACGTCAGGTTGACCAGTTAACTGCTGATGTCATGCTGACATCAGCAAATACTGTTCTGGATAATGTTGGATTAAATAAATTAAACAAATCCTAAAAATGATTTAAATCTTTTAAAATCAATATAAAATAAACCGTAACTCGGATGGGAAAACTTTGTACATGAAAGTTGCTCAGAACGATGAGGCAAATCTAGATACGCGGCCCGTTCGTCCGCCACACATCCCTAGCATAGCGAACACACAACTTTCCCCCTTCGGTTCATCTGTCCGGAAACGCAAAACACCGGGGATATTTTCCCGGATGCTTTCCCCCCTTTGCCGGTATCACTTAGTACCGCGTTAGGTCACCCCTAGAACAACGTAATGCCGCATCTTGCTTTTTGTTACCTTGATTGCTCTATTATTTATTGTGTTCCCCTCCGATACTTCTTTCCGGTAGACCCCGGGACTGCCGGAGACCCCTAGTTCAACTACGGTGTTGACGACCCCTCTCTCTTGCTAGAGCAACCATGCAAGCCCCCCCTTTGATCACCAGATATCGCCTACTCTTCTCTCTACTTCTTGCATTAGAGTAGTGTAGCATGTTACTGCTTACCGTTAATCCTATCCTGATGCATAGCCTGTCCTTGCTACTACTGTTGTTACCTTTACCTGCAATCCTAATGCTTAGTATAGGATGCTAGTTTATCATCAGTGGCCCTACATTCTTGTCCGTCTGCCATGCTATACTATCGGGCCGTGATCACTTGGGAGGTGATCATGGGTATATACTATATACTTTATACATGATACATGTGATGACTAAAATCGGGTTGGCTCGAGGAGTACCCGCGGTTGATTCACGAATTGGGGGCTGGAAGGACATACTTTCCCGACGGCCCTCTGTGTGGATCTTTGTGGCGAAGCGACATGGCAGGTTGAGACCACCTAGGAGAGAGGTGGGCCTGGCCCTGGTCGGCGTTCGCGGTTATTTCAAGATAACACATTTAATGAGATCTTGGTATTTGATCTGAGTCTGGCCACTGGCCTATACGCACTAACCATCTACGTGGGGACAGTTATGGGCACTCGACGTCGTGGTATCAGCCGAAGCCTTCATGACGTCAGCGACTGAGCGGCACACGCCGCATTGGACCGTAAGCTCGCGCTTGTATTAAGGGGGCTAGGTCTGCTTCCGGCCGCGTACGCAACATGCAGGTGTGCAATGGGCGATGGGCCCAGACCCCTGCGCCATAGGATTTAGATCAGCGTGCTGACCTCTCTGTTGTGCCTAGGTAGGGCTGTGACGTGTTGATCTTCTGAGGCTGGGCATGACCCAAAAAAGTGTGTCCGGACAAAGGGGATCGAGCGTGTTGGGAAATGTGGTGCACCCCTGCAGGGAAGTTAATCTATTCGAATAGCCGTGATCTTCGGTAACAGGATGACTTGGAGTTGTACCTTGACCTTATGACAACTAGAACCGGTTACTTAATAAAACACACCCTTCCAAGTGCCAGATACAACCCGGTGATCGCTCTCTAACAGGGCGACGAGGAGAGGATCGCCGGGTAGGATTATGCTACACGATTCTACTTGGTGAACTTACCTTCTTCTCTCTTGTACATGCTGCAAGATGGAGGTGGCCAGAAGCATAGTCTTCGATAGGACTAGCTATCCCCCTCTTATTCCGGCATTCTGCAGTTCAGTCCACATATGATACCCTTATTCCGTTTGATACCAATGCATACATATGTAGTGTAGCTCCTTTCTTGCGAGTACTTTGGATGAGTACTCACAGTTTCTTTGTTCCCCCTTTTCCCCTTCCTATACCCGATTGCTGCGACCATATGATGGAGTCCAGGAGCCAGACGCCACCGTCAACGACGACTCCTACTACACTGGATGTGCCTACTACTATGTGCAGCCCACTGACGACGACCAGGAGTAGTTTAGGAGGATCCCAGGCAGGAGGCATGCGCCTCTTTCGATCTGTATCCGAGTTTGTGCTAGCTTTCTTAAGGCAAACTTGTTTACTTATGTCTGTACTCAGATATTGTTGCTTCCGCTGACTCGTCTATGATCGAGCTCTTGTATTCGAGCCCTCGAGGCCCCTGGCTTGTAATATGATGCTTGTATGACTTATTTTATTTGTAGAGTTGTGTTGTGATATCTTCCCGTGAGTCCCCGATCTTGATCGCGTTTGCGTGTATGATTAGTGTACGATTAAATCGGGGGCGTCACAAGTTGGTATCAGAGCCGACTGCCTGGAGGAATCCCCTTTCCAACTCCTTGGCCGAAGTTGAGTCTAGTCATTACAAAACTTTTACTAAAATGGCTGTGTGGCCTACGGGCCCATGTCGCCATTGGGTGGTATTAGGATCTTTTACTCCTAGTCTATACTCTGTGACTCTTATCTCTCTTCTATTCGGGTTAAAATGAATTTACTAACTCTGACTCTAGGTTCTCGTAACTACTTTCTCCCGGAGAGCCCCTTATCATAGATGATCGCCCATTGTACGAGAAGATTTTAAAGATACTCTATGGTGTTCTATCGAGACTTTGTGACCACCGCTTTTGCTATTCTCGACCACCGATAAATCCTTAAGGATAACCACTTACACTTGTCGCTTATACCTTCGTACCCAGTTTGTCGGCGTACTGGGAACCAGGGTACCCATACTTGCCTATTTGCGGCCCACGTCGCGTTCCTGGTACGGCCCGGTAGGGCCCAGCCGATCGACCAGCTGCTCAAGACCCTCGCGAGGGGCCCAACCATCGCGAGGAGAACGACCAAGACCTCCTCAGGGAGCGGCCTCACCTAGGCTGCTCCGGAGGGGCAACCAAGACCTCTCCCAAGAGTGGCCTCGGCTAGGCTGCTTCGGGAGGACGGAGATCTCAAGGCAAGGGCTGCCTCGGGAGGAGGCAGTGACGCAAGCCATGATGAACCGTGCCAGCTGGCGCCTGCGCGTGCTAGTGGGCACAGTTTCCATATCGGTGCAAAGGAGACCGCACAGGCGCAGGTACCCGAGGGGCCAGGCAAAGGTTTCCCCTTTGGTGCAATAAGACCGAAGACCGCAAGGACGGCAGGAAGGATGTCATCGCCGAGCCCACCACCACGTCACCGCCTGCCCTCTTTGCAGGTGAAGACCACCTTTTGTCAGGATAGGAGCGTCCTTGTGTTCCCGCTCAAATGGCCATTGTGGGATTCCCTTCCCGCCTAAACATTTCGGGGGAAGAGGACCCTGGCCGTCTATATAAGTAGCTAGGGCTCCTAGCATAGAAAAAGGGGACCAACCCATTGGGACTTAGCATAGCAAAGGAGAAAGAACATCCGCTTCCTCACCCCCCTTGAGCTCGCCTCCTGGGCTCAGGAAACCACTGTATTTGTTCATACTCGAGCCCTTGCGAGGCCAATCCACTAAAGCAGGACGTAGGGTTTTACACCGCAAGGTGGCCTGAACCTGGGTAAACTCTTGTGTGCTCTACTTGTTTGCTTGCTTGCATCCCATTCCCACCACCAGGAGAAGAGCGAGGCGCTAGGTGGACGTGTAGTGGGAGAGATCTTCGTCACGCCCCTGTGTTCGAATCTTAAGGGTTTTGCGGAGCCCGGAATCCGACATTTGGCGCGCTAGGTAGGGGGCGTGTCGAGATCTCACCTCTCCGATGACCTCGCCTCCCCTCTTTTGCCCTACGTTGCCATGGCGACACCTGCCTGCTGCATCCGCGCGGAGGCTGGGGCCATCCCCGTTGCCCGGGCGGCGTCGGCGGACCGCGCCGCTCATGGGCACTTCGTCCCCCACGTCGACGACCCCATCGCTGGCCCGACCACTGGGGAGCGGCCCACTACGCCACTCCCGCTTCCCCTGGCCTCGCTGGCGGCGCTTCTAATGGCCCAGGAGATGCTCCGACACCGGCCGCCTGCGGCGGGACTTGACGCTTGGGTGGCTCGCCCCAGCGAGCTGCTGGACGCTACCGGCGGGGCGTCACCGTGCCACGGGGTCGCCTACATCATTGGAGGATCCCAGGCGCCGGCGTCGGCCCGTCACCTTAAATCACACCTTCGACGGCTGGGGGCTGCCGCTCGGCCGCAGGAGGCCCCGCGGGGGCTAGGCGCGCAGGGGCACGCCATCGTCTTCGGCCTCGGCGACCGCACCAGAGCTACAACCGGCACATGCATCCTCCCCATGGTATGTACCCCCACCATCTGCGGGGTGGCCGTCACAAGGACCCTCGTCGACGGCGGTGCCGGGCTCAGCATCCTCTCTGCGGAGGCCTTTGGTCATCTGCCGGTGGCCTACGGGCGGCTCCGCCCCACCAAACCCTTCTCGGGAGTCGCGGGCTTGGTCGTCCCGCTCGGGCAGGTTTGCCTCCCCGTCACCTTCGGGATGCACGCCAATTACCGGACCGAGCTCATCGACTTCGACGTCGCGCCTATCCACCTGCCCTACAAGGCCATCCTTGGTCTCCCGGCCCTGGCCAAGTTCATCGCGGCGACTCACTCGGGCTACAACATCGTCAAGATGCCCGGGAGCAGTGGCACCATCACCATCAAAGGAGACACCAAGGCCGCTCTTCAGGTCCTCGAGCACGCTTATCGAGCCGCTGTCGTGGCTCGCCCAAGCGCAGAGGGGGCTCCGGAGGCCGCCGAAGCCGCTCTAGCCAAATAGAAACAGCTCTTCTCTCAGGATCACGCCAAGACCAAGCAGGTACCCATCGATGAGGGAGACGCGAGCTCCACTTTCACCATCGGTGCGAGCCTGCTTCCAGAGCAAGAGGAGGCGTTGGTGGCCTTCCTCAGGGCGAACAAGGATGTGTTCGCATGGAAGGCGACCGACCTGGTCGGGGTGCCTAGGCACGTCATCGAACACCACCTCACAGTGTGCCCGAACGCACGACCTATCAAGCAAAAGGCGCGACGGCAGGCTCCGGAAAAGCAGGCCTTCATCGTCCAGGAGGTCCGGAAGCTGGAAGAAGCAGGGATTATCCGGGAGGTGCGCCACCCAGAATGGTTGTCCAACCCCGTCATCGTCCCGAAGAAAGGAGGCAAAGAGCGCATGTGCGTCGACTTAACGAGCCTCAACAAGTTCTACCCTCAGGACCCATTCCCTCTCCCTCGCATCGACCAGATCGTGGACTCAACGGCCGAGTGCGACCTGCTTTGCTTCCTCGACGCCTTCTCGGGCTACCACCAGATTAAAATGGCAGTACAAGACGTAGAGAAGACGTCGTTCCTGACCCCATGCGGGACCTATTGCTACATCTGCATGCCTTTCGGGCTGAGGAACGCAGGCGCCACCTTCCAGTGGCTGATGCACATCACGCTCGGCCCTCAGCTCGGGAGGAACGCAGAGGCCTACGTCGACGACATCGTGGTCAAGTCCAAGGAGGCCAAGACCCTTATCGGGGACTTGGAGGAAATGTTCGCCAACCTGCGCAAGGTGAACTTATGCCTCAACCCGAAAAAATGTGTGTTTGGGGTCCCCTCGGGCAAGCTGCTGGGATTCCTGGTCTTGCACCGGGGCATTGAAGCCAACCCGGAGAAGGTTAAAGCCATCCAGAGAATGAAGCCGCCCACGACCCTGAAGCAAATGCAGAAACTTGCGGGATGTGTGACGTCCTTGGGGCGTTTCATCTCGAAGCTCGGCGAGCGCGCCCTCCCCTTCTTCAAGCTCATGAAGAGCAAGGGGCCTTTTGAGTGGACTCCAGAGGCCGACGCTGCCTTCCAAGATCTCAAGAAGTACCTCACTAGCCCACCGGTTATGGTGGCGCCAAGGCCTCAGGAGCCCTTGATCCTTTATCTCGCCGCAACGCCTCACTCCGCCAGCGCGGCGCTGGTAGTGGCACGAGAGGAAAGGGTCAGGGGGCAGAGCTCGCGGAACGACCCGATGCCCTCCGGAACTCCGCTGACTCACGACATGACGTCTCGAGCCGACATGGCAGCAACGTCTGGCGACCCTGCCGGCCTATGTAAAGCTCCTGAGCCATCAGAAGGGCCTGAGGATCCCGCATCACCAACCCTCATGGAGCATCCCGTGTACTTCATTAGCACCGTGCTCCGTGACGCTCGCTCGCGCTACCCCATGCCCCAGAAGCTGCTGTTAGCGCTCCTCGTTGCTTCCAGGAAGCTGCGCCACTATTTTCAAGGCCATCCCATCAAGTTCTTCTCAGCCTACCCCCTGGAGAAGGTACTCCGGGGCCCGAACGTCGTCGGGAGGGTTGCTGAGTGGAACATCGAGCTGCAGACGTTCCAGCTAGAGTTCAGCACCACGCGGGTCATCAAGGGGGCAGCACTGGCTGATTTCGTGGCAGAGTGGACCGACGCTCCGGACCAGGGGGCTGGCGAGGAGCGCTCGTTGGCCCCGGGCAACGAAACTCCGGAAGGATGGGTGGTATATTTCGATGGTGCCTTCTCGCGCCTCGGCGCGGGGCTGGCGCCGTGCTGGTATCACCCACTCAGGACAAGCTCCGCTACGTTGTGCAACTTTGCTTCCAGCGTGGCGAAAAGGTCTCCAACAACATCACAGAGTACGAGGGCCTAATCGTCGGGCTCAAGGCCGCGGCCGCACTAGGGGTGAAGCGTCTCACCATCAAAGGCGACTCGCAGCTCCTCATCAATTTCTCTAACAAAGAGTACAAGCCCAAGGACGAACACATGGAAGCATATCTGGAGGAGGTGCGCAAGATGGAGAAGCGGTTCCTAGGACTGGAGTTGCAGCACGTGCCGAGGGGCACGAATAAGGAAGCAGACGACATCGCCAAGCGGGCCTCCCGACGAGAGCCGCAGGAACCAGGTGTCTTCGAGGAGCGATTGCTCAGGCCATCGACAACACCACCTACCCTAGAGCTGGCATCCACGCATGAGGGGCTGCCAGCGGCTCCCGAGGTCGGCGCACCACCCTGTGGACCGCCCTCCGGAGCCCGCCTGCTGCTCGCCGCCGAACCTGAGGAAGATTGCTGGACTGAGGAACTCAAGGCATACCTACTGCGTGGCACCTTGCCGGAGAAGGAGGAAGGCGCGGAACGCGTGGCTCGGCAGGCCTCGGCCTACTGCATCCAAGACGGTGAGCTCTACAGGAGGCGCCCTAATGGCGTCTCGCTAAAAGGCATCTCGAGGAGGCAAGGACAAGAGCTACTGGCTGACATCCACAGAGGGGATTGCGGCCATCATTCATCGTCCCGCACCCTCGTGGGCAAGGTCTTTCGCAGTGGCTTCTACTAGCCCACAGCGTTGGATGATGCCACGGAGCTCGTGCGAGCCTGCGAGGCATGCCAGTTCCATGCCAAGAAAATCCATCAGCCAACGCAAGATCTTCAGACCATCCCGCTCTCCTGGCCCTTCGCGGTCTGGGGGCTGGACATCCTGGGACCGTTCCCCCGAGCGTTGGGGGGCTACCGCTTCCTCTATGTCGCCGTTGACAAGTTCACCAAGTGGGCCGAGGTGGAGCTGGTGCGCACGATTCCCACAGGATCGGCAGTGAAGTTCATCAAGGGCCTCGTGACCCGCTTCGGCGTCCCCAACCGCATCATCATGGATTACGGTTCGCAGTTCATGAGCAATCACTTCAGATCATATTGTGCTAACCTTGGAACGCAGATCTGCTACGCCTCAATGGCCCACCCCAGGAGCAATGGGCAGGCCGAACGTGCCAACGCAGAGGTCCTGCGCGGCCTCAAGACGCGCAGCTTCAAGAAAAAGCTCGAGGCCTTGCTACCTCTTGAGCTTGCGTTGGATTTCCCCGAAGAGGAAGGGATGGTGCAGCAGAGTAGCGTAAGTATTTCCCTCAGTTTTTGAGAACCAAGGTATCAATCCAGTAGGAGGCCACGCTCAAGTCCCTCGTATCTGCACAAAACGATAGCTACTCGCAACCAACGTGATTAGGGGTTGTCAATCCCTTCACGGTTACTTACGAGAGTGAGATCTGATAGATATAATATTTTTGGTATTTTTGGTATAGAGATGCAAAGTGAAAAGTAAAAGGCAAAGTAAAAAAGCAAAGCAAGATTAAAGTGATGGAGATTAATATGATGAGAATAGACCCGGGGGCCATAGGTTTCACTAGTGGCTTCTCTCAAGAGCATAAGTATTCTACGGTGGGTGAACAAATTACTGTTGAGCAATTGACAGAACTGAGCATAGTTATGAGAATATCTAGGTATGATCATGTATATAGGCATCACGCCCGTGACAAGTAGACCGAAACGATTCTGCATCTACTACTATTACTCCACTCATCGACCGCTATTCAGCATGCATCTAGAGTATTAAGTTAAAAACATAGTAACACTTTAAGCAAGATGACATGATGTAGAGAGATAAATTCATGCAATATGAAATAAACCCCATCTTGTTATCCTCGATGGCAACGATGCAATACGTGCCTTGCTGCCCCTTCTATCACTGGGAAAGGACACTTCAAGATCGAACCCAAAGCTAAGCACTTCTCCCATGGCAAGAACTACCAATCTAGTTGGCCAAACCAAACGGATAATTCAAAGAGACTTGCAAAGATAACCAATCATACATAAAAGAATTCAGAGAAGATTCAAATATTATTCACAGATAGACTTGATCATAAACCCACAATTCATCGGTCTCAACAAACACACCGCAAAAAGAAGAAGATTACATTGAATAGATCTCCACCAGAGAGGGGGAGAACTTTGTATTGAGATCCAAAAAGAGAGAAGAAGCCATCTAGCTAATAAGTATGGACCCGAAGGTCTGAGGTAAACTACTCACACTTCATTGGAGAGGCTATGATGATGTAGAAGCCCTCCGTGATGAAGGCCCTCTCCAGCGGTGCTCCGGAACAGGCCCCAAGATGGGATCTCATGGATACAGAAAGTTGCGGCGGTGGAATTAGGTTTTTGGCTCCGTATCTGTTCGTTTGGGGGTACGTAGGTATATATAGGAGGAAGGAGTACGTCGGTGGAGCACCGAGGGGCCCACGAGGCAGGGGGCGCGCCTTAGGGGGGTGGGCATGCCCCCCACCCTCGTGACCGCCTCTTTGACTCCTTGGAGTAGGGTCCAAGTCTCCTGGATCACGTTCGGTGAGAAAATCACGTTCCCAAAGGTTTTATTCCGTTTGGACTCCGTTTGATATTCTGTTTCTACGAAATACTGAAATAGGAAAAAAATAGCAATTCTGGGCTGGGCCTCCGGTTAATAGGTTAGTCCCAAAAATAATATAAAGGTGGAAAATAAAGCCCAATATAGTCCAAAATAGTAGATAATATAGCATGGAGCAATCAAAAATTATAGATACGTTGGAGACGTATCAGGCATCCCCAAGCTTAATTACTGCTCGTCCTCGAGTAGGTAAATGATAAAAAGAGAATTTTTGATGCGGAGTGCTACTTGGCATAATTTCAATGCAAATCTTCTTAATTGTGATATGAATATTCAGATTCGAAAGATTCAAGACAAAAGTTTATATTGACATAAAAACAATAATACTTCAAGCATACTAACAAAGCAATTATGTCTTCTCAAAATAACATGGCCAAAGAAAGTTATCCCTACAAAATCATATAGTCTGGCTATGCTCTATATTCACCACACAAAGTATTTAAATCATGCACAACCCCGATGACAAGCCAAGCAATTGTTTCATACTCTAACTTTTTCAAAACCTTTTCAATCTTCACGCAATACATGAGCGTGAGCCATGTATATAGCACTATAGGTGGAATAGAATGGTGGTTGTGGAGAAGACAAAAAGAGGGGAAGATAGTCTCACATCAACTAGGCGTATCAACGGGCTATGGAGATGCCCATCAATAGATATCAATGTGAGTGAGTAGGGATTGCCATGCAACGGATGCACTAGAGCTATAAGTATATGAAAGCTCATCAAAAGAAACTAAGTGGGTGTCCATCCAACTTGCTTGCTCACGAAGACCTAGGGCATTTTGAGGAATCCCATCATTGGAATATACAAGTCAAGTTCTACAATGTAAAATTCCCACTAGTATATGAAAGTGACATAACGAGAGACTCTCTATCATGAAGATCATGGTGCTACTTTGAAGCACAAGTGTGGTAAAAGGATAGTAACATTGTCCCTTCTCTCTTTTTCTCTCATTTTTTATTTATTTATTTTTTATTTGGGCCTTTTCTCTCTTTTTTTGGGGCTCTTTTTTTCTCTTTTTTGCCTCTTTTATTTTTCGTCCGGAGTCTCATCCTGACTTATGTGGGAATCATAGTATCCACCATTCTTTCCTCACTTGGGACAATGCTCTAAAAATGATCATCATCACACTTCTATTTTTCTTACAACTCAACAATTACAACTCGACACTTAGAACAAAATATGACTATATATAAATGCCTCCGGCGGTGTACCGAGATATGCAATATGACAATGATGGAGTGTGTCATAATAAACGGAACGGTGGAAAGTTGCATGGCAATATATCTCAGAATGGCTATGGAAATGCCATAATAGGTAGGTATGGTGGCTGTTTTGAGGAAGGTATGTGGTGGGTGTATGATACCGGCGAAAGGTGCGCGATATTAGAGAGGCTAGCAAAGGTGGAGGGGTGAGAGTGCGTATAATCCATGGACTCAACATTAGTCATAAAGAACTCATATACTTATTGCAAAAATCTAGAAGTTATCAAAGCAAAGTATTATGCACATGCTCCTAGGGGGATAGATTGGTAGGAAAAGACCATCGCTCGTCCCCGACCACCACTCATAAGGAAGACAATAAATAAATAAATCATGCTCCGACTTCATCACATAACGGTTCACCATACGTGCATGCTATGGGAATCACAAACTTTAACACAAGTATTCTTTAAATTCACAACTAATCAACTAGCATGACTCTAATATTATCACCTCCATATCTCAAAACAATTATCATGCTTCAATCTTTTCTTAGTATTCAACACACTCAAAAGAAAGTTTCACAAATCTTGAATACCAAGCATGTTATTATTAAGCAAATTACCATGCTATTAAGACTCTCAAAATAATTTAAGTGAAGCATGAGAGATCAATAGTTTCTTTAAAACAAATCCACCACCGTGCTCTAAAAGATCTAAGTGAAGCACATAGAGCAAAATTATAACGCTCAAAAGATATAAGTGAAGCACATAGAGCAAAACTACTTAGCTCAAAAGATATAAGTGAAGCATATAGAGCAAAACTACATAGCTCAAAAAGATATAAGTGAAGCACATAGAGTATCCTATCAAATTCTAGTTCATGTATGGCTCTCTCAAAAGGTGTGTACAGCAAGGATGATTGTGGCACACTAAAACACAAAGACACAAATAATACAAGATGCTCCAAGCAAAACACATATCATGTTGGTGAATAAAAATATAGCTCCAAGTAAATTACCGATGGAAGTGGACGAAAGAGGGGATGCCTTCCGGGGCATCCCCAAGATTCGACTTTTTGGTGTCCTTGGATTATCTTGGGGGTGCCATGGGCATCCCCAAGCTTAGGCTCTTGCCACTCCTTGTTCCATAATCCATCACAAGAATTCACCCAAAACTTGAAAACTTCACAACACAAAACTTAAAATAGAAAACTCGTGAGCTCCGTTAGCGAAAGAAAGCAAAAAACCACTTCAAGGTACTATAATGAACTCATTCTTTATTTATATTGGTGTTAAACCTACTGTTCCAACTTCTCTATGGATTATAAACTATTTTACTAACCATAGATTCATCAAAATAAGCAAACAACACACGAAAAACAGAATCTGTCAAAAACAGAACAGTCTGTTGTAATATGTAGCTAGCGCAACATCTGGAACCTCAAAAATTCTAAAATAAATTGCTGGACTTGAGAAATTTATCTGTTAATCATATGCAAAAAGAATTAACTAAATAGCACTCTCCAAATAAAAATGACAGCAGTTCTCGTGAGCGCTAAAGTTTCTGTTTTTTACAGCAAGTTCAACAAGACTTTCCCCAAGTCTTCCCAACGGTTCTACTTGGCACAAACACTAATTAAACACAAAAACACAACCAAAACAGAGGCTAAATAATTTTTTTATTACTAAACAGGAGCAAAAATCAAGGAATAAAAATAAAATTGGGTTGCCTCCCAAGAAGCGCTATCGTTTAACGCCTCTAGTTAGGCATAAAAGCGAGGATAGATCTAGGTATTGCCATCTTTGGTAGGTAATTCTTCAATGAGGCATCTATCTTTCTTAGAAATTTCTTCCTTTCTAGTAATTATCAAACTTTTAGGCACAAGATCAAAAAAATTCATTCGTAGCATAAGGTTCCTTAATGATAGCAAAAATATCGGGATGAATGCTTATAGATTTAAGATCCGCAGTTTCCTTACTAGATGATTCACCCTTATTCTTAGGAACATACGCAAGCTTGGTAAATTTAGTGGGAGGACTAGAAGTATTCTTTACGGAAGAAAAAGCGGTTCCCAAGTTGGTAATGATACCCTCAAGTTTATCGATTCTAGTGGAATCTAGATTTATTTTCTCATTAACCATGGGTTCCTTTTCCTTAATATTTTTCAAAGTCATTCCTACCTTAGATCCATATTGGGTAATTTGATTATGGATCTTTTTATCTATATTATCAATTGATTCAATGGTAGCAACTTTGTTTTCAATAATTTCAAGCCTTTGCATAACATGCTCCAAAGTTAACATAGTTCCATTAACCAAAAGAGGTGGTGAGCCAAATAAATCTATCATAGCTTTATAAGAATCAAAAGTGTGGCTACCCAAGAAATTCCCCCCGGTAATGGTATCAAGGATATATCTATACCAAGGACTAGCACCTACATAAAAATTGCGAAGAAGGACTGAAGTAGATTGCTTCCTGGTAGATCTATTTTGAGCATTGTAAATTCTATACCAAGCGTCTTTCAGATTTTCTCCCTCCCTTTGTTTAAAGTTTAGGACTTCATTCTCGGGAGATAATGGGGAAGAGATAAGATTAGCCATGACGACAAGGCAAGCGAGAAAAAGGCAAATGGAAAAAAGGGGAGGAGAAAGAGAAGGAGGTTGGGAAAGAGAGGGCGAATAAAACGGCAAGGGTGAAGTGGGGGAGAGGAAAACGAGAGGCAAATGGCAAATAATGTAATGTGAGAGATAGGGATTGTGATGGGTACTTGGTATGTTGACTTTTTGCATAGACTCCCCGACAACGGCTCCAGAAATTCTTCTTGCTACCTCTTGAGATTGCGTTGGATTTCCCCGAAGAGGAAGGGATGATGCGGCAGAGTAGCGTAAGTATTTCCCTCAGTTTTTGAGAACCAAGGTATCAATCCAGTAGGAGGCCACGCTCAAGTCCCTTGTACCTGCACAAAATGATAGCTACTCGCAACCAACGCGATTAGGGGTTGTCAATCCCTTCACGGTCACTTACAAGAGTGAGATCTGATAGATATAATATTTTTGGTATAGAGATGCAAAGTGAAAAGTAAAAGGCAAAGTTAAAAGCAAAGCAAGATTAAAGTGATGGAGATTAATATGATGAGAATAGACCCGGGGGCCATAGGTTTCACTAGTGGCTTCTCTCAAGAGCATAAGTATTCTACGGTGGGTGAACAAATTATTGTTGAGCAATTGACAGAACTGAGCATAGTTATGAGAATATCTAGGTATGATCATGTATATAGGCATCACGCCCGTGACAAGTAGACCGAAACGATTCTGCATCTACTACTATTACTCCACTCATCGACCGCTATCCAGCATGCATCTAGAGTATTAAGTTAAAAACATAGTAACACTTTAAGCAAGATGACATGATGTAGAGAGATAAATTCATGCAATATGAAATAAACCCCATCTTGTTATCCTCGATGGCAACGATGCAATACGTGCCTTGCTGCCCCTTCTGTCACTGGGAAAGGACACTGCAAGATCGAACCCAAAGCTAAGCACTTCTCCCATGGCAAGAACTACCAATCTAGTTGGCCAAACCAAACGGATAATTCGAAGAGACTTGCAAATATAACCAATCATACATAAAAGAATTCAAAGAAGATTCAAATATTATTCATAGATAGACTTGATCATAAACCCACAATTCATCGGTCTCAACAAACACACCGCAAAAAGAAGAAGATTACATCGAATAGATCTCCACGAGAGAGGGGGAGAACTTTGTATCGAGATCCAAAAAGAGAGAAGAAGCCATCTAGCTAATAACTATGGACCCGAAGGTCCGAGGTAAACTACTCACAGTTCATCGGAGAGGCTATGATGATGTAGAAGCCCTCCGTGATGATGGCCCTCTCCAGCGGAGCTCCGGAACAGGCCCCAATATGGGATCTCGTGGATACAGAAAGTTGCGGCGGTGGAATTAGGTTTTTGGCTCCGTATCTATTTGTTTGGGGGTACGTAGGTATATATAGGAGGAAGGAGTACGTTGGTGGAGCACCGAGGGGCCCACGAGGCAGGGGGGCGCCCTAGGGGGGTGGGCGTGCCCCCCACCCTTGTGACCGCCTCTTTGACTCCTTGGAGTAGGGTCCAAGTCTCCTGGATCACGTTCGGTGAGAAAATCACATTCCCGAAGGTTTTATTTTGTTTGGACTCCGTTTGATATTCTGTTTCTCTGAAATACTGAAATAGGCAAAAAACAACAATTCTGGGCTGGGCCTTCGGTTAATAGGTTAGTCCCAAAAATAATATAAAAGTGGAAAATAAAGCCCAATATAGTCCAAAACAGTAGATAATATAGCATGGAGCAATCAAAAATTATAGATACGTTGGAGACGTATCAGGCCTGCGGCAGGGGCTGGATCGACGAGCTCCAGTCCGTGCTGTGGTCAATCCGCACCACCGCAACCAAACCTACGGGAGAAACCCCGTTCTTTCTCGTTTATGGTGCGGAGGCGGTCCTCCCTCACAAGGTCAAGCGTCGCTCCCCACGGGTCTTGGCTTTCGATGAGGAACGCCAGGACGCCGCCTGGCGGATGGACCTCGTGCTCGGCGAGCAGGGCCGCTGCCGAGCTGCGCTCAGGGCAGCGCGATATCAGCAGGCGCTGCGAAGGTATCATTGCCGCAGCATCCGCTCGAGAACATTGGAAGTTGGTGACTTGGTCCTGAGGCGGGTCCTCTCCAGGGAAGGGCTACACAAGCTCTCGCCTATGTGGGAGGGCCCGTTCAGAATCGCCCGTGTCTCTAGGCCTGGCGCTGTGCGCCTGGAGAAGCAGGATGGGATACTCATCCAGAATTCCTGGAACATTTAGCACCTCAGGAGGTTCTATCCATAATCAAGGCTCCGTGCCCGTGAAGGTCTCCGCTCGTGACACTCTCACGTAATAATGAGTTGGGGCTGTACACGCCTCGGAGTCTCCTGTGCGTTGCCTACGGGCCCTCATATCGGGCTCCCACCCACGTCCCAGTGGCAGTCCTTAGCTCCGCGCTGGGAAGAAGACGTAGCTAGGGGTCGGACGCGACCTTTTTCCTTTTTTCACCTTGGTGTTTGGCTGTCAACCTTTTCTACTTCCTTGGCTGTCAGCCCTTCCTCTACCCCATGCTATGAAGTTTTTCGAGTTCATTGCAGTTTGCTCTGGTTTCGCTCATTTTTCTCGCACTGTTCTCAAGTTCAGTTCTTCGGGCCGGGCTGCGCCGCTTATCCTCCCTCACGTGCCTCGCGTGTGGGGGCTGCGATACGGCCGGTCTCAGCTCTCGGCTACCGTGACCTCATGACCTCACCTTGCCAAGCCTACCCAGGCTTTGGCGTCAGGCTCTTCAGCCCTCATGACTTACTTCGCCAAGCCTGCTCAGGCCTTGGCATATCAGTACTCGCTCCGCGCTCTCAAGTGAACTCAAGGGCGCAAGCCCTCCTCAATTCACCAGGGCTCATCTACGCTCGGGGGCTCCGAGCCCGGCGGTCCTCATGACTCGCCTGGGGGCTCGTGACATCAGGAGGCCACCCGCCTCAGGACTTCGTCTCACGACGAGCGTAGTGCACAAGCTAAGTAATTTCATCCAGAACGAAAATAACAGCAGACTTCCATTTCATGCATACATACCATTGTTCATTACACGCCCACCCGAGGCAGCTTAAACTAAATACAGTAAGGAAATGAAGAAAATCAAAAACAAGGGCCAGACGGGTTCGGAGCTCGTGGATCGGCATAGTCAGCACCTCAACCAAGATGTAGCCCTACTCCCCGCGCTTCACCGAAGAGCGGCGGCGCGAGGGCCCCTCCTCGGTGAGCCGGGCGTGGCGGAGCGGCCGCCCAGGATAGCCGCCGCTGCTGGAGGAGCTGCTGCTGCCACAGAGGGGGGACCCGTGGAGTCTGCCGAGGCCGAGCTCGTCTTCAGAGGGAGAGCTGCTCCTCAGGACGCCATCGCCACCCTCCTCGTCGTCATCCACCTCTGGGAAACACCCAAGGCGCCTTCCTCCCTCCGAGAAGGCCTTGACGAGCAGCGATGACACCCCGTCGTACTTGAAGTGGAGGGTGCACTTTCCCCGCAGCCGGCGCGCACGGGCGAAGGATTGCCAGCCACGACCAAGGAACACGTCGCCTGAAGCGAGGACCTCGACCCCCACCCAGAAGGCTCCGCTACAGCACCCGTCGGCCTGCAGCCAAATGCCGTTGGGCCCTTCTTCCGGCAGTTCGGCGCGGAACCAGCGGCTAAGCCGGAGCCACATGCTGCCGGGCTTCTCCACCCACATCACGAATTCAGAGGCCGTGTCGGAGGAGTGGAGTTGTCGGCGCGGGGGACAGATAGGCGCCGGTCGCCCCCTGCGCCACCTCGACTACCGCGGCCATGGCCGCCCCCACCGAGAGGAGAGACTCCACGCCTCTCGCCGGCGACCCCGTCGGAGCCCGAGAAGCTGCGCCCGCTTCCCCAAGGAACCGTCACGGCCGTGGCGGCATGCTTGCGGGGGCGCCCGCGACCCCTCTTCGGCGGCGGCGAGACCAGCTCCTTCACACCCTTGCCCCTCTCTGCGGCGGAGGACTTCCTCAGCGGCGCCATGAAGATCTTGGGGGCAAAAGGGAACAAAGGAAGGAGATAAGATGGTGGCGCTGGCTTGAAGATGGCCTGGGGGCTCCCCCCGGGCCTCATTTATAGGGTGAGGAAGGCCAACCATCGATTGGTCATGGCCGCGTCGCCCGCGCCAGGGAGTCGTCTAGTCACACGGTTACCAAGGCTGCATGGGGAGTGGAGTCGCCACGTCCCATCGAACCGTCATGCGCCAGCCTGGCCCGCAGTCCTTGGGGCCCGCGGTGCTTCGTCCTCGACTAGGCTTTGCCCAGAAGCCAACTCCGCGCGCGCCTTGGGCCCAGGGCCTACTGTCGGCGTACTGGGAACAAGGGTATCCAGACTTGCCTGTCTGCGGCCCACGTCGCGTTCTTGGTACGGCCTGGTAGGGCCCAGCCGATCGACCAGCTGCTCAAGACCCTCGCGAGGGGGCCAGCCATCGCGAGGAGAACGACCAAGACCTCCTCAGGGAGCGGCCTCACCTAGGATGCTCCGGAGGGGCAACCAAGACCTCTCCCAAGAGTGGCCTTGGCTAGGCTGCTTCGGGAGGGCGGAGATCTCAAGGCAAGGGCTGCCTCGGGAGGAGGCAGTGACGCAAGCCATGACGAACCGTGCCAGCGGGCGCCAGCGCGTGCCAGCGGGCACAGTTTCCATATCGGTGCAAAGGAGACCGCACAGGCGCAGGTTCCCGAGGGGCCAGGCAAAGGTTTCCCCTTTGGTGCAACAAGACCAAAGACCGCAAGGACGGCAGGAAGGATGTCATCGCCGAGCCCACCACCGCGTCACCGCCTGCCCTCTTTGCAGGCGAAGACCACCTTTTGTCAGGATAGGAGCGTCCTTGTGTTCCCGCTCAAATGGCCGTTGTGGGATTCCCTTCCCGCCTAAACATTTCGGGGGAAGAGGACCCTGGCCGTCTATATAAGTAGCTAGGGCTCCTAGCATAGAAAAAGGGGACCAACCCATTGGGACTTAGCATAGCAAAGGAGCAAGAACATCCGCTTCCTCACCCCTCTTGAGCTCGCCTCCTGGGCTCAGGAAACCACTGTATTTGTTCATACTCGAGCCCTCGCGAGGCCAATCCACTAAAGCAGGACGTAGGGTTTTACACCGCAAGGTGTTCTAAACCTGGGTAAACTCTTGTGTGCTCTACTTGTTTGCTTGCTTGCATCCCATTCCCACCACCAGGAGAAGAGCGAGGCGCTAGGTGGACGTGTAGTGGGAGAGATCTTCGTCACGCCCCTGTGTTCGAATCTTAAGGGTTTTGCGAGCCCGGAATCCGACACAGTTGCCCTTGTTATTACTTGATACCCTGAAAAATTCTCCGATATTCCGAGAATGCTTTGTGTCTACTGCTTGCAGCTCTTTTCTGCATTAATACCCCTACGGATAATTCCTCGCACTTACTAAGTGTCCGCTCATTCCTAGTTGTTCATGTGTTTCACAAAAGTCTTCGAAATCCCATTCGATCTTCCGAAAATCCTGAGCAGCCTATTGCTCTTAAAATTCTTGCTGGCTTGCACTATGGTTAAACCCATAATTCTCGTAATTTTATTGGCATCCCTTGTCATTATCATTTTGAGTCTGTTGATTCAATATGTTGCGAATCCTCGCAATCCTCAATTAGATCCTAGAAGTCATCCTTCTGGCTCAGACGTCATTTTAAACATGAGCTGGATCTCGACCAACCAAATTGCCATCGATTTTACCCCTAAGGCTATTTAAATTATCCATCCCTAATCAGAGCATTGCTTCTGAATCCTTGTCTTGGAATTCATAATTCCTTTGCATTCTTTCTTCCTCTGGTTGAGTACCGATGCTCACCTTGTGGACCACCAGATCCTCTGTTGGATTTTATCCGATAGCGTCCTTCATATTCCATAAACCTGTGAGCCTTTCCTCGGATACATAATGCTTTTGGTAAATTGTATCCTCTGCTTTGTCAACCATGCTCTACTTTCGAGCTTGTGTTACTTACTCCTGAAGTTTGTGGTATATGTTTCTACGATGCCCCGATGGGTTGAACCTATGCCTTCCTTAATCTGTGTGAACACGAAAGATTTCACGGGTCATACTTATCTGGTATTGCACCAAGTAAAACTTTCAACAGTTATTGTCATTTTCGAAAAGGCGAGAGGTGAATGGAAGGTTGTACATTGAAGAAGTGGGAGTCGACCTTGAACTTTGTGTTCATGCCCATGGACACGATGTAGATCCTACCATAGAATCTTCTTGTAACAATAACTATTTCATTGATATAATATCATCTGGTATCTGTGAATTGATCCTATGCAATCGTGGTTCCGACCGTATTTTCTCTTTGATCCCATTTCTCGGACAATTTAAAGCTGTCTTTTGCAAGTCAATACCCCAGCCCAACCTCTACTTTGATCTGTCGCCGAGTATTACCCCATGGTAGCTCGAGATTATCACGGAATTGCATAACTTCTTACGAGTTCTTCTTCAAGTACTACATTCTCACTGATTCTAATTTTTCACGGGCTCTGAGTTATTAAACACTCAAAGACACCGATAACTGAATCGAGTCCACAGCGTGATTAAACAACTCTTGGTAACCTTCATTACTTATGAGTTTGAACTCGATCACGTTATTCCTAGCCTGCTCGGCTATATCATTCTCGTGTTGATTTTACATATGCCACCTTGTCCTTAATCCCGGAGCACAACTTTCGACGATGAGCTAAGCTTACGTCAATCTTTCTCGTCATATCATTTTGTCTTGAACAGCAAGCTTGCTTTCGAGTTTGTGTCGTACCCATGGTTCCAATAGCCAATCGCTTCATCATTCTTTGACTTGATGCCATCGCCGATCGTTACATCTTCATGAAATATCTCGACAAATGTGTCGTGATCATCATCAGCATTCTGAGCTCTTCCAGGATATCAACTGAATTCATGATGAGAAATACCATCCTTGCCCTTAATGATTTGTGTAATCATCGACCACTTTATTGCCTTCCGTTCAACGCAAACTTGTTCATGTTTTGTGTTGTACCTTGAGATCCTTGCTATCCAGCATTTGTTCTTCTTTGCCTTGGAGTATTACCATCTTTTATGTCAAGAATGTCGTGAGAATTTCACCACCTCTTAATAATTCTTGATATAGTAATACTTCTCGCCATCTCCGTTCATATCTTGGACCCCGTGTTGTTCTAACCGGGATACCAGCCATTTAACTATGATGTGTGAAGTCAAAACTTCTAGCAACCCTATTGCTTGTAAGTTATTGGTCGATAGTTTCATTCTAAGTCTATTGTTTATTGAATCACCCTTCTAACATTGATCTTGCTACCTAAGACCATATTTCGGTTGCACCTTTCAATCAATGTTTAATTGTGTATGCATTCCTCGAGCATACACCATTATATCATTTGATCTGACAATTGTTATCTCCTTGTTCACATGATTGTTGAAACTCATCTTTTTGGGAATCTCGAGGAATGGTCGCTGAGTTCATCAGCCACCTCCTCATCCTCTCCTTCGTTTACTGATGAACTCTTGTTTTGGAACTCGCTTCCATAGTTCATTTCCCAAGAATCTTACGATGTCTTCTCGTCTATTTGTGTTACACCTTTTCTTCTCAGGCATCCCGAGTCTGAGGTATCCTAACGCCGATCATATCTGAATCTCGGTCAGATATGGTGGTTGGAGCATCTTCCAAGAGTCATCACATCGGTCTATATAGCCTTGTAAGGTGATGTCATGCCTAGCACACCGGGCCGGAGGGCCTATTGTTATGCTTCTTCCTTTTAGCAATGTTAACCTTTCTGCCAACAGGAAATTGAAAGACTTATTCTATAAGTTGTCCCTGATGAATCCATTGAGAATCCAAAGTCCGAGCTTTGCTTGAAGACCATGTCAATGCTATCTCGAAGCATGTCTGTGGTACTCCGATTTTCAACAAGAACATTTGAAGCACAATGCTAATTGTTTCCTACTCAATTATCCAAACACCATTGTATGGGTACTATCATGAGGTTCCTCCCCCCTTACCTAAATGGTTTTCTAGTTTCTATCCTGTCATGGATATCATGCTCCGCTTGTCCTTGGAAAGGATATACCCTGAAATAGGTGTGTATACACATTTTCCTTTCCATTGTTCTATTTAAACCTGATAATCACCTTTCCTTTCCATTGGTTTGTTTAAACCTTCTTGTGATCTATATTATATAAGCAGTAATATTTCCCTGCTTATGTAAACACCTTGTTGTACCACTCTGTCAGTAAGACCCTATTACTTTTGTTGATGACATTCCGATAACCACCGATGGACGAGAACTTTGCCTATTGGTCCGCCTCGTCCAATGAGCAGGAGAATGGTTCTCTTCGTCCCTCGCCCTTGGTACCGATGTTGTTGCCGACATAACTGACAGGCTATCCTCTGACATGCCTTGCTTATAGGATCATGCAAGACATCACCGCCTTCCTACTTTTAACCCACATGGTGGGCCCATAACCCACAGTTCCACATGATCGAAACCTGACTCTCCTGTACACCCCTGTTGCCAAAGTTATTCCTCGTGCTTGATTTCGTATATAATTCACGGGCCACCTTCCTAGTGATCAATTCTAGTATCATGCACTTATTTTCGTTGCCTTGAGCCCCGTTCACGCCCTAATTCAGGCATCAAACGATTGCCTGCCCGCTTGAAACTTCCCATGGTACCTCCTTACTTTGCTCTCGATATTTTCTTAGGTTTCAATTCAAGAGTTACTTACCGCCACCTTCCCCGATGTTATCGACCAGATAGTTAACCTTGCAGTGTTCCGTTCTCCCAGTATACTTCCCCTTTATTCGTTCGTAAATACGATGGAGTTTCCGAAGAAAGGATGCCGACTTCATCATCATGACATGAAGCAAAGAAATGGAGACATCAACGTAACGGATCGACCTCTTCGAAGAGAGATACCAAGACCGAGAATACCCGATAGAACTTCGTAGCCATATCTTTCCCCCTTACTCTACCTCTTAAATCTCGGGACGAGATTTCTTATAGTGGAGGAGAATTGTGATGCCCGGATAATTAGACTCCCGTAATTCCCTGCTAATGATGCCATGTCACCTCGGTTATCGTTGATACTCTCGTGTTAGTTCCAAACCGGTTCAAATCCAAATTTAAAATCAGGCAAACATTAAAAGTTGTTAAAATCAGAAACTAAATTGTTCATTAAATAACAAATATTCCAGAGACAATTCTAAAATTGAAACCAACATTATTGGAGTTGGGTAAGTGACCCAAACATCCTCAAACAATGACTAAAGACAATATTTATTGACCTTTTATTTAATCTAAGTTAAATATGAAATTATGTTTTGCCTAAACTAGTTTTTGGTGCTAGGGTATACTACACTGCTAATTATGAGCTAGGTCCTTTTTTTTGTAAAAGTCCTTTTGTGGCCTAACTATTTGCAGACCGAACATGAGAGAAAAGAAAATAAATAAAAAGAAAAAGGAAACGGGTATAAACAAAAAAACGGGCAAGGGACCCCGGGCCTACTGGGCCTTGGCCCAACTGGCTGGCCCAGCCGCACCTCTCCTGGCCTATATGGCCTCCCCCCTGTGACCTAACCCCCATGAACCCCCACTCTCTCCCCCGTCTCTTCCCCCCACTCGACTGGATCGGATCGGGGAGGAGCCCGATTTCGCGCCGCCGCACCCGCCTCCACCGACCGCGCCGCTCCGCGCTCAGACACTGGCGCCCACCCCGGCGTCGCCCCTCACCGGACGCCTCGCCCTCCTCCTCGGAGCCCCTCCTCGCCGCGACGCCCCCTCCTCTACATCGACCCTGGTGAACGGTGCCAGCGCCGTGACATTCGCCGCCGTCCTCCTCACCCCGCTGCCCCACCGGCCTTCGCCGAGCCCGCTGCCATTTCCCTGTAACGAACGTGAGCAGGAACCCCCCCTATCGCCTCTGCTTCTCTCATGGCTCCGACCACCCCGCGTCGCCGTGCGCGCCGTTCTACCTCTGCCCGTGCATGCCCCTGGCCACCGCAGCCGTCGCGCCCCTGCTACCCTCCACCCCGCTCTGCTCCGTCTCCAGCCGAGGCCAAGCCAGCGCCCGCAGCTTGCCGCTCGCCCCTCCCCGCGCGCCACGCCCGCTCTGCCATCACCGTCCGCTCCCGCCACGCTCTGGCTCTGCCTGCTGCCCCCATGGCCTCGCTCTCGGTCTCCCTGGCTGCCCTTGCTGTGCGCCCGCGCGTGGCCTTGCCGCCGCTAGCCGCGCATCGCCGCCGCCTCGCTCGGTCGTCGTCGTTGGCTCAGCCAACTCCGGCCACCCCACTGGTCAAGCGACGACACCCGCTCCGCCCGCGGCTTGTGTCCGCCCTCTTCTCGCCGGAGTGGCGCTCTTGTGCATCGCTGCCGCCCCCTGTTGTCGCCGATGCGCGCGGGTGGTTGAAACCACCACCCGGGTCACTGACCCATGGCCCCCACCTGGCAGCTGATTAGTTTAGGCACTAATTACCCCCAGCTAAACTCACTGACATATGGGGCCCATCCCCTAATTAACTCCTAGTTAAATTAGACAATTCTAATTAATCTAGCCATTGACAGTGGGGCCCCACCCCCCAGAATGTATATTAAAAAAAGAGTTTTAAAATAAATAAATAATAAATGATAAAAATGTACATTAATTAATTGATTAATTAAATTAACTTAATCTAATTAACTAGTGTTAATTAGTTAAACAGTAATTAGATTAGTTAAAACCTAATTAGGCTGACCAGACAATGACATGTGGGACCCACACGTCAGGTTGACAAGTCAACCCTGTTGACTGCTGACGTCATGATGACGTCAGCATATGCTGTTCTGGATAATGTTGGATTATATAAATTAAACAAATCCTAAAAATGATTTAAATCTTTTAAAATCAATATAAAATAAACCGTAACTCAGATGGAAAAACTTTGTACATGAAAGTTGCTCAGAACGACGAGACGAATCCGGATTCGCAGCTCGTTCATCTGCCACGCATCCCTAGCATAGCGAACATGCAACTTTCCCCCTTCAGTTCATCTGTCCGGAAACGCAAAACACCGGGGATATTTTCCTGGATGTTTTCCCCCCTTTGCCGGTATCACTTAGTACCGCGTCAGCTCACCCCTAGAACAACGTAATGCCGCATCTTGCTTTTTGTCAACTTGATTGCTCTATTATTTATTGTGTTCCCCCTCCGATACTTCTTTCCGGTAGACCCCGAGACTGCCGGAGACCTCCAGTTCAACTACGGTGTTGATGACCCCTCTCTCTTGCCAGAACAACCAGGCAAGCCCCCCCTTTGATCACCAGATATCGCCTACTCTTCTCTCTACTTCTTGCATTAGAGTAGTGTAGCATGTTACTGCTTTCCGTTAATCCTATCTTGATGCATAGCCTGTCCTTGCTACTACTGTTGTTACCTTTACCTGCAATCCTAATGCTTAGTATAGGATGCTAGTTTATCATCAGTGGCCCTACATTCTTGTCCGTCTGCCATGCTGTACTATCAGACTGTGATCACTCGGGAGGTGATCACGGGTATATACTATATACTTTATACATGATACATGTGATGACTAAAGTCAGGTTGGCTCAAGGAGTACCCGCGGTTGATTCACGAATTGGGGGCTGGAAGGACATACTTTCCCAACGGCCCTCTGTGTGGATCTTTGTGGCAAAGTGACAGGGCAGGTTGAGACCACCTAGGAGAGAGGTGGGCCTGGCCCTGGTCGGCGTTCGCGGTTATTTCAAGATAACATGTTTAACGAGATCTTGGTATTTGATCTGAGTCTGGCCACTGGCCTATACGCACTAACCCTCTATGCAGGGACAGTTATGGGCACTCGACATCATGGTATCAGCCGAAGCCTTCGTGACGTCAGCGACTGAGCGGCGCGCGCCACATTGGACCGTAAGCTCGCGCTTGTATTAAGGGGGCTAGGTATGCTTCCGGCCGCGTACGCAACGTGCAGGTGTGCAATGGGCGATGGACCCAGACCCCTGCGCCATAGGATTTGGACCGGCGTGCTAACCTCTCTATTGTGCCTAGGTAGGGCTGCGATGTGTTGATCTTCCGAGGCCGGGCATGACCCAGATAAGTGTGTCCGGACAAAGGGGATCGAGCATGTTGGGAAATGTGGTGCACCCCTGCAGGGAAGTTAATCTATTCGAATAGCCGTGATCTTCGGTAACAGGACGACTTGGAGTTGTACCTTGACCTTATGACAACTAGAACCGGTTACTTAATAAAACACACCCTTCCAAGTGCCAGATACAACCCGGTGATCGCTCTCTAACAGGGCGACGAGGAGAGGATCGCCAAGTAGGATTATGCTACACGATGCTACTTGGTGAACTTACCTTCTGCTCTCTTCTACATGCTGCAAGATGGAGGTGGCCAGAAGTGTAGTCTTCGATAGGACTAGCTATCCCCCTCTTATTCCGGCATTCTGCAGTTCAGTCCACATATGATACCCTTATTCCGTTTGATACCAATGCATACATATGTAGTGTAGCTCCTTGCTTGCGAGTACTTTGGATGAGTACTCATGGTTGCTTTGTTCCCCCTTTTCCCCTTCCTATACCCGATTGCTGCGACCAGATGATGGAGTCCAGGAGCCAGACGCCACCGTCGACGACGACTCCTACTACACTGGATGTGCCTACTACTACGTGCATCCCACTGACGACGACCAGGAGTAGTTTAGGAGGATCCCAGGCAGGAGGCATGCGCCTCTTTCGATTTGTATCCCAGTTTGTGCTAGCCTTCTTAAGGCAAACTTGTTTACTTATGTCTGTACTCAGATATTGTTGCTTCCACTGACTCGTCTATGATCGAGCTCTTGTATTCAAGCCCTCGAGGCCCCTGGCTTGTAATATGATGCGTGTATGACTTATTTTATTTGTAGAGTTGTGTTGTGATATCTTCCTGTGAGTCCTTGATCTTGATCGTACACGTTTGCGTGTATGATTAGTGTACGATTAAATCGAGGGCGTCACACTTTCCTTCACAAATTCTAGTGAATTGTGCTATCTAATTTTACCATGCAATCTATTGCTCTAGTGTATATGTTCTATATGTCGTGCAATGTGGTGCTCACTTATTATCTATCTTCTTAATTAGTTGTCGTCTTCAGTTAACTCTTTGGTTCAATTCTGCATATGTGATGTTCAATTCTTCAGGCTGCAATTTTGTATTGTCTTCCATGTGAGAAATAAATCGAATTTATCTTTACAAAATACACGAGAAACGAATACAATTGCTATATTTCCAAGTTGTCAAGCATGCTTGGTTTGGTTATACATTGTGCAATGTGGTGCTCAGTTAACGTTTGGTTCATTTGTGTTGTGTTTAGTTAACTGTTTGGTTCAATTATGCAATGCGATGTCCAATAGTTGTGGGTGCATTATGTTATTGTATACCATGTGAGGAATAAATTGAATTTCGCTGTAGTAAATACATGAGAAACAAATACAATTGCTACAATTGGCTATAGTTAACCGTTTGGTTAACTGTCTGATCTTCTATTAGGAGTGTGTTATATTATGCAATGTGGTGCTCAGTTAATGTTGGTTCATTTGTTGTGGTGTTTAGTTAACCGCCTGGTTCAATTCTGCAATGCGATGTCCAATTGTCGTGGGTAGAATTTTGTATTGTTGTGCATGTGAGGAATAAATCGAATTTGGCTGCACTTAATACATGAGAAACATATACAAGTGCTATATTTCCTAGTTCTTAACCATGCTTGGTTTGGATAAATGGGTTTTCCATGTGGCTTGAATTAATCCGATGAATCTGCAATGTGCTTATTTTTCCTCAACATATTTTACTGATAGCATGTGAACCCTTAACCTGATGACTAACTACCTTATATGTGTTGTAGGGAAACAATGGGAAGCACTGAGGCTTACAATCGAGGTTAGCACGTGCATGGTCCATTGTCTAATAGCACATTATTGTGCAATTGCAGGAACCATTCTAATATTTTTGTTTTTAACAATTTGGTCTTGCACATGTAGGTCCTGCTATCAGAGGTTTTGACCCACTGTTTGACCCGTTTTGCATATGGGGAAATGAGTTGTCCATGAATATCAATCAAATCAAGAAACTCAGAAAGATTGTTATGATAAAGAAATTAGCGACAAAAAACAATAAGATCTTGTCTGCACAATGAAGAAGACATTAGTTCACTACAAGATGGTACTAACTATTATACCTTGCCTTTTTTTTATTCCTTTGCCCCATTTCCAATATAGAGAAGATATTTATGCACATCCTTGTTTTCAAGACTTTCCAAAGCAGTTCATTGATGATTACCTCTCAACCCACCTCTATGGTCAGGAGGTGAGGAAGGTTTTCATACAACACCCACGGTTCAATATTGAAGTGTTTCCTGAAGAGGACGAAGGACGGACGGTCAACCATCCACACGCACTGGCCTAAAGTTGCAAAGACCTTCAACATGAATGAAGGCTCAATATTCGCCTTTCGCTTCAGCAGTTTTCCAGATGAGATGCATCTATCTATATACTGTCTATGATGCTAATTTTGAAAGGTTCTGCATGTTGCATGTGAAACTTGGTGCTGGTGCAGTTGTGTAATGGGGTAGCTGAGTGCTCAAGCTATATCATGTTGTACTCTGTTGTATTTCAATTATGAAATTCTGCTTCTTTAATATGGAAATGAAATATATTATGTGCTTAATATGAATGCCAATTAGATTAATAAATGGATTATTAATAATAGGGAAATAGGGCTGCTAATGGTGAATTAGCCTGCTAATTGGGTTTTGCTATTGCAAACGGTTGTTGAAAAAATACCGTGGGCGATGACCTCAGGAAACACACACAGTTTCTAGGAATAAACCATTTTGGATCAATGAGCAATCACACACGACTTTCTCTTGAAAACGGTTTGCGTTAGGCCACCTTGCGCAAATGTTTACCACATAAAAACTGTGTGTGATGGACAACCTTTGCCACATAGTTTCTTCTACGGACCGTGTGTGATACATTCAGTAACGCAAATGATTTAACGGGGAAATTGTGTGTGATGTACCTATGAACGGAAACGTTTTCCTTGGAGCAAGTAGGAGAAAGTACTCACGAACTTATCTAAGTACTCCATAAAGATCGAGTTCATCAAGCGGGAGAAAGTAGCTGGAGCATTGGTTAGGCCGAAAGACATCACGGTGTACTCGTATTGACCATAACGAGTGACAAAGGCCGTTTTGGGGATATCCCCATTTCTGATCTTGATTTGGTGGTAGCCTAACCTCAAATCCATCTGGGAAAAGACTGAGGATCTAGCGAGCTGATCATACAGGTCGTTGATCCTGGGGAGCGGATACTTGTTCTTTATCGTGACCACATTAACGGGACGATAATCTACAACCATCCGATCCGTACCATCCTTCTTCTTGACGAAGAGGATAGGACAAGCCCAAGGAGAAGAACTGGGACGGATGAAACCCTTTTTCAAGGACTCATCAAGCTGTTTCTTAAGCTCGGCTAACTCCAAAGGTGCCATCTTGTATGGTCTCCTAGAGATTGGAACAGTTCCTGGGATAAGTTCTATGACAAACTCTACATATCTGTCAGGTGGGACACCTGGCAGTTCTTCTGGAAAGACATCCGGGAAGTCACGGACTACCGGAATATCTGCAAGGTCTGGAAGAGGGCTGGCATTAAGAGAATAGAGTTAACGCCTTGCAACTCTAGTGGAGACAGTGACTATTTTGCCAGATGGATGTGTAAGTTGAACATATCTGGTGTAACAATCGATCTTGGCATGATGAGCTGTCATCCAGTCCATGCCCAAGATGATGTTATTATCTGAAGACTTGAGAGATATCAAAGAAGCAAGGAATACCAGTCTGTCAACAAGGATTTCATTACCATGGCTTACCTTGGAGGTTTGCCATTTGGAACCAGGAGTATGGATTATTAGTGGAGTTGGCATATCACAAAATGATATGTCATGCAACCAAGCATAACCTTCGGATATGAAGGAGTGAGACGCTCCAGTATCGAACAGAACTGAAGCTGGGTGACAATTGACAAGAAGCGTACCCAGTACGACGTCGGGATCATCTTGAGCTTTTGTAGCTGAGACGTGGTGCACACATGCTCGTTCAATGGTGGTTGGCTTGGTACTGATCATCTTGCCTGATGGCTTTTCACGACCAACAGACCTCTCAGACTGGGGTGGAGTATAACTGGACTAAGGGCAGTCACGTGCGTAGTGTCCTGGTTCTCCGCAGGTGAAGCAAGTTCCTGAGGTAGGACGTGGTCCTACATTGGCAAGTGGTCCACTAATAGGCCTGGCTGGAGCACGTTGCTGAGCTGGGTGAGGCGCCACATCGGATGGCCTCGGTGCATATCCAGGTGGAAGAGCTGAGTTCGAAATCCAAATCCGTCGCTTCTGAGAGCCAGAGTGGAAGGAAGAACCCAGATCACGGTTGTGCTTACGAGACTCCTCGTAAGTGAGCTGAGCTGTCTCTGCATTAATGGCCTTGTTCACAAGAGCCTGGAAAATATCACAATGATGCAAGTGGAGATCACGATGCAACTTAGGGTTGAGACCCTTTCGGAACCTAGCCTGCTTCTTAGCATCCGTGGACACTTCTTCTGTAGCATAGCGGGCGAGGTTTCCAAACTCTCTACTGTAAGCATCAACAGGCAACTTACCCTGGGTAAAACTACAGAACTCCTCCCTCTTGCGGTTAATGAGAGCCTGAGGAATGTGGTGCTCACGAAAAGCCTCGGTGAAATCCTTCCAGGTAGGAATCTGGCCAGCTGGAAGCATACCCTCATAGCTCTGGCACCAAATACTAGCAGGACCTTCCAGGTGATAGGTAGCATAGGTGACCTTGTCACCTTCAGCCACGTTCGCGGAATGCAACTTGTGAGTGATGCTCCGGAGCCAGTCATCTGCATCGAGTGGCTCAATGGAATGATGGAAGGTGGGTGGTTTCAGACCAATGAAGTCAGTGATGGAAACCAACTTCTTACGCTGATGTGCGGTATTCTGCTCAATCTGTGCTAGCAAGCGGTTAGTCTCACGCTTGTTCCTCTCGGATGCTAGCAAGAACTCTGCCATCAAAGGCTGGTCAGGAGGATCCTCGTCCCTATCATCTCCGTGGTTCTTGCTATGAGCAACTGAACCTCGGTTAGCAGATGACATCCTGCCACAGAAACCAAGGAAAACAAGGATGGAATTAGCATCGACATAAGGATGCGGAATGTAATGCAAAAGCATTGGAAACTCTTGAAAACCTAAGACAATTTTGGCAGCACAACGGCTATAAATGCTCAAAAGGGATTTTGAGACATTCATCAAAGGAATAGCATAATCACTCAGCATCATAATATCAAGGTTCTGGGTCAAACTGATGACACACAGAAGTAGTAGAACTGTATGGAGACACAACCCAACAATCCTAAGACTTTACGGTTTAGTAACACGTCATCCTGAGAGATAGAGGAGAAGCCTAGGCCTTAACCCTCGTAGAAAAGAAGAGGCTGGCTCAGAAAGAATGAAAAGAGGTAAAGGAGTAAAAAGAGCCTTACGTTCCCTTCCACAATCAATTCCCTTATATAACTAAAGCATTTCTAGACTCAACTTCGACCAGTTTGTCTTGGTAATCCTACAGTCAGTCAGGCTCTGATACCAAAGCTGTCGGGACCCCGATCCTAAGTCACACCGATCTAGCATGTAACACTTCATATCACTTTGCAGCCTCCCGCACGGTATTCCCACAGGTGCCACCTTACCTGGCCCGGGACCGTTTGCGCCCTTTGGCTCACGTATATGATAGTGTCCTAGCATCCATATGACAGAGAACCCGGGCCTACATGACTACTCGTGAACACAAAGTGGCACTAACTTACAGGGACAGGCATACATGAATCAACCTCGAGCATGTCGGTCAACAACGTATGAATCCGGGCTGCAGCACTGGGCTAACAGGACTCCGGGAACCCGCGCTGTAGCAGGCTAGGCAGGACTCCGGATGTCACCGCGTGACATTTCCCCGAAGGGACAGACACAGGAATGAAGTGAATCACATGCCGGCCAGTCAAGGGTTCCGGAGCAGTAGCGCTGGGCTAGCAGGATTCTGGTGAACCGGGCTGTAGCGGACTACTATGGCTCATGGAAGCACAAGACTACATTTCCCCATAAGAGAGGCTACCAGGGATAAACAACTAGGTTGTTAGATCCCACACATAGCAATACACGTTACACATACGCATAACATGCAAGTATGTGCTGTACAACATGGCATCACAACATAACTCAAACTCATATAGATAAAGGCCCAGAAGAGCCACATAGCTTTCAATACAAACAGGGGACTCATGACCCATCATTCAGAGCATACAAGCAACGGAAGCATTACATGTCTGAGTACAGACAACTGCAAAAGGAAAAGACTAAGAAGCCTGACTAAACATGACCCTCCCAAGGGTACAAGATCGTAGCTGGGATACAAGCTACTCGTCGAAGTCACTAGTGTAACCAACTGCAAAACATAAATAAGCAAACGTGAGTATGAAGGTACTCAACAAGTCTTACATCAGAACTATCTACATATGCAACATTATCAACAAGGGGAGTGGTGGAGTTAACAGCAGCAAGCCAGCTTTGACTCAGTGCTAACCTATACTACGAGTATCAGGAACTTCTTTGAGGTGAGAAGATGCACACGAGTCCACATATTCACCATATCAATACTCCACTATGGATCCGTTCCCGTCTCCCTATGAGAAGGCCATCCATAGCACTCACACTTATCTTGCGGATTTTAGAGTATCCACTTCAAGTTGTCTATGTACTACATAAGTCCTCCAAGTTTCCATATCCGAGGAAAACGGCTATTCGAATAGATAATGTTGACCCTGCAGGGGTGTACTTCTTCACACACGCTCTCGCCACTTATCGCCCTGTACACATTATGTACCTCGGCAACCTTCAAGCGGAAGTCGGGCGAGGGTGTCGGCCACGACCTGACTAACCACACAAGTCTCTCGTCCAGGTTTATCACCTATTCGAGTTCCATCCGCAAGGAGCTCCGGTCGAAGTCTCCAGTACGACCCCAAACGATGTGTGCAGGGTTCCCAAGCCCACCATCCAGGTGCCACATGGTACACCGTGCCATGGTGCCTAGTATGTCCCAAGCCCGTCCCGTCGGACACCACCTGGTATACAAGTAGCACTACCTACAAATGCCAGAAACTAGTTGCAACTCCTAGACAGAGATCAAGTGGATTAATAAGCCGAGAGGGGACGGATAACCAGAACCCAATGTGTGGTAGTAACTGGACTTGGATAACATACACAGAACTCAGTGCTTAGGGACGGTTCCAATGAGACAACCCACCATGTACTCCTAGATGGCCTCTCATCGCTACCATTACCAAAACGTGTTCACACACTTAGCCTTTATCGGTAGGACATGTTCACCATTCCGATTCATTCCCGATGAATCAGACCTGACACAACTCTAAGCATAGCTGGCATAAAGAAAACAAGCATGGATGAGTAGGAACATCAAGGCTCAAGTAACTCCTACTCATGCTAGTGGGTTTCAACTATTTACTGTGGCAATGACAGGTCATGCAGAGGAATGGGTTCAACTACCGCAGCAGAAAGTAGCAGTTTGAATCGTTGTTGTCCTAATGCAGTATAAGGAGCAGGAGCGAGAGAGTGTGGTTTATCTAAATGCTCAAGGGGGGGGGGTTGCTTGCCTGGGTACGACGAAGGGGTACGGCTCCTCTGACAGGTACTCAGGAACACCTTCCGGAGTGGAACCTATCAAAAAGAAACGGTGCCGGCGATCAACACACAAACAAATGCAACAAAATGATGCATGAACATGACATGTGCAAATGCTAGTGTTTGGGCTAATGCAAGACGCTACCAAGTTGGTTGAAACCCATTTGAATCAAAGATTCAAATGCAATTCAAAATGAAGCATTTAAAATGCCCATATTATGTTTTCACTTATACAACATGTATAAGTTAGTTTTTCATGCATGTAACTGGCATAAATGGATTCCTTGCATTTTTCTGATAATTTTTCATATATAATTTATTTCATTCTAAGCTACGGTTGAATTATTATGAATTTTTGAAGTTTAAGAAATATTCTGGAATTTCCCGAGTTAAAATAATTCCAGAAATCAATTATTGCGTCAGCTTGAGGTCAGCACTGCGTCAGCAGGTCAACTGGGTTGACCCAGGTCAAACCTGACTAGTGGGACCCATTGGTCAGTGACTAACTAAACTAACCTAGTTTAATTAGCACTAACCTAGGTTAAACTAATTAGTGTTAAACCTAAACTAGACTAACTAACCGGGCGGGGCCCGCATGTCATAGACCCAGGGGAGGTCGAATCCCCAGGTCAACCGGGAAAAACTGCCGGCGGCTCCACACCGGCGAGGCCAAGCGCGGCGGTGCGCTGCGGGTGAGGGAGTCCTGGATTAGGGGGTGTTCGGGTAGCCGGACTATACCTTCAGCCGGACTCCAGGACTATGAAGATACAAGATTGAAGACTTCGTCCCATGTCCGAATGGGACTTTCCTTGGCGTGGAAGGCAAGCTTGGCGATGCGGATATTCAAGATCTCCTACCATTGTAACCGACTTTGTGTAACCCTAACCCTCTCCGGTGTCTATATAAACCGGAGGGTTTTAGTCCGTAGGACAACTTCATCATACAACAATCATACCATAGGCTAGCTTCTAGGGTTTAGCCTCCTTGATCTCGTGGTAGATCTACTCTTGTACTACCCATATCATCAATATTAATCAAGCAGGACGTGGGGTTTTACCTCCATCAAGAGGGCCCGAACCTGGGTAAAACATCGTGTTCCTTGCCTCCTGTTACCATCCGGCCTAGACGCACAGTTCAGGACCCCCTACCCGAGATCCGCCGGTTTTGACACCGACATTGGTGCTTTTATTGAGAGTTCCTCTGTGTCGTCGCTTTTAGGCCCGATGGCTCCTTCGATCATCAACAACGATGCAGTCCAGGGTGAGACTTTTCTCCCCGGAAAGATCTTCATCTTCGGCGGCTTCGCACTGCGGGCCAATTCGCTTGGCCACCTTCAGCAGATCGAAAGCTACGCCCCTGGCCATCAGGTCAGGTTTGGAAGCCTAAACTACACGGCTGACATCCACGGGGACTTGATCTTCGACGGATTCGAGCCACAGCCAAGCGCGCCGCACTGTCTCGAGGGGCATGATATAGCTCTGCCGCCGAACGGCGCCTTGGAGGCCGCACACGCATCGGTTCCGACCATTGATTCGGAGCCTACTGCGCCGATCGAGGATCAGCGGTTGGACGCTGCCTCAGGGGCTGCAATCTCAGAGGCGATCGAGCCGAACTCCAGCCCCGCACTCCGCATGGCCCGTGACTCCGAGGATCCGGATTCCTCTCCGAACTCCGAGCCCCCTGCGCCCCTGCCGATCGAATCCGATTGGGCGCCGATAATGGAGTTCACCGCCGCGGACATCTTTCAGCACTCGCCCTTCGGCGACATCCTGAATTCTCTAAAATCTCTCTCTTTATCAGGAGAGCCCTGGCTAGACCACGGTCAGCAAGGTTGGGATACGGACGATGAAGAAATTCAAAACCCACCCACCACCCACTTCGTAGCCACTGTCGACGACTTAACCGACATGCTTGACTTCGACTCCGAAGACATCGATGGCATGGATGATGATGCAGGAGACGAACAAGAACCAGCACCTGTAGGGCGCTGGAAGGCCACCTCGTCATATGACATATATATGGTGGACACTCCAAAGGATGGAGATGGCGATGGAATAGCGGGGGACGATACCTCTAAGAAACAGCCCAAGCGCCAGCGTCAGCGGCGCCGCTCTAAATCCCGCCAAAGAAAAAAATGGTGATTCCGGCACGGGAGATAATACTACTCCGGATAGCGTCGAAGAACACCCCCTCCAGCAAGATTCAACACAGGAGGACAGAGAAGCCAGCCCTCACGAGAGGGCAGCGGACCAAGAGGTTGAGGACGATAATTATACGCCTCCCTCCGAAGACGAGGCAAGCCTCGACGACGACGAGTTCGTCGTGCCAGAGGATCTCGCCGAACAAGAGCGTTTTAAACACATGCTTATGGCCACGGCAAGTAGCCTCAAGAAAAAGCAGCAACAGCTTAAAGCTGATCAGGATTTGCTAGCTGACAGATGGACTGAAGTCCTTGCGGCTGAAGAGTACGAACTCGAACGCCCCTCCAAGAGTTACCCAAAGCGCAGGCTGCTACCCTGACTAGAGGAGGAAGCACCTACATCACCAGCGCATGACATGGCCGACCGGCCACCTCGTGGCCGCGACAGAGAGACCTCTTGGCCCTCCACTCAAGCCATGCCCCGACGCCGCGCCAAGCATACTAAGGCACGGGAAAATGCACCCGACCTGCGTGACATACTGGAGGACAAGGCAAGGCAAACAAGATCGATCTATGGATCGCGCAGGCGCCCCACGGCACGTGATGGTGATCGTCACTCCGGATGCAATAAATCCGGCCGGGCCGAACTCAACAGACAAAGCTCCTTCGAGCTGTGTCGCGATATAGCCCAATACAGAGGCGCCGCACACCCACTATGCTTCACATATGAAGTAATGGATCATAAAATCCCTGAGGGCTTCAAACCCGTAAACATCGAATCGTACGATGGCACAACAGATCCTGCGGTATGGATCGAGGATTATCTCCTTCATATGCACATGGCCCACGGTGATGATCTACACGCCATCAAATACCTCCCACTCAAACTTAAGGAACCGGCCCGGCATTGGCTTAACAGCTTGCCAGCAGACTTAATCGGTTCTTGGGAGGACCTGGAAGCCGCATTCCTTGACAACTTCCAGGGCACTTATGTGCGACCACCGGACGCCGATGACCTAAGCCACATAATTCAGCAGCCATAGGAATCGGCCAGGCAATTCTGGACACGGTTCCTAACAAAGAAAAACCAGATAGTCGTCTGTCCGGACACAGAGGCCTTAGCAGCCTTCAAGAATAATATCCGTAACGAGTGGCTTGCCCGGCACCTGGGACAGGAAAAGCCGAAATCTATGGCAGCCCTCACGACAGTCATGACCCGTTTTTGCGCGGGAGAAGACAGCTGGCTAGCTCACAGCAACAATTTAACCAAGAACCCTGGTAATTCGAATACCAAGGACAAAAGCAACAGGTCGCGTCGGAACAAACAAAAGCGCCGCGTTAATAGCGACAGCAACGAGGGTACGGCAGTTAATGCCGGATTCCGAGGCTACAAATCCGGTCAACGGAAAAATCCATTCAAAAGAAATACTCAGGGCCCGTCCAGTTTGGACCGAATACTCGACCGGTTGTGCCAGATACATGGCACCCCCGAAAAGCTAGCCAATCACACCAACAGGGATTGTTGGGAATTCAAGCAGGCAGGCAAGTTAAGATCCGAAAACAAAGACAAGGGGCTATATAGAGACAACGAGGAGGAGCCTAGGCCGCCGAACAACGATGGACATAAGGGATTTCCCCCGCAAGTGCGGACGGTGAACATGATATACGCAACCCACATCCCCAAGAGGGAGCGGAAGCGTGCGTTACGGGACGTATATGCGATGGAGCCAGTCTCCCCAAAGTTCAACCCATGGTCCTCCTACCCGATCACCTTTGATCGAAGGGACCACCCCACTAGCATCCGTCATGGCGGCTTCGCCGCATTGGTTCTATACCCAATCATCGACAGATTTCATCTCACAAGAGTCCTCATGGACGGTGGCAGCAGCCTGAACCTGCTTTACCAGGATACAGTGCGAAAAATGGGCATAGATCCCTCGAGGATCAAGCCCACCAAAACAACCTTTAAAGGCGTCATACCAGGTGTAGAAGCCAACTGTACAGGCTCAGTAACACTGGAAGTGGTCTTCGGATCTCCGGATAACTTCCGAAGCGAGGAGTTAATCTTCGACATAGTCCCGTTCCGTAGTGGCTATCACGCACTGCTCGGGTGAACCGCATTCGCAAAATTCAACGCGGTACCACACTATGCATACCCTAAGCTCAAGATGCCAGGCCCTAGAGGAGTAATCACGGTCAATGGGAACACTGAACGCTCCCTCCGAACGGAGGATCACACGGCAGCGCTCGCAGCAAAAGTACAAAGTAGCCTCTCTAGACAGTTCTCCAGTTCGGCCTTCAAAAAGCCGGACACTGTCAAGCGCGCCCGGAGTACCCTACAACAAGACCGCATGGCACGTTCTGAGCTAGCATAGCAATGCG
The DNA here is from genome assembly GCF_056163025.1 of Triticum urartu. NCBI lineage: Eukaryota > Viridiplantae > Streptophyta > Magnoliopsida > Poales > Poaceae > Triticum > Triticum urartu. The sequence continues at coordinate 513,278,758 of NC_141874.1, forward strand.
GCCCCAACCCTAGCCCTCGCGATATAGCGAAACCAGTGCTTCGCGTACATCACTACGCTTTTGAAATACCATGGGCACAGGGGAAGGGGCACTATCACGGCACGCCCGAAATACGGCTTAAACCGCACCAGGGGCTGCCGGATTCCTTTTTTCCCTCTTACTCTCAGGACTCCATACTTCAGATGACCCGTTCGGCAATTCAACTGCCGTACAAACGATGCAAGATCCAGGAAAGCAGACAAGCCATGCCGCATTATGGAACTCCCAGGTGGTCTCTATTGCGAGCAGTATACCTGTTTTTTAATACAATTCCGCGGCCTGCCCCTGGCCAGGACATGTTAAATAGTCCAATTTCTTTTGCTTATCGCACTATTTGTATCGTTCCGCCTTCATAGCAGCCTTTCTATAAACAATGCATAGCTTTTTGTCTATTTTTTGCATTACCCACTTTTTATATATATGTTTATCAATAACATGTTGCATCCGTACACTGTGGTACGGAAAAAATACGCCAGGGGCTTCAGTACCCATCAATATGGCATGAGAAGTCCGTACACTTTCACAAGTGCGGCACCCCGAACTTATAGCACTATATGCATCGGCTCCGAATCATGATTTGGGTCAATAGTTGGGTTTGCCCGGCTCCTATGTTTTGGTGCCTTACGTTCCGCTATATCGGCTAAGGTAGCACTAGGAGAACTACTGCGATTGTGCCCCAGTTGAGCTGGGCTGAGCACCTCAGTAGAGAAAGCTAAAACTGACTGTCATGATGAGGCGAGAGACCGGTCGCTGTTCGAGAGGTTTTTTGAGTCCTTAAAGACTTATGCCGCTTCGAGCAAGGAACCGGCTTTGTCCGGCCAAGGCGTGGATAGCACCCCAAACTCGGTCTTCCGAATACTAGGGGCTTCGCCAAAATTTAAAATTATAGAGTTCTATGGCTAAGTGAGAGTGTTCAAGCATTATAGTCCGATTGCCTTGTTCGTTGTCCTGAGCGCCTCCCTCGACGGACCCAATCATGGGAAAAAGAGCGCTCAGGTTTATCCCGAACACTCCAGCACTAGTGGCATGGGGGCAGAAGCCGACGACTGGCCATCTCTCAATTTTTTGATAAACGGCTGCACAGAAAGTAATATTTTAAATTCAAGCATTGCTTAGCGCATATGAACTAGTTTTCAGCGCACAGGATAACACGAGCGAGTTCATTCAACAATTACATCCTTGGTGCATTCATCTGCCATAAGGCGGGCACCGGCCAGAACATCCTTGTAATAGTTCTCGGGTTTGCGATGCTCCTTCCCCGGCGGCGGCCCGTCTCTCACAAGCTTCTCACCGTCCAGCTTACCCCAGTGCACCTTTGCATGGGCAAGGGCCCTACGGGCACCTTCGATGCAGACGAAGCGCTTGATGACCTCGAGCCTTGGACAAGCCTCCACCAGCCGCCGCACCAGTCCGAAGTAGCTCCCAGGCCGGGCCTCTCCAGGCCACATCCGAACTATGAAGCCCTTCAGGGCCAGTTCGGCCGCCTTGTGGAGCTCGACCAACTGCTTCAGCTGGTCGCTCAAGGGCACAGGGTGTCCGGCCTCAGCGTACTGAGACCAGAACACCTTCTCCGTCGAGCTACCTTCCTCGGCTCGGTAGAATGCGGCCGCATTGGATACGCTGTGGGGAAGATCTGCGAATGCCCTTGGAGAGCTCCGGATTCGGGTAAGTAACAAGTAGTTTACTTTTATATGTCTGCTTTGCATAGAGAATGCCTTACCTGCCGCTATCTTTTTCACCGCATCCAATTCCTGGAGGGCCTTCCGGGCTTCGGCCTTGGCAGATTTGGCAGTTTTAAGGGCCGCAGCAAGCTCGGACGCTCGCGTCTTCGAGTCGAGCTCCAAACTCTCATGTTTTTTCATGAGAGCCTGAAGCTCTTGTTGCACCTCGCCGACCTGCGCCTCATATTTCTCCCGCTCGGTACGCTCCGTGGCCGCTTTCTTCTCGGCCTCGGACAGCGCCTGCTTGAGGGTCGCCAGCTCAGTTTTGGCCCCTACAATAAGCAGTATACTCCTGTCATTTTCTGCAATTGCGTCTTCTTATAGGCATTTTTCTATAAGGTATCTCTTACCTTCTTTCTCCTCGAGCTGCCGTTTGGCAAGGCCGAGCTCTTACTCAGTCCGCTCGAGGCCCTGCTTCAGGGCACCCACCTCCGCAGTCAGTGCGGCGATGGCCAGCAGCGAAGCCTGCATACGTATATTGACTCCTTTTTAGTTAGACTCCTGCGATATTTAATAGATCCTCTATTTGGCTTTTCTTTCCGAACGCCAAACAGAGCATCAGGGGCTACTGTCTATGCGGTAATATTTTTACATATTTTTTACTTACCTCGAAGCCTGTTAGAAGGCTAGCACAAGCTTCAGTCAGTCTGCTTTTGGCGGACCGAACCTTCTGGACCACCGTACTCATGATGGTACGGTGCTCCTCGTCGATGGAGGCACCCTCAAGCACATCCAGCAGATTGTCCGGCGCCTCCGGTTGGACGGAGGACACCGGCTCAATAGGCTTGCTCCTCTTGGCAGGAGTTCGCCTGCCGTGGTCCGGAACCGTTGATGATTCCGGCGCAGTGTCCGGCTTAAAGCCGGACTTGGAGCCCTGGGGGGTCTTATCCCCTTCACTCCTGGAGTCCGGGAGGTCGCCTCGTGGCTCCTCCTGGACCACCTCCTCTTGCCCCGGAGCTTGTCGCGGCGCCACTTCGGCGTCATCCGCAGCATAAGGGGAGGCAGCGGGCGGAACTGAATTCACGTCCGATGAATCCAGGGAGCCACTCGACGACTCGTCGAACCCGTCCTTGGCGGGCTGCATGATTATATTTGACATTAGGGAAAGCTGCGCAACAAAAGGAATATCATGAGTTACTCTGGTATCCGAACACTTACGATTTCGCCGGATGCTTGGCCCTGTCCGGCCACTCCTCTTCGTCCTCGTCGGCGTCGGCGGTGTAGTCCGGCGGAGGGGTTTTCCTCTTCTTGGACCCTTCGGCCTCCCCTACTAGGGCGGCCTTCCTCTTCTTTCCTCCCCCCGCTGGAGGGGGAGAGGTCTCTTCTTCCTCCTCCTCGTCTTCACGGGAGGAGTGCGTCTCGGACTCATCGGACGACGAGTCTGACACCACCATATGCCGGGAACTCTTTCGAGTCCCCGTGGCCTTCTTCTTCTTGGCCTTCTTCTCCGGCACCACATAAGGTGCCGGAACCAGAAGCTTCACTAGGAGAGCAGGGGCTGGGTCTTCGGGCAAGGGAGCCGGACAGTTAATCAGTCCGGACTTCGCCTGCCAATCCTGTCAAAGGTGAGGGAGTTTACATCCCGCATAGAGTCAAACTATGAAGAAAACTTAACATCCTGTAAAAGATGAAAATATTTTACCTCGCCAGTAGGACGCTGCGAGCTGAATCTGCGGTCTTCGCAGGCGGATGTGGGAGCCTCGGCGCCTTTGGTTAGCCCCTTCCAGACATCTTCGTACGTCATGTCGAAGAGCCTGCTCAGAGTTCGGTGCTGCGCCGGGTTGAACTCCCACAAAATGAAGTCCCGTTCTTGACACGGAAGGATCCGGCGGACGAGCATGACCTGGACTATGTTGACAAGCTTGAGCTGCTTGTTCACCAGGGACTGGATGCATTTTTGCAGTCCGGTCACCTCTTCTTCATCGCCCCACGACAAGCCCGTCTCCTTCCAGGACGTGAGCCGCGTAGGGGGTCCGGATCGGAATTCAGGGGCTGCGATCCACTTCGGATCGCGTGGCTCGATGATGTAAAACCACCCTGACTGCCACCCCTTCAAGGTCTCCACAAAGGAGCCCTCGAGCCATAGGACGTTGGCTATTTTGCCCGCCATGGCACCTCCGCACTCCGCCTGGTTGCCCTGCACCACCTTTGGCCTGACGTTGAAAGTCTTGAGCCAGAGGCCGAAGTGGGGGCGGATGCAGAGGAAAGCCTCGCACACGACGATAAACGCCGAGATATTGAGGATGAAGTTCGGGGCCAGATCGTGGAAATCTAGGCCATAGTAGAACATGAGCCCGCGAACAAATGGGTGGAGAGGAAAACCCAGTCCGCGGAGGAAGTGGGGAAGAAATACTACCTCTCATGGGGCCTCGGGGTGGGGAGAAGCTGCCCCTCCTCAGGAAGCCGGTGCGCGATGTCTTTGGACAGGTATCCGGCCTTCCTTAGCCTTTTGACATGGCCCTCCGTGACGGAGGAGACCATCCACTTGCCTCCCGCTCCGGACATTGTTGGAGAAGGTTGAGGTAGGAAGTGCGGGCTTGGGCGCTGGAGCTCGGGTGCGCAGAAGATGGATAGGCAAAGGAGGAAGAAGGCGTAGGTAAAAAGGTGGATCCTTATCCCCTTATATGAGCGGATGCGACTATGCGTCCCCACCAGCCTAGTAAAACTCGCTTGCCTCCCAAGCGCCATGATAAATGGCACGGTTGGGTTACCCACGTCCGTATTGATGAGAATACCGTAAATGGGGGACACGATCTCTGCTTTGACAAGACGTGCCAAGGAAACCGCCTCGCAAAACATGATGAGATGGAAAAGTGAAAACGATTCGAATAAAGGCTTGGCCGTAGTGTGATGTCGCGCTGCGGAATACGTCAGCAGATTAGATTTGTGTTAATATTATTCTCTCTGTGGCAATACGTGGAAACTTATTTTGCAGAGTCGGACACTACTCTTGGTGTTTACACACTTTTATGAAGAATTTGGAGGAGGAACCCGCTTTGCAATGCCGAAGACAATCTACGCGCCGGACTCGTCGTCATTGAAGCCTGGTTCAGGGGCTACTGAGGGAGTCCTAGATTAGGGGGTGTTCGGGTAGCCGGACTATACCTTCAGCCGGACTCTAGGACTATGAAGATACAAGATTGAAGACTTCGTCCCGTGTCCGGATGAGACTTTCCTTGGCGTGGAAGGCAAGCTTGGCGATGCGGATATTCAAGATCTCCTACCATTGTAACCAACTTTGTGTAACCCTAACCCTCTCCGGTGTCTATATAAACCGGAGGGTTTTAGTCCGTAGGACAACTTCATCATACAACAATCATACCATAGGCTAGCTTCTAGGGTTTAGCCTCCTTGATCTCGTGGTAGATCTACTCTTGTACTACCCATATCATCAATATTAATCAAGCACGACGTAGGGTTTTACCTCCATCAAGAGGGCCCGAACCTGGGTAAAACATCGTGTTCCTTGCCTCCTGTTACCATCCGGCCTAGACGCACAGTTCGGGACCCCCTACCCGAGATCCGCCGGTTTTGACACCGACAGCGGGTTTTGCCCACAGGGAGCCATTTGGCGCGCGGAGTGCAGCTACGGATACGGACGCTCGTCCGCATCCAGCTGTGGTGGTGGTGCGGCCGGGGAGCGGCCGGAGTGGCGCCGACGACGACGAGTGCGGCGGCCGGAGTTCGGCCAGGTGCGGGGATGCAGCTGCAGCGCTCGAGAGAGCGAGTTGGGGTGCGGGTTGGGTTCCTGGCGAGGTCTGGAGCACGTCCATGTGCGTAGGAGCGACGAACACGGCCTATGGCCACGGCGGCGAGGAGCTCAGGCGGCGGCGCGAATCGGTCGCCGACGGAACAGTGGCCAGAGAGGGAAATAGAGCACGGGGAGAGAGAGGATAAGAAGAGGAGCTCACAGCGAGGCTAACGGAGGGCTCGGCAGGCACGGGGATGGCCGGTGTGTAGAAAATCGACGGCAAGGGTCTCCGGGCACCGATGTTGAAGAAGACGTCGGGGATGGCATTGCAGGGCCTCCGGCGAAGCCTGGCTCAGCGTGGAGGTTGAGGACGGCAGCGCGGAGCTAAAGGGCATGTCCAGGGGGCGAGGGGGAGGCAGTGGCCGCGGTGGTGCTTGTCGGCGGCGACAACAGCGCTTCGGCCGTCGCGAGAGAGGGTGGCAGAGGAGGAGATGGGGACGAGGGAGAGTGAGAGGGGGTCGGGGAGGCTGCGTGGCGTCTCTAGGGACGTCCAGAGGGAGGCGACAAGCAGGAGGTGGCCGGGCGTGCGCCGGCGTGCGTCGGCCACACGCCTCTCATCCTCCTCGCGGGAGGTTGAGGGTGACTGGCAGGGCCAGCTGGCAGGGCCGGCCAGCTGGGCCGCACAGTGCCAGGCCTCAGGTAAGTGTTTTCCCCTTTTTTTGTTTTCTTTTCTATTTCGGACATTTGTTTTTGATTTAAAATAAATACTAGAACAATTCTGAAAATGTTGGGATTCCTTATGACCACTAGTTATAATATACCAGAGGCCCTCACCAAATTCCAACATTTTTGGAGCCTTTAAAATATTTATATTATTTTAAACAGTTCCAATTCAAATACATATGGGTTCATTCAAAAATCCAAAATGTTTAGCAAAAATGTGCATCACCTCTGGTTGTTGTTTCCAACATTTTCCAAAGACCATGAACATTTTTGAAAAGCATTTTGGGTTCATTGAAATTCCATTTTTAATTTGAACCTATTTGGATTTGCTTTGGTGCTAGGGTTTGAAACATCCCCATTCCAATTTCATTTGAAACTTAACATGATGCACAAAGCAAACCTACATCATACCAGAACTAGGGATGTGACAACTCGCCCCCACTCGGAAGAATCTCGTCCCGAGATTCAGGAGTTGGCGGAAAGAAAGCGGGGTACTCAAGTCGAAGACGATCTTCTCGCTCCCAAGTAGCTTCTCTATCGGCATGATGAGACCACTGAACCTTGAGAAACTTGATGTTATGACGTCGAGTGACACGCTCTGCTTGATCTAGAATGCGAATGGGGTACTCTCGATAAGTGAGGTTATTTTGGAGATCAAGCGTTTCATGGTCCACTCCGCGGATGGGATCCGAGAAGCAATGATTGAGTTGAGAGACGTGGAAGACATCATGAACTCGAGAAAGATGTGGGGGTAGTTCCAATTGGTAGGCAACCTCTCCTCGTTTAGCGAGAATGCGAAAAGGATCGATGTAACGAGGAGCCAACTTGCCCTTGATACCGAAACGATGGGTACCCTTCAAAGGAGTAACCCGAAGGTAAGCCTTGTCGCCAACTTCATAAGCCACTTCCTTATGATGACAGTCATACTGGCTCTTTTGACGAGATTGGGCTGTTTTCAAATTCTCACGAATGATGTGAACTTGCTCTTCTGCCTCCTGGATCATATCCGGCCTAAAGAATTGTCTTTCACCGGTTTCTGACTAGTTCAAGGGTGTTCGACATCTTCGTCCATACAGTATCTCGAAGGGTGCTTTCCTAAGACGGGATTGATAGCTATTGTTATAAGAAAACTCGGCAAAAGGAATACACTTCTCCCAATCCATACCGAATGAGATAACACAAGCTCTAAGCATGTCTTCGAGAATTTGGTTGACCCTTTCCACCTGACCACTTGACTGAGGGTGGAAAGCGGTATTGAAGGAAAGATGGGTTCCCATGGCATTCTGGAAACTTTCCCAGAAGTGAGAGGTGAAAAGACTGCCACGGTCTGTATTGATCTCTGGTGGGACACCATGGAGTGACACTATTTGGGAGATATATGAGTCAGCGAGCTGACTAGCAGTGATACTTTCTCGAACAGGTAGGAAGTGAGCCACTTTGGAGAGACGATCAATGACTACGAAGATAGCATTATTTCCTTTCTTGGTCCTGGGAAAGCCGGTGATGAAGTCCATACCAACTTTGTCCCATTTCCACTCGGGAATAGCTAAAGGTTGAAGGGTGCCAGCAGGTCTTTGATGCTCTGCCTTAACGCGACGACAAACGTCACAGTTGGCAATATATTGAGCGATTTCTCTCTTCATCCTAGTCCACCAGAACCTATGGCATAGGTCCTGATACATCTTGGTACTACCGGGATGAATCGTGAGAGGAGATTCATGGGCCTCCTTAAGGATCAGTTGCTGCATCTGTTGACATTTGGGAACCACCAAACGGTTTCCGAAGTAAACAACACCTCGTTCATCCATAGAGAAACAGCCAGCAACTCCCTTGGAAATATTTTTCTTGATCCGGGAGATTCCCGTATCATGCTTCTGAGCCTCTATGATCTGATCTGTAAGGGTAGGTTTCGCCACCAAGGTAGAAAGGGAACCATGAGGAGCTATGTGAAGGTTAAGCCTACAGAATTCCTCATGGAGGGGTGGTTGACATTGTTGCAACATGAGGTTGTTGCAATAGGATTTACGACTTAGAGCATCAGCCATGACATTGGCATTGCCTGGGGTGTAGGTGATTCCTAAGTCGTAATCCGAGATCAACTCCAACCAACGTCTTTGTCTGAGATTCAGATCCGGTTGGGTGAAGATATACTTGAGACTCTGATGGTCAGTGTAGATTTCTCAACGGTTACCAAGAAGGTAATGTCGCCAAGTCTTAAGTGCATAGACTATGGCTGCAAGCTCTAGATCATGTGTAGGATAATTTTTCTCATGGGGATGCAACTGTCGAGATGCATAGGCAATCACATGACGATCCTGCATAAGAATGCAACCTAGTCCTTGACGCGAAGCATCGCAATAGATAACAAAGTCTTTAGTGAAATCCGGTGGCACGAGTATGGGCGCAGAAGTCAGGCGTCTTTTCAGTTCCTGAAAACTGTGCTCACACTGTGGGGTCCACTCAAACCTTTTATCTTTCTTGAGAAGTTCCATGAGGGGTTTGGCCAGTTTGGAGAAGTTTTCAACGAAGCGGCGACAATAACTGACTAGACCAAGGAAACTCCTAACTTGTTTGACCATTTCGGGTGGAGTCCAATCAAGAACGACTTTAACTCTCTCGGGATTGACAGCAATGCCCTTACCAGAGATCACGTGACCCAGATATGTCACTTCTGGCAACCAAAATTCACACTTGGAGAACTTGGCATAAAGACGGTGCTCTCCGAGTTTTTCTAACACAAGTCTAAGATGTTTGGCATGCTCTTCCTCGTTCTTCGAGTAAATAAGAATATCATCGAGGTAAACCACGACGAACTTACCTAAGTACTCCATAAAGATCGAGTTCATCAAGCGGGAGAAAGTAGCTGTTGCATTGGTTAGGCCGAAAGACATCACGGTGTACTCGTATTGACCATAACGAGTGAAAAAGGCCGTTTTGGGGATGTTCCCATTTCTGATCTTGATTTGGTGGTAGCCTAACCTCAAATCCATCTTGGAAAAGACTGAGGATCCAGCGAGCTGATCATACAGGTCATTGATCCTGGGGAGAGGATACTTGTTCTTTATCGTGACCACATTAACGGGACGATAATCTACAACCATCTGATCCGTACCATCATTCTTCTTGACGAAGAGGACAGGACAAGCCCAAGGAGAAGAACTGGGACGGATGAAACCCTTTTTCAAGGACTCATCAAGCTGTTTCTTAAGCTCGGCTAACTCCAAAGGTGCCATCTTGTATGGTCTCCTAGAGATTGGAACAGTTCCTGGGATAAGTTCTATGACAAACTCTACATCTTTGTCAGGTGGGACACCTGGCAGTTCTTCTGGAAAGACATCAGGGAAGTCACGGACTACCAGAATATCTGCAGGTCTGGAAGAGGGCTGGCATTAAGAGAATAGAGTTGACGCCTTGCAACTCTAGTGGAGACAGTGACTATTTTGCCAGATGGATGTGTAAGTTGAATAGATCTGGTGTAACAATCGATCTTGGTATGATGAGTTGTCATCCAGTCCATGCCCAAGATGATGTTAATATCTGAAGACTTGAGAGATATCAAAGAAGCAAGGAATACCAGTCTGTCAACAAGGATTTCATTACCATGGCTTACCTTGGAGGTTTGCCATTTGGAACCAGGAGTCTGGATTATTAGTGGAGTTGGCATATCACAAAATGACATGTCGTGCAACCGAGCATAACCTTCGGATATGAAGGAGTGAGACGCTCCAGTATCGAACAAAACTGAAGCTGGGTGACAATTGACAAGAAGCATACCCAGTATGACGCCGGGATCATCTTGAGCTTCTGTAGCTGAGACGTGGTGCACACATGCTAGTTCGGTGGTGGCTGGCTTGGTACTGATCATCTTGCCTGATGGCTTTTCACGACCAACAGACCTCTCAGACTAGGGTGGAGTATAACTGGACTGAGGGCAGTCACGTGTGTAGTGTCCTGGTTCTCCGCAGGTGAAGCAAGTTCCTGAGGTAGGACGTGGTCCTACATTGGCAAGTGGTCCACTAATAGGCCTGGGTGGAGCATGTTGCTGAGCCGGGCGAGGCGCCACATCGGATGGCCTCGGTGCATATCCAGGTGGAAGAGCTGAGTTCGGAATCCAAATCCATCGCTTCTGAGAGCCAGAGCGGAAGGAAGAACCCAGATCACGGTTGTGCTTACGAGACTCCTCGTAAGTGAGCTGAGCTGTCTTTGCATTAATGGCCTTGTTCACAAGAGCCTGGAAAATATCACAATGATGCAAGTGAAGATCACGATGCAACTTAGGGTTGAGACCCTTCCGGAACCTAGCCTGCTTCTTAGCGTCCGTGGACACTTCTTCTGTAGCATAGCGGGCGAGGTTTCCAAACTCTCTACTGTAAGCATCAACAGGCAGCTTACCCTGGGTAAAACTATAGAACTCCTCCCTCTTGCGGTCAATGAGAGCCTGAGGAATGTGGTGCTCATGAAAAGCCTCGGTGAAATCCTTCCAGGTAGGAATCTGGCCAGCTGGAAGCATAGCCTCATAGCTCTGCCACCAAATACTAGCAGGACCTTCCAGGTGATAGGTAGCATAGGTGACCTTGTCACCTTCAGCCACGTTCGCGGAATGCAACTTGTGAGTGATGCTCCGGAGCCAGTCAACTGCATCGAGTGGCTCAATGGAATGACGGAAGGTGGGTGGTTTCAGACCAATGAAGTCGGTGATGGAAACCAACTTCTTACGCTGATGTGCGGTATTCTGCTCAATCTGTGCTAGCAAGCGGTTAGTCTCACGCTTGTTCCTCTCGGATGCTAGCAAGAACTCTGCCATCAAAGGCTAGTCAGGAGGATCCTCGTCCCTATCATCTCCGTGGTTCTTGCTATGAGCAACTGAACCTCGGTTAGCAGACGACATCCTGGCACAGAAACCAAGGAAAACAAGGATGGAATTAGCATCGACATAAGGATGCGGAATGTAATGCAAAAGCATTGGAAACTCTTGAAATCCTAAGACAATTTTGGCAGCACAACGGCTGTAAATGCTCAAAAGGGATTTTGAGACATTCATCAAAGGAATAGCATAATCACTCAGCATCATAATATCAAGGTTCTGGGTCAAATTGATGACACACAAAAGTAGTAGAACTGTATGGAGACACAACCCAACAATCCTAAGACTTTACGGTTTAGTAACACGTCATCCAGAGAGATAGAGGAGAAGCCTAGGCCTTAACCCTCATAGAAAAGAAGAGGCTGACTCAGAAAGAATGACATGAGGTAAAGGAGTAAAAAGAGCCGTACGTTCCCTTCCACAATCAATTCCCTTATATAACTAAAGCATTTCTAGACTCAACTTCGACCCGTTTGGCTTGGTAATTCTACAGTCAGTCAGGCTCTGATACCAACGCTGTCGGGACCCCGATCCTAAGTCACACCGATATAGCATGTAACACTTCATATCACTTTGCGGCCTCACGCACGGTATTCCCACGGGTGCCACCTTACCTGGCCCGAGACCGTTTGCGCCTTTTGGCTCACGTATATGATAGTGTCGCTAGCATCCATATGACAGAGAACCCGGGCCGACATGACTAGTCGTGAACCCAAAGTGGCACTAACTTACAGGGATAGGCATACATGAATCAACCTCGAGCATGTCGGTCAACAGCGTATGAATCCAGGCTGTAGCACTGGGCTAACAGGACTCCGGGAACCCACGCTGTAGCAGGCTAGGTAGGACTCCGGATGTCACCGCGTGACATTTCCCCGAAGGGACAGACACAGGAACGAAGTGAATCACATGCCGGCCAGTCAAGGGTTCCAAAGCAGTAGTGCTGGGCTAGCAGGACTCTGGTGAACCGGGCTGTAGCGGACTACTATGGCTCATGGAAGCACGAGACTACATTTCCCCATAAGAGAGGCTACCGGGGATAAACAACTAGGTTGTCGGATCCCACACATAGCAATACACGTTACACGTACGCATAACATGCAAGTATGTGCTGTACAACATGGCATCACAACATAACTCAAACTCATATAGATAAAGGCCTAGAAGAGACACATAGCATTCAATACAAACAGGGGTCTCATGACACATCATTCAGAGCATACAAGCAACGGAAGCATTACATGTCTGAGTACAGACAACTGCAAAAGGAAAAGACTAAGAAGCCTGACTAAACACAACCCTCCCAAGGGTACAAGATCGTAGCTGGGATACAAGCTACTCGTCGAAGTCACTAGTGTAACCAACTGCAAAACATAAATAAGCAAACGAGAGTACGAAGGTACTCAACAAGTCTTACATCAGAACTATCTACATATGCAACATTATCAACAAGGGGGGTGGTGGAGTTAACAGCAGCAAGCCATCTTTGACTCAGTGGCTAACCTATACTACGAGTATCAGAAACTTCTTTGAGGTGAGAAGACGCACACGAGTCCACATATTCACCATATCAATACTCCACTATGGGTCCGCTCCCGTCTCCCTACGAGAAGGCCATCCATAGCACTCACGCTTATCTTGCGGATTTTAGAGTATCCACTTCAAGTTGTCTATGTACTACATAAGTCCTCCAAGTTTCCATATCCGAGGAAAACGGCTATTCGAATAGATAATGTTGACCCTGCAGGGGTGTACCTCTTCACACACGCTCTCGCCACTTATCGCCATGTACATGTCATGTACCTCGGCAACCTTCAAGCGGAAGCCGGGCGAGGGTGTCGGCCATGACCTGACTAACCACACAAGTCTCTCGTCCAGGCTTATCGCCTATTTGAGTTCCATCCGGAAGGAGTTCCGGCCGAAGTCTCCAGTACGGCCCCAAACGATGTGTGCAGGGTTCCCAAGCTCACCATCCGGGTGCCACTTGGTACACCGTGCCACGGTGCCTAGTTTGTCCCAAGCCCGTCCCGTCGGACACCACCTTGTAGACAAGTAGCACTACCTACAAACGCCAGAAACTAATTGCAACTCCTGGACAGAGATCAAGTGGATTAATAAGCCGAGAGGGGCCGGATAACCGGAACCTAATGTGTGGTAGTAACTGGACTTGGATAACATACACAGAACTCAGTGCTTAGGGACGGTTCCAATGAGACAACCCACCATGTACTCCTAGATGGCCTCTCATCGCTACCATTACCAAAACGTGTTCACACACTTAGCCTTTATCGGTAGGACATGTTCACCACTCCGATTCATTCCCGATGAATCAGACCTGACACAACTCTAAGCATAGCTGGCATAAAGAAAACAAGCATGGATGGGTAGGCACATCAAGGCTCAAGCAACTCCTATTCATGCTAGTGGGTTTCAACTATTTACTGTGGCAATGACAGGTCATGCAGAGGAATGGGTTCAACTACCGCAGCAGAAAGTAGCAGTTTGAATCGTTGTTGTCCTAATGCAGTATAAGGAGCAGGAGCGAGAGAGTGGGATTTATCGGAATGCTCAAGGGGGGTTGCTTGCCTGAGTACGACGAAAGGGTACGGCTCCTCTAACAGGTACTCGGGAACACCTTCCGGAGTGGAACCTATCGAGAAGAAACGGTGCCGGCGATCAACACACAAACAAATGCAACAAAATGATGCATGGACATGACATGTGCAAATGCTAGTGTTTGGGCTAATGCAAGATGCTACCAAGTTGGTTGAAGCCCATTTGAATCAAAGATTCAAATGCAATTCAAAATGAAGCATTTAAAATGCCCATATTATGTTCTCACTTATACAGCCTGTATAAGTTGGTTTTTCATGCATGTAACTGGCATAAATGGATTCCTTGCATTTTTCTGATAATTTTTCATATATAATTTATTTCATTCCGAGCTACGGTTGAATTATTATGAATTTTTGAAGTTTAAGCAATATTCTGGAATTTCCCGAGTTAAAATAATTCCAGAAATCAATTATTGCGTCAGCTTGAGGTCAGCACTGCGTCAGCGGGTCAACTAGGTTGACCCAGGTCAAACCTGACCAATGGGACCCACTGGTCTGTGACTAACTAAACTAACCTATTTTAATTAGCACTAACCTAGGTTAAACTAATTAGTGTTAAACCTAAACTAGACTAACTAACCGGGCGGGACCCGCATGTCATAGACCCAGGGGACGTCAAATCCCCTGGTCAACCGGGCAAAACTACCGGCGGCTCGATGCCGGCGAGGCCAGGCGCGGCGGTGCGCTGCGGGTTTTGCCCACAGGGAGCCATTTGGCGCGCGGAGTGCAGCTACGGGATGCGGACGCTCGTCCGCATCCAGCTGTGGTGGTGGTGCGGCCGGGGAGCGGCCGGAGTGGCGCCGACGACGACGAGTGCGGCGGCCGGAGTTCGGCCAGGTGCGGGGATGCAGCTGCAGCGCTCGAGAGAGCGAGTTGGGGTGCGGGTTGGGTTCCTGGCGAGGTCTGGAGCACGTCCATGTGCGTAGGAGCGACGAACACGGCCTATGGCCACGGCGGCGCGAATCGGTCGCCGACAGAACCGTGGCCAGAGAGGGAAATAGAGCACGGGGAGAGAGAGGATAAGAAGAGGAGCTCACAGTGAGGCTAACGGAGGGCTCGGCAGGCGCGGGGATGGCCGGTGGGTAGAAAATCGACGGCAAGGGTCTCCGGGCACCGATGTTGAAGAAGACGTCGGGGATGGCATTGCAGGGCCTCCGGCGAAGCCTGGCTTGGCATGGAGGTTGAGGACGGCAGCGCGGAGCTAAAGGGCATGTCCAGGGGGCGAGGGGGAGGCAGTGGCCGCGGTGGTGCTTGTTGGCGGCGACAACAGCGCTTCGGCCGTCGCCAGAGAGGGTGGCAGAGGAGGAGATGGGGACGAGGGAGAGTGAGAGGGGGTCGGGGAGGCTGCGTGGCGTCTCTAGGGACGTCCAGAGGGAGGCGACAAGCAGGAGGTGGCCGGGCGTGCGCCGGCGTGCGTCGGCCACACGCCTCTCATCCTCCTAGCGGGAGGTTGAGGGTGACTGGCAGGGCCAGCTGGCAGGGCCGGCCAGCTGGGCCGCACAGTGCCAGGCCTCAGGTAAGTGTTTTCCCCTTTTTTTGTTTTCTTTTCTATTTCGGACATTTGTTTTTGATTTAAAATAAATACTAGAACAATTCTGAAAATGTTGGGATTCCTTATGACCACTAGTTATAATATACCAGAGGCCCTCACCAAATTCCAACATTTTTGGAGCCTTTAAAATATTTATATTATTTTAAACAGCTCCAATTCAAATACATATGGGTTCATTCAAAAATCCAAAATGTTTAGCAAAAATGTGCATCACCTCTGGTTGTTGTTTCCAACATTTTCCAAAGACCATGAACATTTTTTAAAAGCATTTTGGGTTCACTGAAATTCCATTTTTATTTTGAACCTATTTGAATTTGCTTTGGTGCTAGGGTTTGAAACATCCCCATTTCAATTTCATTTGAAACTTAACATGATGCACAAAGCAAACCTACATCATACCAGAACTAGGGATGTGACAGTGGGATGTACATACGAACGGAAACGTTTAGCGAGGACTAACTGTGTGGGATGTACTTGCGACCGGAAACAATTTCGCCGTATAATTGTATTTTTAGCTCTACTATACGTATTTCCGTATTTGAGTGCTCGGCGTTCGCACACGACCTCATTTTGCCGAGCATGTGTGCCAGGAGGGCATATCCCCGATGGTTTCTGGGCTGTGTGGGAAGGACCCCCTATCTCCCACACTCACTAGGCGACGGTTCCAAATGCCGTCGCGAAAAGGGGTTAAAAACCGTTTGTATAGGACCGACACGTACTAGTGGATGTAAAAAATACAAAAAGAAAAGAACAAGGTTATCAAACAGATTTTGTGTTGAACGAAAACCAAACCTTGTAACCTGTGCAACTACAACAAGATGCTGGGTAGACAGTTGGATTCTACATATATGTAACTGCACAAACCAAAAAAACTATGCAACCCACATGACAACTAAAAATGTTTCTGCCAACTGATGTCACACATCTGTGCAACAAGATAAGTAAAACCGTGCAACTTAAAACAGATGATGTGCCAATTAAAAATGAACATGTGTGCAGATGCCAAAGCTAAAGCTAAAGCTACAAGCTGTGAAACTACAGGCATTGTTGTGCCAACTGATCACAGTTTTTGTGCAACTACCAAAAAGTGTCAAAAGCTGATCTCAAAAGCTTATGTGCATCTACCAAGTAATTAAAAACTGAGCATACATGAATAGAACATGAAAAGAGACACTGTTGAAAAAAAACAAAAAGAACTCACTTGTAATTTGCCGAACGCACTAGGAGAGATCGAGTCCTTATTGATCACCTTGGCAATTAGGCTGCTGCCCCATGCATTTGCTCGTATCGTGCAGTTGCTTACTGGGATATCATGAACGAGCGCATCAAGATATAGGATCTGCCGTAGAACCAAAAAAGGAAACCCAACTTCAGTTATTATGAGGAGTATTTCAGAAACTATAACTGCACATAGAAAAAAACACATGGAAGTGCTAGTTTTCACTCACCATCAAGTGATACAAGCAGCAGAAAATGGTTTGCTTCTCCTGGTCCATGTTCCGGAAAGCTTCATTTATGTGTTCTGCTACAAAGAGGCAGATGTTTGTGTTCCTGAGCATTTCACGATCTAGCACAAGTCTGTAGCACTTTGGGCTCAGCTTCAGGGCCGTGGTTGGTGCTAGAAAAGTGTTGAATGCAACCGCAAGTCAAGCCATAAAGAATGTGTCATAAGTTCTTCCCGCCGTATCCTTAATCATCTTGCACCATGTACTAATCTGGGGATGAGAATTTCCAGTTATGTTGAAAGCCTCTTTGAATCTCCTAGTTGCATCCTTGTCAACTATGTATCTGACTTTTTGACCCTTATTTGGGAGATCAAATACCCTGTGAAGACTGTCAGCATCGACACAGATCCTTCCCCTACCCGGGAACACCATTTAAGAGCTCTTTGGCTGGAAGGACTGCACCAGGAATTTAGTGAGGTCCGCTGGAAGTGTCTATGATAAGTTCAACAGGCCCCCAAACAACCTTGAAACTAACTCAGACTTCTGCGGTGGGGATAGCGAGCTGTTGAACTTTGCAAACCGCCTTGGTGATGCCCTTATCCTGCCCGCTTGTGATGGTCGCTCCACATCTTCCCCAGCACCCACCTCAACTCCTTCACCGCTGGCCTATTGATGAAAAATAAAAACATTAAACGCAAGACAAAAAACCATACTGAAAAAAAACTAGCAACCATCATTTGGATCAGTATTGCAAAAACTATATAAACATAAAATGGATCGTGCCAACTAATATGATGTTCTTGTGCAACAATGAAAGCTCATGATGACAACTGAAGACTACTAGTGTGCAACCTACAAAAAAACTAAGAAAATATACTAGACCTAACAACTACAAAAAGTTCTAGGGGATGTGGAACAATAAGCATGATATTGCAAGAAGATAACAGCAACTAAGAAAAAAAGGTTTGCAAGGAACTGCTCAATAGCTTATAAACACATAAAAAACCCCACATACCTCAGCATCTGCTGCGGAAGATGAGGCAACTCCTCCAGCAACTGCTGCCTGCACAAATGGTGACCAGTGATGTCAACTACAAGATGCCAACTCATGTCAACTTCTAGGAAAACTATATTTAGATCAAGATGACCAGTGATGTCAACTATAAGATGGTTATTGAGCAACTAAAACAAAATAGTGGTGCCAACGGTTGCATAATTTCATCAGCGTCTAAAAAGCAAGAAACACTTGTATTCAAGGATTTACTTACCTTAGTAGATGACTCAGATCCCCTTGCAACTGCTGCACATCTAGTCCTCTTTACAACCCAAAACTGATCAACATCCTAAGAAAATAAAAAACATGGAACATGGGCATGGGAAAAAACAGAAAATACTATATGACCCAAACAAAACCAAAATAAGGTGCTTGTGTCATCAGCATGCCACTTACCTCAACTTCCTCTCCCTGCTGAACACTACGCGCAGAGCGTGACTGGCGATTAGCAGCACGCTTCGAGTTCCGGCGAAGGGACTGACTTCCAGAAGCCTAATTAAGCAACCAAAAAAACATGAAAAAAGGACATAAGCATACATGCATAAGTTTAAAACAACTCAAAGACACAGAAAAAGTGAAAAAATACATCTTCTTCATTGCCATCCACATCTCCTCCTATTATAACCATTTTTAGCCTATGGGGGAAATACAGGAAAGGAAAACACAGTTAGAAGATGCGCAAACAAACTGGAGAAAACATAAAAGGTTGCTTTGATCTGCAGACCTCTACGCATAACCAAGACACCCGGTGCAAAAACTGTTGAACATGTGGACAACCAACTACTACAGTGATGCAGCCAACTGGACAGTCAACCTTGTGCAACTGGACAGCATATAAGCCAACTAGTTTCACTAAGGCAAGAAATAACTAGGCAGAAAAGCAGTTAACTAAAGGCAGCCAGCTGAGTATGATAACTTGTGCAACTAGGACAAACAAAACAAGGACTAGGACAAAAGAAAGAAATGCATAGCCAACTAGAATATATGGACAAGTAGGTGCATGTGGCACCCCGGCTCAGAGCAACCGGTTCACCCTGCATTACCAGCCCAGAGATCAAGTCTTCTGGCAATACACAACAAGTTGGTACAAAAACAACCGCTTTATCGACGCTAGCGGATTACATAAGTCTGATATTACATTGAGATACGAGGCCAAGCGGCACGCACAATGCTGCTGAACAATATGTACATTATTTAATGAACATGACGAGGGCCTCGATCACACGAACTACGCGGCAGCGGAAGGACGACGAGCTGGAACTCCATAACACAGGGACACCGATGTGGACACGGCCTAGACGCGAGATGCGCTCTGATGCGAATCGACTTGTCTGAAAGCTGGCATGACACGCCAGGTCAATACATTGAATGTACTTGCAACCTCAAAACAAACATAAGCACGATGACAGACAATATCATGAAAATTAATCAAATTAATGCAAAGCAAGAGTTACTAAACATGCAATGAAACCAATACGCGCACCGAGTCCCACAGACTCGCTTACCAGACGGTTACCTCGTAACCAAGCGGTGACCATACCGGGGTCACAACTGAAAACCAACCGCTCATGAACAACTCGAGAGTTCATGAAACACACAACATCACAACAATCATTTAGTTTGCAATATTAATTATAAAAGTTGATCCATGGTGTGACTTACTTCCGAGCTATGCCCATAACTGAGGACGCGACTATCGATAGATTAAATACACTCTGCAGAGGTAGCGCACTCCCATTCGGGTGGACCAAAGTGTTCCGATGAAACCCTCCCTTTGTCATGGCACTCTCCCGGCCACTCTGACCAACTCCCTCTCAGGGCTAGGTCTTGGGTGGCCCCGTGCCTACCAAAGGCACCAACGGCCACCGTCGTGGAAAAACGGTCCCAAACGGGGACAAGGTACCATAAAAAAACGAGCACATAAGGTTATGTCTGCTTACCAGGCCAGGGTATGCACGCCCATAACCTTCCCTCGTGGGACGCACCGGTGAGAGGCACAACAAAGGACCGAATCAAGACCTTCCCGCAAGGTAAATGTGGTCGCACTGAATAAAATCTCGATTCAGTGGCACCATGATGTGATCAACATCATATTCAAGTTGAACTTAATCAAGTTTAACTTTGACAAAAACTTTTTATAAATAATAATGATATTGTGACTTAATCACGCAACTAATCGACATGCAATCAAACAACACAAGGATATGGATCAAACTTATCTACATAATTAACTTGCAATATTCAGGATGGTCCTAATTCATTTTTATTATCCAGCAATATTTTTATTAACTCATTATTTATATGAAAATCTCACTTAGTAAAAGAACTATCATTTTCTACCATAGTAAAATGACTAATGCAAAATTTTACTCTACTTGACCAAACAAGTTCATGCAATTTACCAGTAACTATAAAACAAGCATATCAAGCATGGTAAAGTAACTAGCAATCAACAAAATTTTTTATCAAATTTTAAATGCAAGTAAAAACTCATATTCAAGTAGAAAATCATAGATATTGAAATAACACCATCCAAATGCTGGTGTGGCTTGCCTTAGTGTAGGGGAGGATCACACCCCTCTTGGTTTGCTTCAAGACAAGCTTCTCCTTCTGAAAATAATTAAACACCACAAAAACAAATATCAAAACCCATTCTAAAAATCACCAGAAATTCTAGATAGCAAGGAAAAATCCACCTTTTGGTGTGCTGCTAGAGCTTTCTGAAACAAAGACAATGCAAAAAATCAAATCATTTGGACTTATGGTTTAGAAATGCTGGCTGGTGAAAGTTTGGGGCAATTTCTAAATAAATTTGAATTAAACAGAAATTCCTGGGGGGTGACGTCGAAGGCGTAGAAGAGAAATATGCCTCCACTCGTACCGCTTCAGGCGCGAGTGGTGAGGCTGATGGGCGGGCCCCGCACGTCAGGAGAGAGAGGGCGGAAACGAGATCCGAACGCGATGGCGCTTCACCGAAGCGCACGCCGGCAAGGAGGGGGTTTGAGGCTAGTTTAGAGGGATAGGATTGAAGCTGGGCTCGCGGCACACCTGCCCGTACCCGTGGCTTGCCGTGGGATGGCCGGAGCTGCTCACGGTCAAGCTCGCAAGCTTCGGTGGCGGACAGGGTTCGCTGGAGTTGATGAAGACGATGGCTAGAGGCGGCTCCGGGGGCTCAGCAACATCCAGGTAGCACCAAGAGACCAACAATGCCACGCCCGAGCAGCTAGTCGAGCTCGAGAGGCACCGTCACGAGGTGGCCGAGCTGCGGAGGTCACCGAAGTTCTCTGGTCGGGGCAGCCGGCCAGAGGCCTACCCGATCGGGCTATGGCCCTTCTACGTGTACGTGGAGGTGGTGAGGAGTGGTGCGTGGCTAGCAAACCAGGAGGGAGGCTCTATATATAGCCGGAGCGAGGGGGTAACGTTTCACCGCCGGAGCTCTCTGGAAGCCGGCGAACGGCGACGAAGCTCTCCAATGAGAGGGGGCAAGCATGCAACGTCGCTGTGGGAGGCTATCCACGCTCGTGGACGAGCAGAGGACGCAGGGGGGAAGCGGACAAGTGCACACGCGCACTGTGGCTTTTGGCCGCGACATGCCCGTGCTTGTGGTGGCGTCTCCGGCGTCGGCGAGCGCCAGGGAGAGGTCAAGGGTGATGGGTCGGGCCAGGTGGTGCGGCGCGACAGTCGTCGGCGAGCGCTGGATTGAGCACGCGTTGAACAGAGGAGATGGCGACACCCAGAGCGCGTCGAGTAGCTGCCAGGCCCCGTGTCTTCACGCGGTCACCACGTTGGCATGGTCAAGACGACGCCCAAATGCGGCCAAACCTTGTCTATGCTCTAGTCCATGCAGTGTTTAGTCTAGGAAAGTTGAAAGCTCATACCCAGGAAGACCAGAATTGACTCAGCCAAGCTGACAAGTTTCTGACTAGAAACTTGGTCGCCAAGTTTGGCTGGCTTCTAGATGTCCATTAGGGCTGACCTCCTAGGATTTAGGTTCTCTTAGGAGGGTAGTTAAGCTCAAGAAAGATCAGGGCCAAAAGATCAAGGAAAAATGCACTTGCTGTACAATGTGCACTTGTGGTCCAGAAGAGAAATGATTTTCTATAGCAAAAATATTACAAAAAGTCAGGCAATATTTTTGCTTGGGAAGGTGTGCCAAGATCCAAAGGATATTCAGGAATTATCTCAGGTTTTTAGGAGCATTAAAAATGAGGGTTGCTTTGGAGCACAAGTTTCTAAAAAGGGTTTCAGGGAGGAAAATGAATATTTTTCCTTTATGAAAAATATTCATTTGATTATTTTGGGGATTTATCAGGGAGATAAGGTTGAATGGGAAGTAGATATGTCACTTGGGTGAAAGTCAAGGGTATTCCCAAGTGACAAGTCCATTTGAAATGATTCCAAAATCCAAATCAAGGCAAGGCAAAAACCAAGTCCGGATACAGAGAGAAGGCAAGTCCGGAAAAAGAGAGAAGGCAAAAATCCAGGCTGTCACAAACCTCCCCCACTTAGGATGAATCTCGTCCTCGAGATTCGGTTGCTTGGGAAAATAATTCTGGGTATGCAATCCTTAAAAATCCCTCTCTTTCCTAGGTTGCCTCCTCTTCGGTGTGATGCTCCCATTGAACCTTGTAAAACCTTATTGCTTTGCTGCGAGTGACCCTTTCTGCCTGATCCAATATTCTGATTGGCTTTTCCTCATAAGTCAAATCCTTAGCCAATTCTATCTCTGCCATATCAGTCCTTTTCTCTGGTGGCGACATGTATCTCCTCAACTGTGAGATATGGAACACATTGTGTACTTCTGACAATTCCGGTGGCAATTCCAATTGATATGCAACTATTTCGACTCTGGCCACAACTGGAAACTGACCAATGTATCTCGGTGCGAATTTTCCGCGGGTCTAAAACCTCTTGATTCCTTTCATTGGGGTGACTCGGAGATATACGTTTCTCCGGGTTCGAAGTTGATCTGATGGTGTTTGGCATCATAGTAGCTCTTCTATCGTGATTTGGCCAGCTGTAGTCTGTCTCGGATTTCGTTGACTTGCTTCTCCACTTCGAGCATTAAATCAGTCCTGAAAATACGGCTGTCTCCAGTTTGAGACCAGTTTAATGGAGTGCGGCATTTCCGACCATACAAAGCTTCATAGGGTGACATCTTTAAGCTGGTCTAGAAACTGTTGTTGTAGGAAAACTCAGCGTAGGACAGACAGTCTTCCCACTTGGTTCCTTGGGCCAATGCACATGCCCAGAGCATATCTTCGAGTATTTGATTTACTCGCTTAGTCTGTCCATCTGTCTAGGGATGATAAGCATATCTTCGAGTATTTGATTTACTCGCTCAGTCTGTCCATCTGTCTGGGGATGATAAGTTGTGCTGTACTTCAGAGCAGTACCCAAGGCTTGATGTAGTCGAGACCAAAATGCTGAAGTGAAGAGTGATCCCCTGTCAGAGGTGATGGTCTTGGGTACTCCATGCAGACTGACAATTCGTGACACATATAATTGTGCAAGTTGATTTGCACGGTAGGTGGTCCAGATGGGAAGAAAATGTGCCACCTTTGTTAAGGTGTCCACTATGACCCATATTGCGTTGTTTCCTCGGTGAGACCTTGGTAATCTAGTGATAAAATCCATGCAGATATCGTCCCATTTCCATTGGTTTACTGGCAGAGGTTGGAGGAGTCCAGCGGGTTTTTGGTGTTCCGCCTTTACCTTGTTGCATATATCACAACAGGCCACAAAGTATGCGATGTCTTTCTTCATTCCATCCCACCAGAATACCTGACGAAGGTCTTCATACATTTTGGTACCACCTGGGTGAATTGAGTATGGCACTTCATGTGCTTCTGGCAAAATCTTCTTCTTCAGACCTTCGAGGTTGGGTACGCAAATCCTTCCATGGAACCTTAGCGTACCTCATTGATCCCTACAGAAATTCGGTGCATGCCCTTTGTGCATCTTCTGGACATATATTTTCAATAGTTTGTCATCTGCCTGAGCACAGCGGATTTCTTCTACGAGAGTAGGGGCAACTTCCAATATGTTGGCAAGACTGGCATCGGTGATCACCAAATTGAGCTGAGTGATTTCTTCATAAAGCTCAGGAGGCAATGAGTCCATGAGAGCATTAAGGTTGGATGGTTTGCGGCTGAGGGCATACGCCACTACATTAGCTTTGCCCGGGTGATAATTTATTCTGAGGTCGTAGTCCTTAACCAACTCGAGCCATCTTCACTGTCGAAGGTTCAGATCGGGCTGAGTGGATATATAGTTGAGACTCTTGTGGTCGGTAAATATCTGGCACTTCTTTCCAATCAGGTAGTGTCTCGAGATCTTCAAAGCATGCACCACCGTGGCCAATTCCAAATCATGAGTGGGGTAATTTCCTTCGTGTTGTCGCAGTTGCCGGGATGCATAAGCCACAACCTTGCCATCTTGCATGAGTACGCATCCAAGACCTTTTCTGGAGGCGCCACAGTAGACATCAAAACTGCGGTAGATGTCTGGAAGAGTCAATACTGGTGCTGACGTCAGCCTGATTTTTAACTCATTGAAACTCCATTCGCAGTCCTAAGTCCATTCAAACTTTTTATCCTTCTTGAGGAGCTCGGTCATTGGCTTGGCAATCTTGGAGAATCCTTCAATAAAATGGTGATAATATCTGGCTAGTCCAAGGAAACTCCGGATTTCTGAGACTATCGTGGGTGCAGACCAATCAAGTACATCTTTCACCATGCTTGAATCCACTGAGATTCCTTCTGCCGGGAGGACATGCCCGAGGAATCCAACTTGCTAGAGCCAGAACTCACATTTGCTGAACTTGGCATAAAGCTGATGGTCACGAAGCCTTTGCAAAACTGGTCGAAGATGTTCCTTGTGTTCGTCTTTGCTCTTGGAGTAAATGAGGATGTCATCAATGAACACCACCACAAATTTTTCCAAGAAATCCATAAACACCTTGTTCATCATATGCATGAAGAAGGTGGGGGCGTTGGTGAGGCCGAAGGACATGACGGTATAATCATAAAGACCGTACCAAGTGGTGAACGCGGTCTAGGGAATATCCTCCTTCTTTATCTTGAGCTGATGATATCCGGTCCTCAAATCAATTTTGGAGAATACTTTGGCTCCGCTGAGTTGATCAAACAGATCGTCAATCCTTGGCAGCGGATACTTGTTTTTGATGGTGACGTCATTCAGTTGTCGGTAGTCTACGCACATTCGAAGGCTACCATCCTTTTTATCCACGAATATCGCGGGTGATCCCCATGGTGAAGAGCTGGGACGGATGTATCCTTTCTGCAGCATCTCATCCAGCTATTTTTTTAATTCCACCAATTCTAATGAAGGCATCCGATAATATTTCTTGTGTATTGGTGTGGTTCCAGGCACCAAATCAATTGCAAATTCCAGTTCTCTGTCAGGCGACATGCCTGGTAATTCTTCTGGGAATATGATAACCCACAAGTATAGGGGGTCGCAACAGTTTTCGAGGGTAGAGTATTCAACCCAAATTTATTGATTCGACACAAGGGGAGCCAAAGAATATTCTCAAGTGTTAGCAGCTGAGTTATCAATTCAACCATGCCTGGAAACTTAATATCTGCATCAAAGTGTTTAGTAGCAAAGTAGTATGATAGTAGTGATAACGATAGCAAAAGGTAACGGTAGCAAAAGTAATATTTTTGGTATTTTGTAGTGATGATAACAATAGCAACGGAAAAGTAAATAAGAGAAGAACAATATATGGAAAGCTCGTAGGCAATGGATCAGTGATGGAGAATTATGCCGGATGTGGTTCATCATGTAATAATCATAACCTAGGGTGACACAGAACTAGCTCCAGTTCATCAATGTAATGTAGGCATGTATTCCGAATATAGTCATACATGCTTATGGAAAAGAACTTGCATGACATCTTTTGTCCTACCCTCCCGTGGCAGCGGGGTACTATTGGAAACTAAGGGATATTAAGGCCTCATTTTAATAGAGTACCAGAACAAAGCATTAACACATAGTGAATACATGAACTCCTCAAACTACGGTTATCACCGGTAAGTATCCCGATTATGTCACTTCGGGGTTAACGGAACATAACACATAATAGGTGACTATAGACTTGCAAGATAGGATCAAGAACTCTCATATATTGATGAAAACATAATAGGTTCAGATCTGAAATCATGGCACTCGGGCCCTAGTGACAAGCATTAAGCATAGCAAAGTCATAGAAACATCAATCTCAGAACATAGTGGATACTAGGGATCAAACCCTCACAAAACTAACTCGATTACATGATAAATCTCATCCAACCCATCACCGTCCAGCAAGCCTACGATGGAATTACTAATGCACGGCGGTGAGCATCATGAAATTGGTGATGGAGGAAGGTTGATGATGACGATGGCGATGAATTCCCCTCTCCAGAGCCCCGAACGGACTCCAGATCAGCCCTCCCGAGAGAGTTTAGGGCTGGGCGGCGGCTCCGTAGCATAAAACGTGATGAATCCTTCCCCCTCATTTTTCTCCCCGAAAGTGAATATATGGAGTCCAGGTTGAGTGCTACCTCTTGAGCACTGCGTTGGATTTCCCCGAAGAGGAAAGGATGATGCAGCAAAGTAGCGTAAGTATTTCCCTCAGTTTTTGAGAACCAAGGTATCAATCCAGTAGGAGGTTGTGCGTGCGTCCCTAGTACCTGCACAAAACAATAACTCCTCGCGACCAACGCGATAAGGGGTTGTCAATCCCTTCACGGTCACTTACGAGAGTGAGATCTGATAGATATGATAAGATAATATTTTTGGTATTTTTGTGATAAAGATGCAAAGTAAAATAAAGGCAAAGTAAAAAACAAAGGAAATAACTCGGTATTGGAAGATTAATATGATGAAGATAGACCCGGGGGCCATAGGTTTCACTAGTGGCTTCTCTCAAGAGCATAAGTATTTTACGATGGGTGAACGAATTACTGTTGAGCAATTGACAGAATTGAGCATAGTTATGAGAATATCTAGGTATGATCATGTATATAGGCATCATGTCCGAGAGAAATAGACCGACTCATGCCTGCATCTACTACTATTACTCCACTCATCGACCGCTATCCAGCATGCATCTAGAGTATTAAGTTCATGAAAATAGAGTAACGCCGAGAGAGTTTAGGGCTTGGCGGCGGCTCCGTATCGTAAAACGCGTTGAATCCTTCCCCCTCATTTTTTCTCCCCGAAAGTGAATATATGGAGTCCAGGTTGAGTGCTACCTCTTGAGCACTGCGTTGGATTTCCCCGAAGAGGAAAGGATGATGCAGCAAAGTAGCGTAAGTATTTCCCTCAGTTTTTGAGAACCAAGGTATCAATCCAGTAGGAGGTTGTGTGCGCGTCCCTAGTACCTGCACAAAACAAATAAGTCCTCGCGACCAACGCGATAAGGGGTTGTAAATCCCTTCACGGTCACTTACGAGAGTGAGATCTTAAAGATAAGATAAGATAATATTTCTGGTATTTTTGTGATAAAGATGCAAAGTAAAATAAAGGCAAAGTAAATAACAAAGGAAATAACTTAGTATTGGAAGATTAATATGATGAAGATAGACCCGGGGGCCATAGGTTTCACAAGTGGCTTGTCTGAAGAGCATAAGTATTTTAAGGTGGGTGAACGAATTACTGTTAAGAAATTGACAGAATTTAGCATAGTTATGAGAATATCTAGGTATGATCATGTATATAGGCATCACGTCCGAGACAAGTAGACTGACTCCTGCCTGCATCTACTACTATTACTCCACTCATCGACCGCTATCCAGCATGCATCTAGAGTATTAAGTTCATGAAAACAGAGTAACACCTTAAGCAAGATGACATGATGTACAGGGATAAATTCATGCAATATGATAAAAAAACCCTTGTTATCCTCGATGGCAACAATACAATACATGCCTTGCTTCCCCTATTGTCACTGGGAAAGGACGCGGCAAGATTGAACCCAAAGCTAAGCACTTCTTCCATTACAAGAAAGATCAATCTAGTAGGCCAAACCAAACTGATAATTCGAAGAGACTTGCAAAGATAACCAATCATACATAAAAGAATTCAGAGAAGATTCAAATATTGTTCATAGATAATCTTGATCATAAACCCACAATTCATCGGTCTCAACAAACACACCGCAAAAAGAAGATTACATCGAATAGATCTCCACAAGAGAGGGGGAGAACATTGTATTGAGATCCAAAAAGAGAGAAGAAGCCATCTAGCTAATAACTATGGACCAAAAGGTCTGAGGTAAACTACTCACACTTCATCGGAGAGGCTATGGTGTTGATGTAGAAGCCCTCCGTGATGGACACCCCCTCCGGCGGAGCTCCGGAACAGGCCCCAAGATGAGATCTCGTGGATACAGGAAGTTACGACGGTGGAATTAGGGTTTTGGCTCCGTATCTAATCGTTTGGGGGTACGTAGGTATATATAGGAGGAAGGAGTACGTCGATGGAGCAACAGGGGGCCCACGAGGGTGGAGGGCGCGCCTGGGGGGGGGGGGGGGTAGGCGAGCGCCCCTACCTCGTGGCCTCCTCCTTTGTTTCTTGACGTAGGGTCCAAGTCTCCTGGATCATGTTCGGTGAGAAAATCACGTTCCCGAAGGTTTCATTCCGTTTGGACTCCGTTTGATATTCCTTTTCTTCGAAACCCTAAAATAGGCAAAAAAACAGCAATTCTGGTCTGGGCCTCCGGTTAATAGGTTAGTCCCAAAAATAATATAAAAGTGGATAATAAAACCCAATAATGTCCAAAACAGTAGATAATATAGCATGGAGCAATCAAAAATTATAGATACGTTGGAGACGTATCAAGCATCCCCAAGCTTAATTCCTGCTCGTCCTCGAGTAGGTAAATGATAAAAACAAAAATTTTGATGTGGAATGCTACTTGGCATAATTTTAATGTAATTCTTCTTAATTGTGGTATGAATATTCAGATCCAAAAGATTCAAGATAAAAGTTTAATATTGACATAAAAATAATAATACTTCAAGCATACTAACAAAGCAATCATGTCTTCTCAAAATAACATGGCCAAAGAAAGTTATCCCTACAAAATCATATAGTCTGGCTATGCTCTATCTTCACCACACAAAGTATTTAAATCATGCACAGCCCCGATGACAAGCCAAGCAATTGTTTCATACTTTTGACATTCTCAAAACTTTTTCAATCTTCACGCAATACATGAGCATGAGCCATGGATATAGCACTATAGGTGTAATAGAATGGTGGTTGTGGAGAAGACAAAAAGGAGAAGATAGTCTCACATCAACTAGGCGTATCAATGGGCTATGGAGATGCCCATCAATAGATATCAATGTGAGTGAGTAGGGATTTCCATGCAACGGATGCACTAGAGCTATATGTATATGAAAGCTCAAAAAGAAACTAAGTGGGTGTGCATCCAACTTGCTTGCACATGAAGACCTAGGGCATTTTGAGGAAGCCCATCATTGGAATATACAAGCCAAGTTCTATAATGAAAAGTTCCCACTAGTATATGAAAGTAACGAAATGAGAGACTCTCTACTATGAAGATCATGGTGCTACTTTGAAGCACAAGTGTGGTAAAAGGATAGTAGCATTGCCCCTTCTCTCTTTTTATCTCATTTTTTTATTTGGGCCTTTTCTCCTTTTTTATGGCCTCTTTTCTTTCTTTCTTTTTTCATCCGGAGTCTCATCCTGACTTGTGTGGGAATCATAGTCTCCATCATCCTTTCCTCACTGGGACAATGCTCTAATAATGATGATCATCACACTTTTATTTTCTTACAACTCAACAATTAGAACTCGATACTTAGAATAAAATATGACTCTATATGAATGCCTCTGGCGGTGTACCGGGATATGCAATGAATCATGAGTGACATGTATGAAAGAATTACGAATGGTGGCTTTGCCACAAATACAATGTCAACTACATGATCATGCAAAGAAATATGACAATGATGGAGTGTGTCATAATGAATGGAACGGTGGAAAGTTGCATGGCAATATAACTTGGAATGGCTATGGAAATGCCATAATAGGTAGGTATGGTGGCTGTTTTGAGGAAGGTATATGGTGGGTGTATGATACTGGTGAAAGGTGCGCGGTATTAGAGAGGCTAGCAATGGTGGAAGGAAGAAAAGTGCGTATAATCCATGGACTCAACATTAGTCATAAAGAACTCATATACTTATTGCAAAAATCTACAAGTTATCAAAGCAAAGTATTACGCGCATGCTCCTAGGGGGATATATTGGTAGGAAAAGACCATCGCTCGTCCCCGACCGCCACTCATAAGGAAGACAATCAATAAATAAATCATGCTCCGACTTCATCACATAGCGGTTCACCATACGTGCATGCTACGGCAATCACAAAATTTAACACAAGTATTTCTCAAATTCACAACTACTCAACTAGCACAACTTTAATATCACCATCTTCATATCTTAAAACAATTATCAAGCATCAAACTTCTCATAGCATTCAACACACTCATAAGAGAATTTTATTATTAATCTTGTATTCCTAGCATATAAGGATTTTTAAGCAAATTACCATGATATTTAAGACTCTAAAAATAATCTAAGTGAAGCATGAGAGATCAATAGTTTCTATAAAAAAATCCACCACCGTGCTCTAAAAGATATAAGTGAAGTATTAGAGCAAAACTATATAACTCAAAAGATATAAGCGAAGCACATAGAGTGTTCTAACAAATTCTAAATCATGTATGGCTCTCTCAAAAGGTGTGTACAGCAAGGATGATTGTGGTAAACTAGCAAATAAAGACTCAAATAATACAAGACGCTCCAAGGAGAACACATATCATGTGGTGAATAAAAATATAGCTCCAAGTAAAGTTACCGATAGAAGTAGACGAAAGAGGGGATGCCTTCCGGGGCATCCCCAAGCTTTGGCTTTTAGGTGTCCTTAGATTATATTGGGGGTGCCATGGGCATCCCCAAGCTTAGGCTCTTGCAAATCCTTGTTCCATAATCCATCAAATCTTTACCCAAAACTTGAAAACTTCACAACACAAAACTTAAAGTAGAAAATCTCGTGAGCTCCGTTAGCGAAAGAAAACAAAAGACCACTTCAAGGTACTGCAATGAACTCATTCTTTATTTATATTGGTGTTAAACCTACTGTATTCCAAATTCTCTATGGTTTATAAACTATTTTACTAGCCATAGATTCATCAAAATAAGCAAACAACACACAAAAAATAGAATCTGTCAAAAACAGAACAGTCTGTAGTAATATGTAGCTAGCGCAAGATCTGGAACCCCAAAAATTCTAAAATAAATTTCTGGACGTGTGGAATTTATCTATTAATCATATTCAAAAGTAATTAACTAAATAGCACTTTCCAAATAAAAATGGCAGCAGTTCTCGTGGGCGCTAAAGTTTCTGTTTTTTACAGCAAGATAACAAGACTTTCCCCAAGTCTTCCCAACGGTTCTACTTGGCACAAACACTAATTAAACACAAAAACACAACCAAAACATAGGCTAGGTAAATTATTTATTACTAAACAGGAGCAAAAAGCAAGGAATAAAAATAAAATCGGGTTGCCTCCCAACAAGCGCTATCGTTTAATGCCCCTAGCTAGGCATAAAAAGCAATGATAGATCTAAGTATTGCCATCTTTGGTAAGCAATCCATAAGTGGCTCTCATAATAGATTCATAAGGTAATTTAATTTTCTTTCTAGGAAAGTGTTCCATGCCTTTCCTTAACAGAAATTGGAATCTAATATTTCCTTCCTTCATATCAATAATTGCACCAATCGTTCTAAGGAAAGGTCTACCAACAATAATAGGACATGAAGGATTGCAATCTATGTCAAGAAAGATAAAATCTACGGGCACATAATTCCTATTTGCAACAATAAGAACATAATTAATTCTTCCCATAGGTTTCTTAATAGTGGAATCCGCAAGGTGCAAGTTTAGAGAGCAATCATCAAAATCACGGGAACCTAACAAATCACACAAAGTCTTTGGAATCGTGGAAACACTAGCACCCAAATCACATAATGCATAGAACTCATGATCTTTAATCTTAATTTTAATAGTTGGTTCTCACTCATCATAAAGTTTTCTAGGTATAGAAACTTCCAACTCAAGTTTTCTTCATAAGATTGCATCAAGGCATCAACGATATGTTTAGTAAATGCTTTATTTTGACTATAAGCATGAGGAGAATTTAGCACGGATTGCAACAAGGAAATACAATCAATCAAAGAGCAATTTTCATAATTAAATTCCTTGAAATCCAAAATAGTGGGTTTAGCAACATCTAGGGTTTTAATTTCTTCAATCCCACTTTCATCAAATTTAGCATTAAGATCTAAAAACTCCGAATTTTTGGAACGCCTTCTAGGTAAAGGTGGATCATATTCAGTCCCATAATTATTAAGATTCGTATTGCAAAACAAAGATTTAATAGGGGACACATCAATAACTTTTAGATCTTCATCTTTATTTTCATAGGAACTAAAAGAACACGCTCTTATAAAGGCATCTTTCTTAGCACGCATCCTAGCGGTTCTTTCTTTGCACTCATCAATGGAAATTCTCATGGATTTGAGAGACTCATTGATATCATGCTTAGGTGGAATAGATCTAAGTTTCAAAGAATCAACATCAAGAGAAATTCTATCAACGTTCCTAGCCAACTCATCAATCTTAAGCAATTTTTCTTCAATCAAAGCATTGAAATTCTTTTGCGAAGTAATAAATTATTTAATATTAGATTCAAAATCAGTGGGCATCTTATTATAATTTCCATAAGAATTGTTGTAGGAATTACCATAATTATTAGAGGGATTACTAGGATAAGGCCTAGGATTAAAATTTCCTCTATACGCGTTGTTACCAAAATTGTTCCTACCAACAAAATTCACATCAATAGATTCATTATTATTCTCAATCAAATTAGACAAGGTAATATCATTAGGATCAGAAGAAACACTCTTACTAGCAAATAATTTCATAAGTTCATCCATCTTTCCACTCAAAACATTAATTTCTTCTATCTCATGCACCTTTTTATTAGTAGATCTTTCAGTATGCCATTGAGAATAATTAACCATAATATTATGTAGGAGTTTAGTAGCTTCTCCTAAAGTGATTTCCATAAAAGTGCCTCCCGCGGCCGAATCTAAAAGATTTCTAGAAGCAATATTCAATCCGGCATAAAATTTTTGTATAATCATCCACAAATTCAAACCATGAGTAGGGCAATTACGTATCATTAATTTCATCCTCTCCCAAGCTTGTGCAAGATGTTCATGATCAAGTTACTTAAAATTCATAATATCGTTTCTAAGGGAGATGATCTTAGCGGGAGGAAAATACTTAGAGATAAAAGCATCTTTGCACTTGTTCCAAGAATCAATACTATTTTTAGGCAAAGACGAAAACCAAGCTTTAGCACGATCTCTAAGCGAAAAAGGAAATAGCTTCAATTTAATAATATCATTGTCCACATCTTTCTTCTTTTGCATATCACACAAATCAATGAAGCTATTTAGATGGGTAGCGGCATCTTCACTAGGAAGGCCGGAAAATGTATCTTTCATGACAAGATTCAGCAAAGCGGCATTAATTTCACAAGATTCAGCATCGGTAAGAGGAGCAATCGGAGTGCTAATAAAGTCATTGTTGTTGATATTGGTAAAGTCACACAATTTAGTGTTATCTTGAGCCATCGTGACAAGCAAGCAATCCAACACACAAGAAACAAAAAGCAAGCGGGCAAAATGAGGCAAATAGAGAAAGAGAGGGAGGATAGAGAGAGAGGGCGAATAAAACAGCAAGGGTGAAGTGGGGGAGAGGAAAACGAGAGGCAAATGGCAAATAATGTAATGCAGGAGATAAGGATTGTGATGGGTACTTGGTATGTTGACTTTTGCGTAGACTCCCCAGCAACGGCGCCAGAAATGGCTCGTTGTCGGGAGTCAGATCTTGACTTGCGCGAACCTCCCCGGCAACGGCGCCAGAAATTCTTCTTGCTACCTCTTGAGCACCGCGTTGGATTTCCCTGAAGAGGAAAGGATGATGCAGCAAAGTAGCGTAAGTATTTCCCTCAGTTTTTGAGAACCAAGGTATCAATCCAGTAGGAGGCTGCGCGCGCGTCCCTAGTACCTGCACAAAACAAATAACTCCTCGCAACCAACGCGATAAGGGGTTGTCAATCCATTCACGGTCACTTACGAGAGTGAGATCTGATAGGTATGATAAGATAATATTTTTGGTATTTTTGTGATAAAGATGCAAAGTAAAATAAAGGAAAAGTAAAAAACAAAGAAAATAACTAAGTATTGGAAGATTAATATGATGAAGATAGACCCGGGGGCCATAGGTTTCACTAGTGGCTTCTCTCAAGAGCATAAGTATTTTATGGTGGGTGAACGAATTACTATTGAGCAATTGACAGAATTGAGCATAGTTATGAGAATATCTAGGTATGATCATGTATATAGGCATCACGTCCGAGACAAGTAGACCGACTCCTGCCTGCATCTACTACTATTACTCCACTCATCGACCGCTATCCAGCATGCATCTAGAGTATTAAGTTCATGAAAATAGAGCGACGCCTTCAGCAAGATGACATGATGTAGAGGGATAAATTCATGCAATATGATAAAAACCCCATCTTGTTATCCTCGATGGCAACAATACAATACGTTCCTTGCTGCCCCTACTGTCACTGGGAAAGGACACCGCAAGATTTAACCGAAAGCTAAGCACTTCTCCCATTCCAAGAAAGATCAATCTAGTAGGCCAAAGTTAACTGATAATTCGAAGAGACTTGCAAAGATAACCAATCATACATAAAATAATTAGAGAAGATTCAAATATTGTTCATAGATAATCTTGATCATAAACCCACAATTCATCGGTCTCAACAAACACACCGCAAAAAGAAGATTACATCGAATAGATCTCCACAAGAGAGGGGGAGAACATTGTATTGAGATCCAAAAAGAGAGAAGAAGCCATCTAGCTAATAACTATGGACCAAAAGGTCTGAGGTAAACTACTCACACTTCATCGGAGAGGCTATGGTGTTGATGTAGAAGCCCTCCATGATGGACACCCCCTCCGGCGGAGCTCCGGAACAGGCCCCAAGATGAGATCTCATGGATACAGGAAGTTACGGCGGTGGAATTAGGGTTTTGGCTCCGTATCTGATCATTTGGGGGTACGTGGGTATATATAGGAGGAAGGAGTATGTCGGTGGAGCAACAGGGGGCCCACGAGGGTGGAGGGCGCGCCTGGGGGGGGGGGGGGGGTAGGCGCACACCCCTACCTCGTGGCCTCCTCCTTCGTTTCTTGACGTAGGGTCCAAGTCTCCTGGATCATGTTCGGTGAGAAAATCACATTCCCGAAGGTTTCATTCCATTTGGACTCCGTTTGATATTCCTTTTCTTCGAAACCCTAAAATAGGCAAAAACAGCAATTCTAGGCTGGGCCTCCGGTTAATAGGTTAGTCCCAAAAATAATATAAAAGTGGATAATGAAGCCCAACAATGTCCAAAACAGTAGATAATATAGCATGGAGCAATCAAAAATTATAGATACGTTGGAGACGTATCATTGAGGTCGGTGGAGGGTCAGGGGGCCCACGAGGTAGGGGGCGCGCCCCCCACCCTCGTGGACAGGTGGAGGCCCCCCTGACGTGGATCTTCCTTCCAGTATTTATTATATATTCCAAAATAATGCTCCGTTGATTTTCAGGTCAATCCGAGAACTTTTATTTCTGCATAAAAATAACACCATGGCAATTCTGCTGAAAGCAGCGTCAGTCCGGGTTAGTTCTATTCAAATCATGCAAGTTAGAGTCCAAAACAAAGGCAAAAGTGTTTTGTAAAGTAGATACGACGGAGACATATCAACTCCCCCAAGCTTAAACCTTTGCTTGTCCTCAAGCAATTTAGTTGATAAACTGAAAGTGATAATGAAAAACTTTTACAAACTCTATTTGCTCTCGTTGTTGTAAATACGTAAAGCCAAACATTCAAGTTTTCAGCAAAGATTATGAACTAACCATATTCACAATAACGTTTAGGTCTCATGTTTACTCATATCAATGGCATAATCAACTAGCGAGCAATAATAATAAATCTGGGATGATTACACTTTCTCAAAACAATCATGATATGATATAACAAGATGGTATGTCGCTAGCCCTTTCTGAGACCGCAAAACATAAATGCAGAGCACTTTTAAAGATCAAGGACTGACTAGACATTGTAATTCATGGTAAAAGAGATCCAGTCAAGTCATACTCAATGTAAACTAACAGTAATGGATGCAAATGACAGCGGTGCTCTCCAACTGGTGCTTTTTAATAAGAGGATGATGAGTCAGCATAAAAGTAAATAGATAGGCCCTTCGCAGAGGGAAGCAGGGATTTGTAGAGGTGCTAGAGCTCGGTTTTGAAATAGATATGAATAATATTTTGAGCGGTATACTTTCATTGTCAACATAACAACCAAGAGATGGCGATATCTTCCATGCAACACACATTATAGGCGGCTCCCAAACAGAATGGTAAAGTTTATACTCCCCCTCCACCAACAAGCATCAATCCATGGCTTGCTCGAAACAACAAGTGCCTCCAACTAACAAGAGTCCCGGGGGAGTTTTGTTTGCAGTTATTTTGATTTGATTTGCATAAATCATGGGACTGGGCATCCCGGTGACCGGCCATTTTCTCATGAGTGAGGAGCGGAGTCCACTCCTCTTGAGAATAACCTGCCTAACATGGAAGATACGGACAACCCTAGTTGATACATGAGCTATTCGAGCATACAAAACAGGATATTTATTTGAAGGTTTAGAGTTTGGCACATACAAATTTACTTGGAACGGCAGGTAGATACCGTATATAGGTAGGTATGGTGGACTTATATGGAATACTTTGTTGTTTATGGAATTGGATGCACAAGCAGTATTCCCGCTTAGTACAAGTGAAGGCTAGCAAAAGACTGGGAAGCAACCAGCTAGAGAGCGACAACAGTCATGAACATGCATTAAAATTAATCAACACCGAATGCAAGCATGAGTAGGATATAATGCACCATGAACATAAATATTGTAGAGGCTATGTTGATTTTGTTTCAACTACATGCGTGAACATGTGCCAAGTCAAGCCACTCGAATCGTTCAAAAGAGGATACCACCCTATCATACCACATCACAACTATATTAATACCATGTTGGCACGCAAGGTAAACCATTATAAGCTCCTAGCTAATTAAGCATGGCATAAGCAACTATAATCTCTAATTGTCATTGTAAACATGTTTATTCATAATAGGCTGAATCAGGAACAATGAACTAATCATATTTGCAAAAACAAGAGAGGTCGAGTTCATACCAGCTTTTCTCATCTCAATAAGTTCATCATATAATCATCATTATTGCCTTTCACTTGCACAACCGAATAGTGTGGATAATAATAACAGTGCACGTGCATTGGACTAAGCTGGAATCTGCAAGCATTCAATTCAAGAGAGAAGACAAGGTAATATGGACTCTTTATTAGATCAACAATAATGCATATGAGAGCCACTTTAACATTATCATTATGGTCTTCTCCTATCGACCCCCAAAGGAAAGAAAAGAAATAAAACTATTTACACGGGAAAGCTTCCAACAAGCAAAAGAAGAACGAGAAATCTTTTTGCGTTTTCTTTTTAATTACTACTACAAGTATGGAAAGTAAACTAATTAAAAACTACAACTAATTTTTTTGTTTTTATTAAGGTTTATTAAACACACAAGAAGAAAGCATAAAAAGGAAAATAAACTAGCATGGATGATACAATGAAAAAGTATGAGCACCGACAACTAGCAATGAATGTGTGAACATGAATGTAATGTCGGTGAGAAATACGTACTCCCCCAAGCTTAGGCTTTTGGCCTAAGTTAGTCTATGGCCATGGCTGGCCTGGCGGATATCCAAAGTAATAGTTGGGGTCGTACTGTGAGGAAGCCTCGGATTGCCACTGGTTGGCAATCACCTCCGGATCCCACTGATAATCAGACTGTCGTGGAGGATCAAATTCTGGTTCCGGCTCTGGCTCTGTAGCTGATGTAGGGTTCCGGTAGGCGTGAATGGCCTCCAATGGAATAAGGTACTTGCCTGTAGATAAATCAAACAAGGAAGGAGCAGGCAAGGTAATAGTCTCATGATGATTTTTACCAAATATTAATTTGTACTTAAGCGCCTTTTCCCTATTCTTAACAATAAAATCATGTGCTACCATACTCTTATAATCTAGATAAACAGGGGGCAACAACTTCTCTTCCTTCTCATAATGCCTAATAGGTATGTTAAAGTGTGCAGCGAGGCGCGAGGCGAAGATGCCTCCAAGGACGGGGCCCTTAGTACGGTTAAGATTTAACCGCTTTGCAATAATAGCACCCATACTGAATGTGTCATCACAAAATAAGGCATGGCACAAAATAACAATATCAGGGCACTCAGGTTTCCATAGTTTCCGCGCCCAATTAAGCATCTACTAGCAAATATAGCAAAGTAACGTAGAACAGGAAAGTGTATGCTAGTAATTCGTGCGCCGGAAACCTTCCTTGTTTCCCCTATAGTAATGGTATCAATAAACCCATCCACATCATCACGATGTGGTTCCTCTATGCTGCCCTCGAAAGGGATCAAACAAACCCGACAAAAATCTTCAAATTGACATCTCCTTATGCTCATCATATAAATAAAATTCCACCGTAGGTGGTGAGCTCCTAGCATGGAAATGAAAGTTTTGCACAAATATATTGGTGAGTAAGAGATACTGTTCACGTTGGTTGTGGAGGAAGGCGGTGAGGCCTGCATTCTCAGCCAATTCATAGAAATCATCATAAATCCTGGCTGCTCTCAAGAAATCATCACAAGGCCATTCACAAGGCCGAACTTCCATGGTGCGAGGGAGATTATATTTGGGCCTCTTATCCTCCTCACTTTGCTTATCCTTCGAGCTTCGCTTGATGAGCCCCTCAAAAATCTCTTCATATTTTTCTAAAATTTTCTGAAATTTTTAGTAACTTCAAAATAAAAGTGAACCAAACTCAACAATATTGATAGCAACTACTCTTGCAAGTGCCTAGAGGCAATATCATGCATCAAAACTACTTTTGACCTTATAAATTTGACATGCAAGCTCAAGAACAGGGTCACCTAAGCAGCAAAAATATGCAATGAATAAAGCACTAGAACAAAAACTAATTGGACCATTGGAGGAGTCACATACCAAGGAACAATCCCCCAAAGCAGTTTTGTGAGAGGTTCTTTGAGCAAGGAGATCGAAAATGGCAGAAAAATGATCTTGGACTCGGGTTTGAGCTAGTTAGTGATGTTTGTGGGAGGAAGAAGGAGTGTGTGGTAGCTGAAATAAGTAGAGGGGAGCCACCATGGGCCCACGAGGCAGGGGGACACCCAGGGGGGTAGGGCACGCCATCCACCCTCGTGGCCAGGTGCTTGCTCCCCTGCTCTGTTCTCAGTGCCAGATATTCTCAAATATTCCATAAAAAATCATATTTAAATTTCAAGGCATTTGGAGAACTTTTATTTTCGGGGTATTTTTATTGCATTGATAATTTAGAAAACAGACAGAAATTAATATTTTTTCTTTATTTCAACTAAATAACAGAAAGTAAAAATAGGGTACATAGAGTTGTGTTTTCTAAATTCATCCATCTCATGCTGATCAAAAGGAATCCACTAACAAGGTTGATCAGGTCTTGTTAACAAACTCATTTCGAATAACATGGAACCGGAGAATTTTTGAATAACACTAGGTTACCTCAACGGGGATATGCACATCCCCAACAATAAGAATATCATATTTCTTCTTGACAGTAGGAAGAGGAAATTCAAAACCTCCAAAAATAATCGATGGAATTTTTCCAATATAGTTTATACTATGAACTTGAGGTTGTTTCCTCGGAAAGTGTATCATATGCTCATTGCCATTAACATGAAAAGTGACATTGCCTTTGGTGCAATCAATAACAGCCCCTGCAATATTCAAAAAGGGTCTTCCAAGAATAATAGACATACTATCATCCTCGGGAATATCAAGAATAAAAAAGTCTGTTAAAATAGTAACGTTTGCAACCACAACATGCACATCCTTCACAAATACCGACAGGTATAGCAGTTGATTTATCAGCCATTTGCAAAGATATTTCAGTAGGTGTGAACTTATTCAAATCAAGTCTACGATATAAAGAGAGTGGAATAACACTAACACCAGCTCCAAGATCACATAAAGCAGTTTTAACATAGTTTCTTTTAATGGAGCATGGTATAGTTGGTACTCCGGGATCTCCTAGTTTCTTAGGTATTCCACCTTTAAAAGTATAATTAGCAAGCATGGTGGAAATTTCAGCTTCCAGTATGTTTCTTTTGTTTGTAACAATTTCTTTCATATACTTAGCATAAGGATTCATTTGAGCATATCAGTGAAACACATACGCAAGAAGATAGCTCTAATCATTTCATCAAAGCGCTCAAAATCCTCATCATCCTT
Organism: Triticum urartu; assembly: GCF_056163025.1. Lineage (NCBI taxonomy): Eukaryota > Viridiplantae > Streptophyta > Magnoliopsida > Poales > Poaceae > Triticum > Triticum urartu. The sequence goes on from NC_141874.1 coordinate 513,319,058, forward strand.
TTTCTTGGATGGTTTAGGAGGAAAAGGCATGGGTTTCTGAACCCATGGTTCTCTTTCCTTATTGTGCTTCCTAGCAACAAAGTCTCTCTTATCATAACGTTGATTCTTTGATCGTGGGTTATCAAGATCAATAGCAGGTTCAATCTCTACATCATTATCATTGCTAGGTTGAGCATCATTATTAACATTTTCACTAGATTCATGCTCATTACCAGATTGTGTTTCATCATCAGAAATAGAAATATCATTGGGATTCTCAGGTGTGTCTACAACGGGTTCACTAGAAGCATGCAAAGTCCTATCATTTTTCTTTTTCTTCCTCTTAGAAGGACTAGGTGCATCAATATCATTTCTCTAAGAATCTTGCTCAATCCTCTTAGGATGGCCCTCAGGATACAAAGGTTCCTGAGTCATTTTACCACCTCTAGTCATAACTCTAACAACATTATCATTTTCCTTACTATTTAATTCATTGAGCAAATCATTCTGAGCTTTAAGTACTTGTTCTACTTGAGTGGTAACCATAGAAGCATGTTTACTAATAAGTTTAAGTTCACATTTAATATTAGCCATATAATCACCCAAGTGTTCAAGCATATCAGCATTGCGTTTTAATTCTCTACCAAAATAAGCATTGAAGTTTTCTTGTTTAACCATAAAGTCATCAAACTCATCCAAGCATGGGCTAGCGAACTTAGTAAATGGGATTTCAGCTTTATCATATCTATAGAGAGAATTTACCTTTACTACCTATGTTAGGTTATCAAGACAATGTATTTCTTCAACAGGCGGTAAATTAAGACCATGTATTTCTTCAATAGGAGGTAAATTATTAACATCTTCAGCTTTAATACCTTTTTCCTTCATAGATTTCTTTGCCTCTTGCATATCTTCAAGACTAAGAAATAGAATACCCCTATTCTTCGGAGTTGGCTTAGGAGTTGGTTCATGAATTGGATCAGGAATTGTATCAGGAAGTGTCCAATTATTTTCATTAGTCAACATATTATTCAATAGAATTTCAGCTTCATCCAGTGTTCTTTCCGTGAAAACACAACCAGCACAACTATCCAGGTGGTCTCTGGAAGCATCTGTTAGTCCATTATAAAAGATATCAAGTATTTCATTTTTCTTAAGAGGATGATCAAGCAAAGCATTAAGTAATTGTAGAAGCCTCCCCCAAGCTTGTGGGAGACTCTCTTCTTCAATTTGCACAAAATTATATATTTCCCTTAAAGCAGCTTGTTTCTTATGAGTGGGGAAATATTTAGTAGAGAAGTAATAAATCATATCCTGGGGACTATGCACACAACCAGGATCAAGAGAATTAAACCATATCTTAGCATCACCCTTTAATGAGAACGGGAATATCTTAAGGATATAATAATAGCGAGTTTTCTCATCATTAGTGAACAGGGTGGCTATATCATTTAATTTAGTAAGATGTGCCACAAGAGTTTCAGATTCATAGCCATAAAAAGGATCAGATTCAACCAAAGTAATTATATCAGGATCAATAGAGAATTCATAATCCTTATCAGTAACAAAGGTAGGTGAAGTAGCATAAGCAGGATCATATTTCATTCTAGCATTCAGAGTTTTTTGTTTAAGCTTAGCTAATAATTTCTTAAGATCACTTCTATCAGGCACAATAGGCAATTCATATTTATTAGGAGAGCCTTCATCATCACTTTCATCAATATTATCAGTTTCAATAATTTCATTCTCTTTAGCCCTAGGAAGTTGTTCATCAAGAAATTCACCAACTAGCACAGTAGTATCAATCATAGAAGTAGTTTCATCATAAGTATCATGCATAGCAGAAGTGGCATCATCAATAACATGCGACATATCGGAATGAATAGCAGGTGTAGATGTCGCAAGCTTACTCAAAACAGAAGGTGAATCAAGTGCAGAGGTAGATGGCAGTTCCTTACCTCCCCTCGTAGTTGAGGAATAAATTTTTGTTTTTGCGTCTTTCATGTTCTTCATAATGATAAGCAGATATAAGTCCCAAGTGACTCAAAGAATAGAGCTATGCTCCCCGGCAACGGCGCCAGAAAATAGTCTTGATAACCCACAAGTATAGGGGATTGCAACAGTTTTCAAGGGTAGAGTATTCAACCCAAATTTATTGATTCGACACAAGGGGAGCCAAAGAATATTCTCAAGTATTAGCAGCTGAGTTGTCAATTCAACCACACCAGGAAACTTAATATCGTAGCAAAGTGTTTAGTAGCAAAGTAGTATGATAGTAGTGATAATGATAGCAAAAGGTAACAGTAGCAAAAGTAATATTTTTGGTATTTTGTAGTAATGATAACAATAGCAACGGAAAAGTAAATAAGCGAAGAACAATATATGGAAAGCTCGTAGGCAATGGATCGGTGATGGAGAATTATGTTGGATGCGGTTCATCATGTAACAATCATAACCTAGGGTGACACAGAACTAGCTCCAGTTCATCAATGTAATGTAGGCATGTATTCCGAATATATTCATACGTGCCTATGGAAAAGAACTCGCATGCCATCTTTTGTCCTACCCTCCCGTGGCAGCGGAGTCCTATCGGAAACTAAGGGATATTAAGGCCTCCTTTTAATAGAGTACCGGAACAAAGCATTAACACATAGTGAATACATGAACTCCTCAAACTACAGTCATCACCGGTAAGTATCCTGATTATTGTCACTTCGGGGTTAACGGATCATAACACATAATAGGTGACTATAGACTTGCAAGATAGGATCAAGAACTCTCATATATTGATGGAAACATAATAGGTTCAGATCTGAAATCATGGCACTCGGGCCCTAGTGACAAGCATTAAGCATAGCAAAGTCATAGCAACATCAATCTCAGAACATAGTGGATACTAGGGATCAAACCCTAACAAAACTAACTCAATTACATGATAAATCTCATCCAACCCATCACCATCCAGCAAGCCTACAATGGAATTACTCACACACGGCAGTGAGCATCATGAAATTGGTGATGGAGGAAGGTTGATGATGATGATGGCGACGGATTCCCCTCTCCGGAGCCCCGAACGGACTCCAGATCTGCCCTCCCGAGAGAGTTTAGGGCTTGGCAGCGGCTCCGTATCGTAAAATGCGATGAATCCTTCTCCCTCGTTTTTTTCTCCCCGAAAGTGAATATATGGAGTCCAGGTTGAGGTCGGTGGAGCATCAGGGGGCCCACGAGGCAGGGGAGCGCGCCCAGGGGGGTAGGGCGCGCCCCCACCCTCATGGACAGGTGGAGGCACCCCTGATGTGGATCTTCCTTCCAGTATTTATTATATATTCCCAAATAATGCTCTGTTGATTTTTAGGTCATTCCGAGAACTTTTATTTCTTCACAAAAACAACACCATGGCAATTCTGTTGAAAACAGCGTTAGTCCGGGTTAGTTATATTCAAATCATGCAAGTTAGAGTCCAAAACAAGGGCAAAAGTGTTAGGAAAAGTAGATACGATGGAGATGTATCAGAATACATCTGGGTACTCACTGACCACTGAAATTAGCTCCACCTCTTCTGCCACAGCTGTAAACATCATATCCTTCTTGGGTATGCTCTTGCAGACATAAAAACTTGTGGTGCGTCCTTCCGTATTTGTCATGGTAACTTCTCTGGTCGCATAGTTGATGCATGCTTGGTATTGGGTTAACCAATTCATGCCCAGAATAATATCCAATTTGTTGGAATCGATGATTATCAGAGATGTTGGAAACTTGACGCCCTTGATGTCAATTTCTAGATTGCGGCAGACTAGATTGCTTCTGAGCAGGGATCCCGGGGATTGAACCAGCATGTGTTTTCCCAAAATCAGCAAGGAAATTTGTTTTGGGTAGCAAAACTCCGCGAGATAAAAGAGTGGGAAGCCCCAGAGTCAAATAAAATTATGGCGGGTATGTCGTTAACAAGGAACATACCAATGACGACTTATGGGTCCTCTTGGGCTTCGTCCGCGGAGATATGATGGATTTTCCCTGGGATCATATCGGGGGTGGAATACGGCTCCATGTAGTTGACTTGTGGATGGAATGGAGTTGTTTGCTTGTTGTTCTTGGGGCACTGCCTGGCGTAATGTCCAGTTTGCCCACAGCTGAAACAGGAGTTGTTGCGCTGACAATCTTCGCGCACTGGGCTGGTCATGATATTCTTGACTTGAGTGGTGGTCTTGTTGACATTTTGCTGCTAGTTGGGTTTGTACTCCACCTGAGTCTGTTTCCAAGTACGAGCCTTCTGCACTGGTTGCATCTCCTTCTTCGGCTCGAATTTGCGCTTGTGGTCATTAATAGCTGGCTTATTGTCGGGGTAGGAGCTTGTGTTCCCTTTATGCGATGAGGGCCTTGTTCACCAGAGTCAGGAAGTCCGGAAAATCAAACATGCTGAGGGTGCACCTGAGATGCTGATTCAGGCCTCCAAGAAATCTGCCAATCTTCCGTTCTTCTGTGGCCACATCATAGAGAGAATAGCGGGACAAATGGTTGAACTTATTCAGATACTCGTTGACTGTCATGCTGCCTTGAGTGAGGGCGAGGAATTTGCGGTGCTTGATTTTCATAATCCCAGTGGGAATATGATACTTGCGGAAATGATCCTTGAATTTAGCCCAAGTAATTTCCTCGTCCGCGGGCCATATTGCTTTAGCATTATCCCACCATATAGCGGCAGCTCCTTCGAGATAATGCGTTGCAAAGGGAACCTTGTCTCCCTCTTCAGTGCGAGCAATCTCCAGTTTCCTCTCAATAGTCCTTAATCAATCATCGTTGTCCAATGGATCAGTAACTTGGCTGAAGCTGGGAGGCTTGGTTCGCTGAAAATCTGACAGCTTGGAGTGATGGCCATTCTGGTTTCCATTCTGCCCAACCATAACTTGCACACTTTTCAATATTTCCAGTGGATCATTGCTCCTTCTTTCTTCAAACATTCGCAGGATTTGCTCAGTGGAAGGCGGATGTGGCGGTGGAGATGGAGGTGGCTGGTATGGCTTGGGGGAATGTCCTTCCTGTCTTGCGGAGCGACGAACAGGGACATCCTCACAAGCTTGAATGCTGTTGCCTTCACGCGTCATCCTATTATTTATTTTTTCCCAATACATAGCAACTGTGATGAGAAAAATCCAATGTGGGAGGAAAGCCATTGACAAATCCCAGAAGAAAACAGCGAAAGAAAGCCAAAGCAAATTAAAAGTTCCAACATAATTATACATAGACTCAACATGAAAGTAATCATCACAATGGGTCTACCACCCTCATACATGAAACTAAACATCATGACACGTGCGACTACACCCATACATCATACTCATGATGAAAGCAATACTCTAGCGGTCTACTGCTCGGACTGCGCTGCTGCGGGCTCCTCTCCTGAGCCGGACCCAGATCCTGAACTGATAGTAGAGACCTCCGGGTTAAGAGAGACGCGACGGCGCTGCCTCGAGGGCTCTCCCTCAGGGGCAGGCGCGGGATGGGATCTAAGCATAGGAGCGGCAGGAGTAGCGACAAGTGAAGCCCACGCAGTAGGAGCACTGCGAGGGGTCACCGTTAGAGGGTTAACAGTACCCTGCGAAGTCACAGGGGGAACGGAGGCGGGAGGAACAGGAGTAGTGTAGATGACAGTGGGAAGAGAGTTCCTAGTACGAGCAGCAGCGAGAGCTGTCCGGGCGCGTGAAAGCTCCCGAGCTAACTCGTAGTTCAGGAGATAACTGGCAGTGATATAGCAAGAAAGGTGGCTAGTGGGACGATAGCATGCCGGATTAATCAAAGGAAAGTGGATACGCCCATTCTCATGCAGAGATGGGTAGTAGAAGAAACCTGGGTGGGTGTGCATGCGAACCTCGTTGTAGCGCAAGTCTACAATAGCCTCGATAGCAGCAAACTGAACCACCTGAGATGGCGTAGAAGCAAGACTACCCTTAGTAGAACGAGTGTAAGCGTCAGAAGTGGAACTGTGGTGTAGAGTGACCTCAGCATAATACTCATACAATGAACTGGCCAGATGCTCCTGATACACCCGATACTCTGGATCAGCACCCTCTGGATAGAGTCGTCGCCACACATTCTGAAGCAGGTGCAGCGATGTGTACGGAGATGGCTCAGGATGGTACAAGATCGGTATTGGAGCCATCTACACTCACAAACCATACGGTTAGTAATAACAACAAATAAACATGCATGCAATGCAGCAACCAATTTCTATGACTACCGGCACTCAGATGAAGCTATCTACCATTTCACTAACCACTAACGTTCTAGCGTGCCCTACAATCAGCGCGGCTCTGATACCAAGCGTTGTGGCACCCCAGCTTAGAGCAACCGGTTCACCCTGCATTGCCAGCCCAGAGATCAAGTCTTCTGGCAATATACAACAACTTGGTACAGAAAAAACCGCTTTATCGATGCTAGCAGATTACATAAGTCTGATATTACATCGAGATACGAGGCCAAGCGGCACGCACGGTGCTGCTGAACAGCATGTACATTATTTAATGAACATGACGAGGGCCTCGATCACACGAACTATGCGGCAGTGGAAGAACGACGAAGTGGAACTCCATAGCATAGGGACACCTGGACACGACCTAGACGCGAGATGCGCTCCGACGCGAATCGACTTGTCTGAAAGCTGGCATGACACGCCAGGTCAGTACATTGAATGTACTTGCAAGCTCACAACAAACATAAGCACGGTGACAGACAATATGATGACAATTAATCAAATTAATGCAAAAGCAAGAGTTACTAAACATGCAATGAAACCAATACGCGCACTGAGTCCCACAGACTCGCTTACCATACGGTTACCTCATAACCAAGCGGTGACCATACCGGGGTCACAACTGATAACCAACTGCTCATGAACAACTTGAGAGTTCATGAAACACACAGCATCGCAACAATCATTTAGTTTGCAAGATTAATTACAAAAGTTGATCCATGGTGTGACTTACTTCCGAGCTATGCCCATAACCGAGGACGTGGCTATCGATAGATTAAATACACTCTGTAGAGGTAGCGCACTTTACCCACACTACGGAACACCTAACCTCGCACTCCCATTCAGATGGACCAAAGTGTTCCAACGAAACCCTCCCTTTGTCATGGCACTCTCCCGTCCACTCCGACCAACTCCCTCTCAGGGCTAGGTCTTGGGTGGCCCCATGCCTAACAAAGGCACCAACGGCCACCGTCGTGGCAAAACAGTCCCAAACAGGGACAAGGTACCATAAAAACAAAAACTAGCACACAAGGTTATGTCTGCTTACCGGGTCAGGGTATGCACGCCCATAACCTTCCCTCGCGGGAGGCACCGGTGAGAGGCACAACAAAGGACCGAATCAAGACCTTCCCACAAGGTAAATGTGGTCGCACTGAATAAAAACTCGATTCAGTGGCACCATGATGTGATCAACATCATATTCAAGTTGAACTTAATCAAGTTTAACTTTGACAAAAACTTTTTATAAATAACAATGATCATGTGACTTAATCACGCAACTAATCGACATGCAATCAAACAACACAAGGATATGGATCAAACTTATCTACATAATTAACTTGATATATTCAGGATCCAAAAACTTCACTAGTCCTAATTCATTTTTATTATCCAGCAATATCTTTATTAACTCATCATTTATATGAAAATCTCACTTAGTAAAAGAACTATCATTTTCTACCATAGTAAAATGACTAATGTAAAAATTTACTCTACTTGATCAAACAAGTTCATGCAATTTACCAGTAACTAAAACAAGCATATCAAACATGGTAAAGTAACTAGCAATCAACAAAATTTATTTATCAAATTTTAAATGCAAGTAAAAAACTCATATTCAAGTAGAAAATCATAGATATTGAAATAACACCATCCAAATGCTGGTGTGGCTTGCCTTAGTGTAGGGGAGGATCACACCCCTCTTGGTTTGCTTCAAGACAAGCTTCTCCTTCTGAAAGTAATTAAACACCACAAAAACAAATATCGAAACCCATTCTAAAAATCACCAGAAATTCTAGACAGCAAGGAAAAAACCACCTTTTGGTGTGCTACTAGAGCTTTCTGAAACAAAGACAATGCAAAAAGAATCAAATCATTTGGACTTATGGTTTATAAATGGTGGTTGGTCAAAGTTTGGGTTAATTTCTGAATAAATTTGAATTAAACAGAAATTCCGGGGGGGTGACGTCGAAGGCGTAAGAGAAATACGCCTCCACTCGTACCGCTTTAGGCGTGAGTGGTGAGGCTGAAGAGCGGGTCCCTCACGTCAGGAGAGAGAGAGGGGAAACGAGATCCGAACGCGACGGTGCACGCCGGCGAGGAGGGGGTTTGAGGCTAGTTTAGAGGGATAGGATTGAAGCTGGGCTTGCGGCACACCTCCCCGTACCCATGGCTTGTCGTGGGATGGCCGGAGCTGCTTGCGGTCAAGCTCGCAAGCTTCGGTGGCGGACGGGGTTCGTCGGAGTGGATGAAGACGACGGCTAGAGGTGGCTCCAGGGGCTCAGCAGCATCCAGACAGTACCAAGCGACCTCCGATGCCACGCCTGGGAAGCTGGTCGAGCTCGAGAGGCACCGACGCGAGGTGGCCGAGCTGCGGAGGCCGCCGGAGTTCTTTGGTCGGGGCAGCCGGCCAGAGGCCTGCCCGACCGAGCTATGGCCCTTCTACGTGTACGTGGAGGTGGTGAGGAGTGGTGCATGGCTAGGAAATGAGGAGGAAAGCTCTATATATAGCCGGAGCAAAGGGGTAATGTGTCACCACCGGAGCTCTCTGGAAGCCGGCGAACGGCGACGAAGCGCTCCAGTGCGAGGGGGCAAGCATGCAGCGTCGCTGTGGGAGGCTGTCCACGCTCGTGGACAAGCACAGGACGCAGGGGAAGCGAACAAGTGCACGCGCGCACTGTGGCTTTTGGCCGCGACGTGCCCGTGCTTGCTGCAGCGTCTCCGGCATCAGCGAGCGCCAGGGAGAGGTCAAGGGTGATGGATCGCGGCTGGTGGTGCGACGCGATAGTCGTCGGCGAGCGCTGGATCGAGCACGTGTTGAACAGAGGAGATGGCGACACCCAGAGCGCATCGAGTAGCTGCCAGGCACCGTGTCTTCACGTGGTCACCATGCTGGCATGGTCAAGACGACGCTCAAACGCGGCCAAACCTTGTCCACGATCTAGTACATGCAGTGTTTAGTCTAGGAAAGTTGAAAGCTCATACCCAGGCCGACCAGAATTGACTCAACCAAGCTGGCAAGTTTCTAACCAGAAACTTGGTCACCAAGTTTGGCTGGCTTCTAGATGTCCATTAGGGCTGACCTCCTAGGATTTAGGTTCTCTTAGGATGGTAGTTAAGCTCAAGAAAGATCAGGGCCAAAAGATCAAGGAAAAATGCACTTGTTGTACAATGTGCACTTCTGGTCCAGAAGAGAAATGATTTTCTATAGAAAAATATTACAAAAAGTCAGGCAATATTTTTGCTTGGGAAGGTGTGCCAAGGTCCAAAGAATATTCAGGAATTATCTCAGATTTTTAGGAGCATTAAAAATGAGGGTTTCTTTGGAGCACAAGTTTCTGAAAAGCGTTTAAGGGAGGAAAATGAATATTTTTCCTTTATGAAAAATATTCATTTGATTATTTTGGGGATTTATCAGAGAGATAAGGTTGAATGGGAAGTAGATAGATCACTTGGGTGAAAGTCAAGGGTATGCCCAAGTGACAAGTCCATTTGAAACGATTCCATAATCCAAATCAAGGCAAGGCAAAAACCAAGTCCGGAAACAGAGAGAAGGCAAGTCTGGAAAAAGAGAGAAGGCAAAAATCTAGGCTGTCACAGTGCACTAGCAGGGCGCCTATGGGGGCAACTAGAACACGGAAGCAGAGCAACTTTGTGCAACTCAATAGCATATACACAACCAATCTAGTACAAAATAGGAAGCAACCTAAGCATGACAACTAGTGTGTACTAATCAGGAAAATTGTTCAACTGAACACGTATAGACAACCAACCTAGCACAAAACAACAAGCCAACTAAAGCAGGGCAACTAGTGCCAAGTGTAGAACACATGGACATCCAACTAGTATAGTGATGTTGCCAACTCAGTAGGCAACTTGCGCAACTGAACAACGTCTAGACAACCAACTAGTACAAACAGTAAGCCAACTGAACAAGACAACTGGTGCAACTGCAGAGCATATGGACAGCCAACTACTAGATGGATGCAACCAACTGGGGAGAATTTTGTGCAACTAATCAAAAAACTCTACCTATACAACAAGTTCAAGGACAATCAGCCATTGCATTGCACACAACATTGCGCACGTCTAACAACAACAACATAGAACTGTACATATAACTTGGAGAAGGACTAGGAGAAATCATGAACAGATCTCAAACCCCTGCCCCTTAACAGCAACAACCTGGACAAACGAAGAACCGCTCACCATCACCCTAAAATCGCATAACAAGCGCCCTAGACGTGCATCCCATGCTAGCTTTCGAACACCTTAGCAAAACGAGTACCCGTGGCCTACCCAACTACACCACTGTGCCATAGATCCCGACCACAGTTGGGGGCGTGCTACCAGAGAAAGCCAGAGAAAAGGCTCAACCACATCAGAGGGAGAGATGTGCTAAATTGACCATAAGTAGCAGTTCGCGCCGTTCTAACCCTAGGAAGCATCCCCCTCGCATTCCAGGGAATCCGCTACCCAGCGAGACGGAAAGAGGAAGGAGAAGCAAGGAGAGGCAGAGCATATCATCGACGCCGACGAGCACCAAACGATTCCCTCCGCAAAGAGCCACCCGCGAGCCCCCCACCGACTTGAGGACTCCGCCGCGCCTCCCCCATATCGTGGCCCGTTTAGATGGGCGGCCAGGTGAGGATGAAGACTAAATGGGGGGAATGGGGAGAGAGAACTGACGCGAGTGATTTCAGGCACCAATTTCGAAACCGCTACCCACGACCCCCTCTCCTCTCTCTTCTATCGCTTACAGGTGGGCCTCGCCCATGTCTGTATGGGGACAAAACTGCCCCACGACCGCAGACGGGGCCAATCAGACTAGGTAGCACCTGACATATTGGGTGCGATCCGTGGCACGGTCGTGCAGCCAGGACGCGGCCTCCCGGTTTGGTTAGATAGTGCGCGTGCACTCTAAAGGTTTTAGGTATATTATGTGGGCCAAATTTGGCCTGATGGTTTTTTTAGGAAAACTTTACCTGATGACTTTAAGGTAAAACTGTGGCCAAGCCTAAGATTTTTTATTTTTAAGTTCAAGCCTAGATTCCACTAAAAATTACAATCTAGACAAGGAGGTCCTATTCTTCGGATAGGATGATTCAGAGCCCAGGCTTAGTAAAAAAACAAATATATTTTTTTTTTCCAAAAATGATTTTTTTGGCATGCAAAATGCTCAGCTTTGCGAGGTGCATGCAAAAATTCATAGTTTTTGGACATTTGAGGAGTTTGGGGCAAAATAACAGATTCGGCTTTTCAAAGAAACTTTGAAAAAATGCATTGTAGACTAGTTCTTCTTTTTCCACGAGCTCCTCAAATGCCCAAAAACCATGAAATTTTGCAGGCATCTCTCGCACCCGAGCATCTTGCATGCCAAAAAATTCAGATTTTTGCTATTTCTATTGAATTTTCTGTTCATCAGGTGCAGTTCACTCTGCACTCAGACGCAGATTTCACTATTCTTCGCATTATGCCAAGGACTACCCGACCCAATAAGCGCTCCTAGTGTGCTCCCGTTCGAGAAAAAAGATGGCACTGGTCACTCCTTTAGAAAAACAGTTCAAAAAAGTGATGGTTCTTGTCTTGAAAAAATCTCATTTTTTAAAGATCTATATTATTGAAGAAAATTTTCATCAATGATTACAACTGGTCAAGGTTTTTGAAAAATATCCATGAATATTGAAAATATTTGAAAAATTGAAAATTGGTCATGTTGTTTAAAAATGTTCATAAGTTTTTTAGAAAAGATAACGTAACATCAATAGACCAAAGACAAAATAGACAGAGAACTGGACAAAAAACAAGATGGAAACTTGTAAAAAAACTAACCAAATAGCAAATAAAAAACTAATAGAGCATCCTTAATATTTAATTTGGAGTATCTCTTTAAATACCCATTGTATATGGAACATCGGCATGCGCATTAGCGGCACACAAAGTTGGTCTCGGACGAGTACATCAAGTGGCTGTGCAAAGGACTGGCAGCTCGAGATGACGTGTAGAGTTTGACATCAATGTGCTGGAAAGAATCGCATCACATATGTAGGGCAGTGACCCACACGACACTTGGGAATGGTATGAATACTCTCTTCTGGGAGGATAGATGGTTGAACGGCTTCAGACTAGAGGAGCTTGTCTCGAACGGTTGCATAGGCACTATCAGATGGAGTTTGGGCGAGGGACATTGGCCAGGAACTGACGGCAGCAATGCTCAGTGAATTCCTTGGCTTGTGGTTGCAAGTGGAGCTCGACCAGAATGCCACAAATTCGATCTGTTGGGCTTGGGAGTCTAGTGGCAACTTCTTGTCAAATACGGCAAATGAGACAAAGTTTTTGGGTAGAGAAGTTCACTCACGGCTAACTTTACATAGAAATTAAAGGCCCTGTTATAGTGCCGATTCTTTGCATGGCTTGCACTGCAAAACAAAATCTACACATCCGACCGTCTTGCAAGCTGTGGTTTGGACCATCAGGTAGTTGCCCTTTTTGTGCACAAGAGGAAGAAATGATTGATCACATCTTTCTAGATTGTGTCTTCACAAGGGAGGTTTGAAATACCGTATGTTTAGCTCTCAACAAACTGGATTGGGTGCCACAGATAAGATCAAGGTTGGTGGATTGGCGCACTAACAAACTTGGGACCAACATGCATGTCCTCGCCATCATGAATGTGGGAGCTTTGGAAGCATCACAAAACTGGTTATAGCGTGCAACAGTGACTTTGAGGCTTGTGAATTCATCTGTGAATCCAGAAGGAGGAACTTTGAAGTTGATAGCTTAGCTAAATTTCTTTGTTTAGCTTCCAATCCCTGAAACCGAAGCATGTCGCCCTCCTATGTTTTCGGTATCTAGCTGTCAGATCAAATAAGAATACGTCTATGATTTGTTTTTGGCTTGTTTTTTTGACTGGCCACAGATTTTGGGTCATCCTTAACGGGCCGAGGCCCATTACCTGGACCCAACCCTTCCCTCTCTTCCTATGTTCTTTTCTATTTTTACTTATTTTGTGCTTTTGTTATTAGTTTTTATTTATTATTTGTTTTTATTATATTGTGAGTATTTTGGGATGTTGGGTGAGTGTAAATGTAAACACACAAATACTATAAAGTATATGCAAAAATTACACTGTTATATGACTATTCTTTGCACATAACAAAAAAGTGCATTTTTAGTGTAAAGTTGTGTGCAAGTTTTTTCTTCAATTTATTTCTTCTTAAACACTAATACCAATATCACTAATGGATTGCTCCTTATAAAAAATTGTTATTTTAATTTTGTTTTAGTTATTGTTATATTTTATTTCTTCATTAACTGTAATACCAATGCCATTATTAAGTCCTTCCTAGGAAACATCTTTTTTGCAAAAATTCTACTATTATACACTTATTCTTATATATTTAAAAAAAATCTCAGTTCTTGTATATATTATATGCACCTTTTTTCATTGTAACTTATTTTTTTTATTTTGTTTCTTTTTAAACGGTAATACCAATGTTACTAATCCATTCTTCCTTAGAGAACCTTATTATTTTGATTTCAGTTTTTATTCCATTTTTATTTTTAAAGGGTGATACAAAAGCCATCAATTTACTCTTTAATCGTAGTACCAATCCTGCTAATTTATTCCTTCTTAAGTAATTTCATTTTTGTTTAAAATTTCATTATTATATGATTATTCTGACATATTATAAAAATGCAATTTCTATGTGAATTGTGTGCAAATTTCTCATTATTTGTTTTATTATTTTTCACTCTTTCTTAGATAATTTCATTATTTTGATTTAGTTTAGTTTTTATTTCATTTTATTTCTTCTTAAAGCCTAATAACAAAGCCACTAATCCATTTTTTAGAAAACTTCATTATTTTGGTTCTATCTTAGTTTTTATTTTAGTTTATTTCTTCTTTAATGGTAATACCAAGACCACTAGTTCATTCCTTCTTAGGAAACTTTCTTTTCATGAAAGTTCCTCTATTATATTATTAGTCTAGCATATTATAAAAATCATATTTTTTTGTAAATTGTCTGCAAATTTTGCTATTATTTATTTTTATTTTTTCCATTCATGTTCCTCCTAAAGGGTAATTCCAAAGCCACTAATTCATTACACAACATCATTATTTAAGTTTTTTTAGTTTTTGTTTCATTTTCTTTCTTCTCTAAAGGTAATACCAATGCCACTAATTCATTCCTTCTTTGGAAATTTATTTTTCTTGCAAAAATCCAATAGTATATGCTTCCTATACACTCTCGTTAGATGGCCTAAGCCCCCGCGTTGTGCTCGTTATCAGCTGAGAGCAAATTTGCTATTGGCCAGTTGCGGTTCCAACTTTTCTCTCTTGTCAACCGCCTCGCACAGGTGATTGGAAGGCAACTTTCGCTGCCTCCTTTCTTCGCCAGTGTGACTGCGGGTCCTCGACCTCTTTGGCCACCACTTCGACGACCCGAGAGGCTGGGGACCCTGTGACTTCGCTTCGGCTACAAGATAGGATAGGATTAGTTTTTCTTGGAGGTGTTGCAATGGTGGTGGAACCACCACCGTGTCGGAGTAAGTTGGCTATGCTTCTTCCCCACTCTGGTGATGCTTCAATCGACAACATCGGGAAGCAGGTAGCCCCTTTGTCTCGTCGGATTTTGGTTTTGACGATGTTAGGTTGTGGTAGCTGGTGCTTGGCCTCTTCTCAGGCGACAATGTCAAGTAGTGCAGAGTATGCGGGAATATTGGAGTGTGGTGTGCGGATTGCGGCGGCATTCTTCTTCTTTGATCAATTTGGATGAAGACAACACCATCAGGATCTGGCAGACTTGGAGATGATCCCCGATCAACATGTCACAAAGACTCGGTTCCGTTGCCTCAAGTGGGTTGTCTAATCGGTTCACAAAGCAGCGTGGTCTGCAATGGAGTTCTTCGAGATTTGGGTGTGAAGAATGTTGATAACCCAAAAGTATAGGGGATCAGTTGTAGCCTCTTTTGATAAGTAAGAGTGTCGAACCCAACGAGGAGCTAAAGGTAGAACAAATATTCCCTCAAGTTCTATCGGCCACCGATACAACTCTACGCATGCTTAACGTTCACTTTACCTAGAACAAGTATGAAACTAGAAGTACTTTGTAGGTGTAAAGGGATAGGTTTTCAAGATAATAAAGAGCACGTAAATAAAAACTAGGGGCTGTTTAGATAAGGAAACAATTAAGTTAGTTTTAGTAGAGAGCTTTTTGTCACAAGAAAGTTATTTGTCCCTAGGCAATCGATAACTAGACCGGTAATCATTATTGCAATTTTATATGAGGGAGAAGCATAAGCTAACGTACTTTCTCTCCTTGGATCATATGCACTTATGATTGGAACTCTAGCAAAGATCTGTAACTACTAAAGATCATTAAGGTAAAACCCAACCATAGCATTAAATTATCAAGTCCTCTTTATTCCCATACGCCATAACCCACTTATCCGTGTTTAGGCTGCTATCACCCCCGCAACGTAGACAATAAGCAAACCATGAACATGTTGCAACACCCTACAGCGGGGATGCCTCACGCTTGCGCGACACGGAGAGCACCATAGGACAACACCAATAATCAAACATGCAACTCAAACCAATCATGATCATCAATCAACCCATAGGACAAAACAGATCTACTCAAACATCATATGATAGCCATACATCATTGGGAAATAATATATAGTGTTAAGCACCATGTTTAAGTAGAGCTTACAGCGGGGAGAAGAGGTGTTACGCCGCTGCATAGAGGGGGAGAGAGTTGGTGATGACGGCGGCGAAGTTGTTGGTGTAGATCGCCATCACGATGATGGCCCCGGCGGTGTTCTGGCGCCACTGGGAGAGAGGGGGAGAGAGCCCCCCTCCTTCTTCTTCTTCCTTGACCTTCCCCCTAGATGGGAGAAGGGTTTCCCCTCTGTTCCAAGGCCTCCATGCACTACAAAAAAATACACTTCCGTGATGATACGTGTTTGTCGCAGTAGGTCGCTTTTTTTGTCATGCATGTACATCCATGACAAATTTATGACAGAACCAAGATAGTCATACCTGTGCTGTCGTAGAAGTGTTCCATGACATTACCAAAATTATCATCACGGAAGTGTCCATTTCCATGACGATAAATCGCGTGTCACAGAAGTGCTTTTGTCAAGGGTGACCGACACGTGGCATCCACCGTAACGGAACGCCGTTAAGCTATCGGGTCGGGTTTTGGATCCGATAACCCGTTAACAGCCCCGACCAATGGGAAATTTCCACGTGTAAAATTCTTATTGGCCGGACGAAACACGTGTCAGTTCGTCAGTTGGTCAGATAGGTGCCTATGATACGTCGACATGTGTCACGACCCAACAGAGGCCCATTCCTGTGAAAAGGCCGGCCCGTTTGACTTGGTCAAAAGCTGGCGGGCCGGCCCATGGAAAGCCTGTTAACGGTCTGTTCGCATATAGCCCATTTACAGCCTACTAACCCAAGGCCCGTTACGCCTTATCCGAATTAGGCCCAGTAGCGTCATCTGGGCCATCCAATATGATTCCAGCCCGTTTTCACTTCTGGCCCATGTATGGCCCATGACGTCTTTCGGCCCATATGAGGCCCTATGTAACTCTTGGCCTATTAACGGCCCGTGGTGAAACTGGCCCATGATGAACAGTGTATCACTCTACACCCATTAACGGCCCGTGGTGAAACTGGCCCGTAATGAATAGTGTATCACTTTATACCCATTAACAGCCCGTTATTCCGTTGGGCCGTTTCCAGCCCATGTTATCTTTCGGCCTTCTCAGAGCCCATTTATTCTTGGGCTCATTTCCAGCATTCGTTTACTTATGGCCCGTTACTGTCATTTTCTACTTGTGGGCCAAATTCAGCCCGTGGTTACAGTCGGCCCGTTTGTGGTTCGTTAATACGTTGGGCCGTTTTCATAGCGTCATCAAATACGGCCTATTAACGATGGCCCGTTACGGTCAGCCCATGAACGGACGATTCCAACTCTAGACCATTTACGGCCATAATGCGGCGTGTTATTGGCCCATGTTTGTCCAATCGATCATACGGCCTGTATAAGGCCCATTAATGATATGGCCCGTAGAAGGCCCATTGTTTCTACGGCCCGTAAAAGGCCCACTGTTTCTACGGCTCGTAGGAGGCCCAGTGTCACTACAGTAAATGTTAGCCCATGGTTATTGTGGCCTAGTTTTAAAAAATAGGTTATTATAGCCACTAGTTAACCGCGGAAAAAGAACAGCAATGACTACAAGCAAACAAATAAACAAGACAACAAGGAAATAAATAAGCAAGCAACTAATGCTAGGCTATCACGGCTATTACACATATTACATCCACTGGCATCAAAGTTCGCCACCAGTGCAAATATAGGGAACAAAGCAGTATATCATATACACTGGCTGTCAAAATTGGCCACTAGTGCAAATAAACGCGGCAGCAAAACAAGAGCATAACTGAAACAACTTCAAAAGAGCTCAAGAAACGTTATCCTGGGTATCCACCATGCTGTCAATAAGCTTAGCAAGCTGATTAGCTTTGTCCTGTTTGGCGCTAAAATCCTCCAACGCTTGCTGTTGCACCAGAAAGTATGCATCTGAATGCTCCAGGGACTTCCGCAGTCCTTCTGCTTCTTGTCGCAGCACAGCTGATCGATGTCTTTCAGCTTGTAGTTGAGACTCAACAAACCGAACAGATTCAGACAGTGAGTTTGAATAGCTTGTGCAAGCGGTAGTGGCCAGTAACTCCAACACTAAACCAAGACAGGATGTGTCACTATCCTGAACCTTATCTGCATTACTTCCTTTACCGTTGCTTAATAAGGCACTCTTCCCCAATATTCTGTTAGCATTCTAAAAGAAGAAGCAAGCAGACACATAACAAGTTTAGCATGTACTAGTATATGAAACTCATTTCGGTGAACCAGTTAATTAGTAAGGTGGACAGGATTAAACTACCAAGTCTTCTATTGCCAAGTACTAGTACATAATAAAAGCATCAAACAAACATATATCTATGTCCTATGGTAGCAATGGAATCTTAAATTAGAACAGTTGTTCTTCAGGTTTAGGCACTTGTTCTACATGAACAGAGTACAGTAAGACGCAAGAATATAATACTTAAAAATAGAAAATGAGCTCATAGACCTTACCACATTCTTGGTTCGGGACCAGTACAGAACAAGGCGTTCCCAGTCATCGTTTAGTAAATGTGTCTCAGGAGAACGTAAGGAAATTTGATGAGTTTCTTTGCCAGTGAAGTACGTTTTCTTCCGGTAATTCCGATACTGCCACCAAGCATTCTTGAAGATAGCAGAGGTATTAGCACAGGTTACCTCATCCTGAGTTTCCAAATCGGTCCTTCTCTATAGAGAAAAATGGGAAATTTTGATGTATTATAACCATCATGGAGGTAGGATGTATGGGACAAAGCAAAGTAATTGCCATGAATAACATTACTTACACATAACTCCTGGAGAAACACCTGCAACTGGCATTTTCCTTCATCTTCAGTATAATATTTCCAAGATGGGAAGATACGCACATACGATTTAACAACATCAAATGCGATAGATGCTAAACTACGACTAGCTGGTTGTGCTTCCTCCACAGGAATAGGCGTACTAACTGGTGGAGTTGGGGTTCACCGTGATAGTACTGGCCCTTTGGGCACTGGAGCTGCCTTACTAACTGCTCTTGTTTGGGAGCTCTGTGGTGGAGATGGTGCTATGTCAACAGGAACTGGGTTACTATCGGCTGGGGTTGGGGTTAGATTGGGTGAAGCTGGTTCTCTGTCCATCTTAGTAGGGGTACAATCTGCGAGAGTTTGGGTTATGTGTGGTAGGGCTGGTTCTTGTGCATGTACAACCGGGGTGCTATCTCCACCAAGAGGTAGCGCTGTTTTATTTGAAGACCGTGTTTTTAGTCCGCTAGATACTGGCATCACCCGCTCCAATTCAAATGGCTGATAAACAGGAAACATAGTTGAATGTACAGACATTGTATGAGAGACAGATGCAATAGATAGTGTGGAAAAAAGAGGGCATGAAATAGTTGACATGTATTGTTTAACTAAAACGAATAGCATGACATAATTTCACATATATGATGTCTATCTAAACTGGATAGCATAGCATAGCATAACATAATTCAAAGATATGATGAATAACTAAACAGGATCGCCTGACATAATTCACCTACATGTTATCTAAGTAATCAGGATCGCATCATTTAATTCACATATATGATTTATATGCTAAACAGAGGGCATTCGATATGATGTCTGAACTAAGAACATGGTGTTGAATATTGTGTATATGATGTCTAAACTATGCAATGCAAGACATCGTATGCATGATATGAGCAGTATAACCGTGCCAAGTTAGAGCATACACCTCAGTGGGGGAATAGGATTGGTCATCTGTCTCTGAATCCATCTCTGAGGAGCTATCGGGACCCAACAAGAGATCTGCTTCGACAGGTAGCACTGTCTGCTCTGAAGGCCTTGTTTTCACTCCAGATTTTCCATCTCCCACCCAAATGGCTGATTCACAGGAAGAGTAGTTTAATGTACAAACATTGTCGACAAATGGAAATGTAATGAAGAAAAGGATGGGCAAGATATCACTCAAATATATGATGCCTGGTTAAACAGGATGGCATTGCACATTTCACATATATTATGGCTGGCTAAAAGACATGAGACTGCATAATTCCCATATATGATATAGAAACTAAACATGTGGCATTACAGAACATGTCTAAACTAAGCAGATGACATATATGATGTCAAAAGTAGGCACTGCAAGGCAACATATGCATGATATGACTAACATCATCATGCCAAGGTAGAGCAAACACCTTGGGGGTAAATAGGAGTGGTCAGCGGCGTCCGAATCCGCCTCAGAACAGATATCTTCCTTTGGATTACAATTTGGAGAGGGGTGGGGAGGGTTTGCCATTGAACCCACCATGGAGCGATGTCTGCATGGCATTGTATTGTCGCGCAAAACTCTTCTCTTTTTCTGTACATGTTCAGCATGACTGTGTACAATATCTGACATGCATACGAAAAAAATATGGTGAGATTATGTAAGGAGAGCATGCAGAAATTTAGAGTGATGGTAACAACCCGTGGATCGATGTTTTTCCGTTGAACCAAAATAGCCCTAATGGATCAACGTGAATGTATAGTAATAAGTGATGCAACAAGTGTACAACCTCTTTGCCGTAGCCGTGTCGACCTCAGCATCATTGGGTTGGTCCCTGAAGCAGTTGAGGTAGAGGTGGCTGTCGGAGGTGTGGAGGAAGATCTAAGGAATCTGTAGACGGCGTCCAGGGCACTGCTTTGTTGTGATGGATCGTTCTGTCATTGGAGCAGCTCCGGTGAGCCGTAAGACGTCAAGGCTGAAGCAGCACAAGACAGACATCGTCAATCTCAAGTGGGATTCTAATAGCATTTCCAATAGATGATGTACAATGGATGTAAAATTAACATCACCAAAAACCACCTGACTACAACAGATGAGGTAAAAACTGTTGACTCTAAACTTAACTGTCAAAACTGAAATTTACTGTGGAATCTGAATGCTACTGTCGAAACTGAACGCAATGGTAGCAGAGAGGCACTTGACATGTAGTTTAGGGAGGGCATGTAGTTCATCTTCAACCTGCACCCCCCTGAGCCGCCAGCCACCACCGGCCGAACCGTCGGCCCCAGCGCCGCCTCGCCACCCCGAAACAACTCGCCACCGCCGCCCCGGCTAGCCCTCTAGGCCCCCGCCCCCACCCTGAACCCTAAGATAGATAGTGGGGTACCTCTCCGGCGAGCCCCCGTCCCCGCTGCGGGTGGTTCTTCCTTAACTCCGGCGAGCCCCCCCAACCCCTGAAAATCGACTGACCCAAAAGTCGATTCAGTCGACTGAAGTGTGGCTTAATCGGAGCAGAGCAGTAGCACGAGCGAGGGGGAGAGCAGCAGCAGCAGCTGGGCGAGCGAGCGATCGAGCGAGAGCCGGAGCAGCAGCAGTAGATCCGGCTGGTATGGACGCTGCCGCTGAAGGGGCCTCGCACTGGGGGAGAGCCGCCGTGGAGATGTCGCCCGCGGCGCCGGCTTCAAGGTAGCCGCTCCATGGGGGTGCGGGATGGAGCACCGTCGGCGCCGGGAGGTTGAGTTAAGGAGAAGGTGTGATGCGATGAGTGTACAACCTCTTTGGTGGCACCGAGTAGGCCTCGGCTTCATCCCAGGAGTCGGTGAGGATGTTGCGGTTCCGGTGGAGCAGGTTAAGGCGGTGCTGTGGGGATGGAGCAGCCGCGGTAGACGAGGCGATCGTCGGAGCAGCTCCTTGGAGGTGGAGGACGGGGCGGCTGAACCGGCGGGACGGCGAGATGGACGACGGATCCTCATCCGGGGAGGTGGATGAGGGACGTCGAGCCATTGCGGTGGACGACGTCGTCGGGGAAGAGGCTCCGGCTGGGCAGCGGTGACGTGGCGGACGGAGGAAGTTGGGGTTTCGCGGCTGGAGCGGAGAGGTTATGGCGTCCTGGGATTTCGAATGGCGAAAAGGGGGTGAAGCATGACTTAGGAACGCGCTTGTCCAAAATGTAGGGTGTGTTACAAAAGTACCCCCCACCGATTTGAACTAGCGGCGCTTTCAGCTCAGGGTTAGAAGGGGGATTTCGCGTGTCGGGATTTGGCAGCTGGAGGGAGTTTTCGCGCGCGTTGTAATTTCGGGATAGCAAGGTGCGGGTTGTGAAGACACCAGTTTTGGGAGCACGATATCTGAATTTTCGGGATATAACAAGACACGGGTTGAATTTCAGGGACAAGCCTAACGTGTTGTAATATTGTACTTGTACGTACCAAATCAATTCGCACTTCCCTCAACCAAAAAGAAAACGAAAAAAATAAAACTATTCACACCACACAAAGAGAGACTCTTGCCGCGTTTTACTATACAAATGCTATTCAAAGCTACTCCCTCCTTCCATCTATATAGGGCCCAATGCATTTTTCGATGCTAACTTTGACCAAATATTAGAGCAATGATATATGACATGCAACTTACACAAAGCACACCGTTAAATTCGTTTGTGAAAGGTTCTTTCAACGATATAATTTTCACATTGTGCATGTCATGTACTATTAATCTTGTCAATAGTCAAAGGCGGTCTTAAAAATCTCATTACGCCCTATGTAGATGGAAGGAGGGAGTATGAATCCATGTTATGTCCGATTAGAAATTTTCGCTTGCTGTATAATGCATGTAACCTACTCATACCAACATTTTAGTGCATTCCAAATGTCTATACTACCGCTGCAATTCGAACTAAATTTGAATTCGTTTCTCTATTTCAATAAGAATCTACAATCATGATTGTTGCCAACTTCAACCATCAAAGTTTCCTTGCTATCCGCCAAATATAAATCAGACGGCCTATAATGCAGGATGGCAGGCACACCATCATCAACAACTCCGTTTTTTATAAGAGTAGAGATAAAATATATTAAATGTAGTATACCATGTTCATAACCACACCATGTTTATCACCGTTATATATATTCACACATCTGTCGGTTTTAAACACTATGATAAATTCTTCAAATATCCGAATTCGCTTTTTATAATGAAGTATATATGATCTCTATTCGTCTTTTACACCCACACAACCCTCTTATCTTTGTAGCTAGCGCTAACTTTCTCTTGTGCATGCACACGCCCGCATCCCTCTCACCCTCCCTCAGCATTCTCTAGCTCCATCGCGCAAATTCGTGTTTTCACTTTAGGTCGTTCACCCACGGTGTGTGTAGGCCCCCCAGCTCCTTCTTTACGGCACACATCGATCGATATGCCTCTCTAGCCAGGTATGCCTCTCTAGCCAGGTGTGCCTAGCACAAACACAAGCTTCCCCTCTTCTCTTGTCACCGTCCATGCCTCACTCCCACCACTATTTTCATCGTTCTCGTACTCGCACACTCCTCCCCCTCGATATAGTATGCCTCTCGTACCACCTCCTATATGCACCCCTCTCTCTCTCTATCCTTCTCCTCGTGCCTCATTTGCTTCTAACACACACATGCATGTATACCGATCGATCTCCCAACATATACCTAGATCGACTTTAACTACCCCCCCCCATTGATTGACGTACCTCACAAGTTATGTCTCTCCTTTCTCTTACAAAGGGCAATTGATCTTCCTATGTAGTTATGTCTGCTTACCACAGCCACATCGCCCCCCTCATCATTCGTGCATGCCTCCTGACCTGTCTCTCACACGCACGTGCACAGACAACAAGCAGCCATCTCCTCTCTTATTGATATTGCGGGCGTGCCCTCCGTTTGTCTAGCAAGCCTATCCCACCATTTGTTAGAAGCAACTCCACTACCACCCCCTCCAACACTCTAGCTCTGTCTCTCTCCCAACCTTATTCATCTCCTGCACATACGCATGGATGCCGATCGATCTCCCTTAATACATGAGGCAGATCGATCTCCTTAATACATGAGGTAGGCCTCTCTCCTCCTCCACACATATACCAGCCATTGTACCTCTATAGTTAATTGGGCCTCCCTCTTCCCCCACCACACACCGATAGTCGAGCGCTGCAGGTAGGTATCCATGCCACAGAGACAAACTGCACATGTCCCATCTCACATTCCAGTAGGCCAGCCACTCTATATCTTTGATGTGGGCACACACAAATTCGATGGCACTCTTTATCGATCACGCGCGTGCACACACACACACACACATCATCCCTCTCTTCGATTCTATAGACACCTCAAGCCGATGATACCTCCA
This sequence comes from Triticum urartu, assembly GCF_056163025.1. Classification (NCBI taxonomy): domain Eukaryota; kingdom Viridiplantae; phylum Streptophyta; class Magnoliopsida; order Poales; family Poaceae; genus Triticum; species Triticum urartu. The sequence continues at coordinate 513,343,088 of NC_141874.1, forward strand.
CTCTCTTCTCGTGGATCGCCCCCTCTATATATATGTTATATCCAGGACTCTATTTCACACACATTGCATATGTTAAATTTTTTGATTGACCCCCCCCCCCCAAAAAAACTCTCAAGAACCCAGACATTATATCTCTCTAGGTTTGTATCTCTCTCACACACACCCGCGCAGGTGGTGTACATATACAAGAAGAGAATAGGTGCACCGTGCACGTACTCACGCTTCGTGCCCAGCCACACCCGTGCGGGTACACGGTGGAGCTCATTTCTTTACGAAATGGCAGCCCACGTGCTAATTTGAACGCCTGTAGTGGTTGTTTACCTAGGGAGGTCGTGTACCACGCGTGCACAAAACAAAGTTCGACTTGACGCGTTGCCGCGTTATTTTTAAATAAAGTTATAGCGCTCAATGGCACGTACACATAATATAAAATGATTTTTATGGAGGAAAAAGTAGTCCTCTCTTCAGAGTATCTCACACAAGGCTCCGGTGGCCTCTCTCTCTCTCTCTCACCGTTGGTCACTGATCCGGCCGCATCCCGTCCGCCGGGGGAAAGGGAGTGCGGTGGCCTCTCTCTCTCACCGTTGGTCACTGATCTGGCCGCATCCCGTCCGCTGGGGGAAAGGGAGTGCGGTGGCCTCTCTCTCTCTCACCGTTGGTCACTGATTCGTCCGCATCCCGTCCACCGGGGGAAAGGAAGGAAGTGCATCGTTTCTCCGTTCGACGGCGCCGAGGCAGCACGTCCCGATCTGCGGTACACGCTGTTCTCTCTGACCAAGCTCCGACACGGCAGGGCCTACGCCACCTGCTCGCAGATTCCGCCCGCCGCCGCTCACCTAGTTACATCCCGACGACCTCCAGGTATCCCCTCCGGCCTTGCTCCACTGCCCGTTTTCCCATGTCGCTGCATGTGGATCTTCCATAGTTCTTTGCCCAAAACGTAGCTCGTCCGGCGTACTTTCCATATTGCATTCTCGTCCTCACACCGTTTTAGACAAACACAACCGTGTTGTTATCTTCCCTTAGGACAAGGAATATGCTTCTTTTTTGTCGTCGCATGTGTCATCAACTATTATTGGCCAGTAATTGTTTCCTTTCTACCTCTTTTTTGCAAACAGGGTTATCCATTTCACCTCGTTGCTATTGCGACCTTTTGGTGAACTGCACAAATCACTTTTTTCTTAAGAGTGTTTTGTGCAGTTGTACTAAAATGTCACACGGGAAACGTCTCTACATTTCAGTGCGACTGCACAAAGGGAGATTGGTTTTGCTCTATCCTCCTCATCCAACTCCGAGCCTAATCTTCTCCAACTAGTTAGTCTTAAGAGAGACCGCAAAGGTGACCGGCTTCTATTTGTGTGTTTATTGTTTCATTAGCAGTCCTCTATTATCGTAATCACACTTGATATCTTTGGAACAGGGATGCTCAGCTCTATTTTAGTGGAACTGCACAAAATGATCAGAATGTTGCATGCTCTAGACAGCTACTTTTTTTCCCAACATGCCTTGTTGATTTAGATAGAGCTCGGGGGACGTAGCTGCCAATGAAAGCATGGATCAATTTTAATTTAACACCTTCTCACAACTTTGTCTTCAGTTGTGATGTAATTATTAGCTCTGATCTGCTAATAATTGACATGCATTAGCAAGGAAGTTAGTTTTTTATTGTTTCTGAAAGAGCATCGATGGCAAGACACGCGAAACAAAAGCTGAAAGCTCACACCATTGTACAATTTCATGTCGCTGGAAAATTATTTGTATAGTACATCAATTATGTAAACAAATGATGGAAGCTTGATAGCATTGCCAGAAGCCTCTTCATCATCCGGGTCCATGTGCCATGCACGAAATTATACTCCTTCGTTCCTAAATATTTGTCTTTTTACAAATTTCAAACGGGCATATTTTAGAGTGTAGATTCACTCATTTTGCTTCGTATGTGTACTCCCTCCGTTCCTAAATATTCTATTCGTCTTAACAGAGATTTCAACATATTTTAGAAAGACAAATACTCCGGAGTATATTTAAGAATCGAGGCGGTAGTGCACAACCGCATGGGAGACTCAGCCCGGTCGTTGCGCCGCATTAATATTGAGTAATGAGTAGTCAAATCATAAGCCCCACCTTTACCATTGTAAGTTGCTCTAAAGAAGCAACCATCAATACGCTCTTCTTTGAATCTGCTCATACTACTCCATCCGTCATTGTTTATACAGCGCGCTTCAGAAAAAAAGAAAAAAAATCTGTGGGACCAAGGCGACTAGCGATCGGCCTGAAAAATAGCATTGGTAGTTATAGCACGGCGTCTATTACTAGAGGGAATAATGCGTACACACATGCATGCAGTGCTTCCACCCCGGGTACACACATGCATGCACTCCATAGTAGTACAGTACATGGAGAGAAAATTGTGGACTTGATTGCGGTTACCACGCCCTAATTAATTGAGCATTAAACCAAATGCGTCTAAAGTCTCTCTGGTGGTGGAAATGCATTGAGAGAAATGCATCATAATGAAGCGCGCCCTGTAAACTGTGACGGAGGGTGGAGTAGTATGAAGGTGCAAAACCAAGTACGCGTACTAGTACTACGCTTGGCTCTTCGCCCCTTCGTGAAGTCGAACAATGATGGTACTCCGCATGTTGGGTACTATAGTGTATGCCTCTGACAATCTGACACTGAATGGACTGATGCATGTCCACCGAGGGTAGGTTGCATTAGTCAAAAGGTGTAAGCGAGCTTCACCTTATCCTGCAAGCTTCTCCTCGTTCTGCGAGTTGACGGGACACGCCAAAAAGTAGTGCTAGTCCATTCTCCCTCCTTTCCGGTTAATATGGCTTAATCTTTTTTGCGGGTAAATGAGAGAGCTTTATTCATATATAAGCATTCTTAGGACGATCAGCCAAGACACTGGTCACTAGGAAGCCAAAAAAAGAAGTAGGAAGCGAGGTGTTTCATCAAGCCAGCTCTCGGCCACATTCAAAGTGCAGCAAGCACGGTTCGCACGAAGATGCGCCGCAAGGTTTCCTGACCTGTTTACATGCTGAATAACAAAAAAAGAGGAAATATTACTGAGCGCTGCTATTTGTAATAGGATATGAGCCAGAATTAAGTGAGAATTGTGGCGAGTGTTCCATGCAATCAACTTCCATTATCACATGCGAGAACCCTTGAAGAGAACCAAATGTGTTGAAGATTGCTTTATCACATTTTAAAATTATAATAAGAGTGCAGACGCTCCTCCATCCGCTTCCTAGTAGTATAGTGTAGTATGCTTCTGGCAATCTGACACCGAATTAACTGTTGCACGTCCACCGCCTGAGCGAGGGAGAGCTTGCATTAGTCAAAAGTTTCTCCTTGTCCCGCGAGCCACCGCGCGCAAGCTTCTCCTGTCCTGCAACCTTCTCCTCGTTCGGCAAGTTGACGGGACACATCAAAGTAATGCTAGTCCATGCTGCCTCCTCTCCGGTTAACATGGCTTAATTTCAAACGAGATAAATACACTGTCTGTCACTGTATATTTGTAAAAATACGGTCAGTGGACTTCATAATACGCTCATTGCACTCAATATATATATTTTCCGGTGTTCATACGGTCACTAGCTCACCCTGACTGAGTATGTGTGTGCATGCACGTGTAGGTTGAGCACTTGAGCGTCACTGTGTGTGTTCCGTTGTGTGCTCGAACATGCATGCATTAGGGCGTCGCGCGCGTTTTTGCATCCATGTGTATGTGTGACTGTTGCATACACGTAGGGGGAGTACGTGTAGGGCCACTAAGGAGCAGTCAAATCACACAATAAGTTAGTCCGAAGAAGCAACCATCATTTCACTCTTGAATGACACGTACGCAATATAAAATGGTTGATATGGAGAGAAAAAGAAAACCACTATACTCCCTCCTTTCCGGTTTATAAGGCTCAATTCAAAATTCTCACCAACCAAGGTAGATGGTGAGTGGTGGAATACTTTTTGTAGTTTGCAAAAGCACCCAATTAATGCTCTTGTTTTCCTCAAAAAAGTATGTCTACCAATGCATTAATTGCAATGCATGCATGCATAAATTACATGCATTGGTCAATTTTCTCTTAGTACTTGCATGCAATGATTTAATGCACCTTGGAATCTGAACATGTGATGGAAAACAACCAAATTGAGCCTTATGAAATGGAAAAAATAAAATTTTGAGATAAGCCCTATAAACCGGAAAGGAGGGAGTATATACACTAGCAGGGTGCATGTGAGAGACGGGTCAGGAGGTGAATGACACGTGGCCCTAGGGGGTGGCTGGCCCACCTATCATACAGGCAAAGGCAGGTGCAGTAGAGGGTCGAGGAGTAGTACGAAATCCTACGCACCTACGCACGCTAACCAAGGGCTGAGTGATCACTTGAATCGCAAGATCAGTTGACTAGAAGCTACGCTAGACCCATGGAGGCGATGAGTGCGAGCATCAGCCGGCTGTGCCAGATGGTCCACGACGCCGGCCTGCGGCCCGGCAGGTAGTATTGCTTGAGGCCGCCAGGGCGAGGGGCCGCTTGGACGACAGCTTCGCATCCTTGTTCGATGAGGTCCTCGTCGGTTTCTCGACAAGTTCACCGTCGTCAAGAAGCTTGCGGACGACTTTGACGTAAGCCTCCAGCCGACGCGCCTAGGCTCTGTGATGCCCGCCACCCTCAACGGCCACTATGGTAACAACCTCTACGACGCACTGGTGGCCCTGCGACTGCCCGCCGTCGCGCCGGAGAATGTCCACCTCAAGGTCGCGCTCGCCGCGCAGCGCCTGGCGCAGCAAGACACCATCGACATAATCACCCACGTCTATGCGCAAATCATCCACAAGGACTAGTACATGCAAGAGGAGGACGATAGGACGCTGGCCTTCTTGGAGCGCAGGGCAACCTTGGACGGCACTGTTCAGAAGCACGTTGAGCTCACCGCCAACGCCGCTGCTCCTGACACGTCGGTTGGTGACCCGGCGCACTAGGGCGTGAGGATGTCGTTGAACGTTGATGGATCCGTATGTATTTTTATCCTTCCGTCAAATCCATGTAGTAGTATATGATACTACAGTAATTATCTTACCTTTCGCATCAACTTCATAATTTTCATACATACTCCATGCATGAACGGCGCCAGAAGCAAACTTCTCATTACTCTAGGCAAAATCGTTATTTTCTATCTATCGGTCGCGCCATGGAGCAGAACCAAATTTTACAAGTTACGAGTTCAAAAGGAAAAGCCTACCGTGTTCGCGTCGCACCCCCACACGGTTGGTCCGGCACACCGCTCAAGCGGGAATGTGTGCGGTGTTGCATTTTCACTTACAAGTGGGACCGCAGTTGAGCAAACCGACTATCGGCAAACTCCCACCCCGCCCACCGCGCGATGGCTGAGAAAAGAGGACAGGAGGGAGAAGAGATGGTTGTAGCACGGACTCCAAGAAAATTGGTGTCGGATGGGACTCGTGTGGGTGGCGTGTGCCATACTGCTAGACGTGAATGCTAGTTATGGCCCATGCCACCCCACTATATCGAGCCTATATCGAGGTACGTAGAACAAATTTCCTGCAGTCCGTGCTCAGCCCTCCTCTATCTCTCTTCTCAGCCAGCCAGCGGACGCGCGGAGCCCATCGTCTATTTGCTCACATGCGGCCCCACATGTTAGTGAAAACGCAAGAGGACCCGCTGAACCTGCACATCTTTCACCTCGACGTGCTGGTGATGAAAAACAAATCCAATAAAGATCTTCGGTGGCCGCTTTTGGAGTTACTCAAGAGTAGTAAGATTCTATTTACAGTTTAACCCAAGATGCACGTCTCGTGGCTTCAACTACCACTCTATTTTCTTTCATGACACGACCTGGATGCTGGATGTCCCACGTGTCGGCAAAAGGAGGAAGAACCCGACCAAATCTTCGGTTCTGCTCTCGGATTAGACTAGTTGTGCTAACTTAAAAATTTTATTGTGTACTCCCTCTGTTCCAAAATACTTGACTTCCATTTGTCCAAAAATGGATGTACCTATATACTAAGACATGTCTAGATACATATATATTTTGACAAATAGAAGGCACGTAGTATTGTGCAACGGAGGGAGTAGAATGGATGCAAGTTTTTGTATTGGGAAGAAGAGTACATCCATATATTGATAGAGCGCAATTTAGTAGATGTTCTATCACTTTTAGCTAGTATAGAATAGAGGCTAGACATGAGACTAGATGCGAGGAAGCAACGTCTACTTCTTTACACTCGAAGAAGAAAGAAGCACGCAAGATCGAGCCTCCGCAGATCAACAATGAATGCATTGAGAAGGCACTAATCCAACTTACTACAGGAGTAGTCAAAATTATCGTTGGAGTTCATGCAAAATGGAGGTCCGTTTGGGGTCGTGCGTTGGAGTTGGCCTTACAAGTGGGACTGCAGTTAAGGAAACCGACTATCGCCAAACCCCCACCTCGCCCGCCGCACGATGGCTGAAGTTGGAGAAACGACGAGGTTGAAGAGATTGCTCTCGCACGGACTCCAAGAAATAATATGGTGTCAGATGGATGTCGTGGTGGTGGCGTGTGCCGTACTCCTGGACGTGAATGCTTGTTCTGGCCCATGCCACCCTACTACTCCTACTACTTACTCCTACTATATACTATACTACTAGTATATCGAGGATTCAAGGTGCTGGTTACGTACAACGAACACATTAACATATGGCTACAGTAAAAACACCCGCCCGATGCGCGAAGCATGCGAAGCTAGTACAAATAGTGTACTACTATTGTTGATTGGCCTCATCCGATAACCTGTTGCAATGCACATACAATTATGTATTCGGAAAATATTTTTTTTGCCTCGTCGCACCACTCACTCAGAGAAGCGACTCGAAAGCCATTCATAAATTTAGTAAGTTTATCACAGGCATATCATTTTATTAAATAGTACAACAGGTCATCAACCCACATCGACAACGAGGATACATTATAAATACTAAAGTTTTCGCCACACAACAAATAACAAGCCATGAAATGAACTTCAACTCAACCATTCCGCGGCATTGGAAACGCTTGCTTTGAACCACAAGTGATTCTCTGGGACGGGCCATCCGTTGTCGATCTGGAGACCAACACAGGACTGATCATCCAGGCTGAAGCGGCCTACTATATCAGTACCAGGGTAGGGAACCACCCAAATGTCCGAGGTATAGACACAGTTGCTTCTCATAAATGTGTCAACAGCAGTTGGATCGCCTTTCACCATCATCGGATAGTTTTGTCCAAGGAAGAGCGAGTTTTCTCCAAGACTATCAATTCTGTGCCAGGGAGAAGGAGTTGGCGCTAGCACCCTAGTATCCATCCCGAATACCATGCAACAGGTGTTGGAATAGGTCCGGAGAGTGCGACCATGGGAGACTACACCTGCTTCCTTAGCAGTAACATCATCAGTGGGCTGTATACACACAAGAAGAGGTGATCCATCGGAATTAGTTGCCAGGCGCCACAGAGTATTTCGGCGCTGCTCGTCCTCATGCTCGTGATCATCACCATCGTCATCTCCCCCTTGGTTATAAAAATCTTCAAGTATAGGTGGTGGGATGTTCACACGACCTTGGAAACACAAGAAGAAGGTTAATTAGTAAAGGGAAACTTGCTAACCCGCATGCATGTGGATGAAACAATTATAATTACGGTGGAAGACAAACGTACCGAAACAACGAGGATGCCATGCAAAAACAGTGCCACGAGTGGTGGCAGCAAACACAAGGCCCTCGTATTCAATTGCATCATAGTACTCATCCGTGTACAGAAACTGATTTTTGAGCAATATCCATCGAGTGAAACCATCAAGGACGGCAACAAGCTTGTCAAAGATAGCAACAACATCATAGTTTTTGTAATTCCAAGAGCGGTTGGGAACTTGAAAAATTGCTATCTTCCATAGACGACAGTCACCATGATCATATTTGAACGTGCGTACATTACCGGTGTGCTCAACCTCTGGGCAGTATGCTGAGATTTTTGGAAGTGGAACCCGGTGACAAGTGTACACATTCACAAGTTCCCACTCGCAGTTGGACCCAATGTAAACAACCCAATCTCCATTTGCGCCCGCCCAAGCCTTGCCCTCAAGCGATGGCATCTTAACATCACACGTATCATTATCAAGCGGCATCAACTTGCATAGGGCGAGGCCTCCATCGTGTCGGCGCCAGTCATCAGGGTCACGGCGAAGAAGATAGGGGATATCAAACCACTCCTTGACCCTTGGGTTCCTTACAATGATGTTATTAGTTGAGTTGAGAATGGGCTGGAACGAACCTGCCATGCTAGCCAAGGTGATGACGTCGCACCAATCAATGAGTTCCTCCACCACGTCATCTTTTAGATTGGGGCAAGAATAACGAGGTCGTTTCCGGCCTGTTCCCTCCATGGAGAAGACGATCGAACAATGGCAGAAGAAAGGGTGAATGGCTGAAGGAAAATGGAGGAGGGAGAGGAAGAGCGTGCGACAACAGTTCCAAATCGAGAGGGAAAGGCGAAGAGTCGGTGGACGGTTGCGAGTTTGCCACGGTTCACGAAGAGGCGCCCTGGCCTACACGTCCGTTCGGAAATACTCCTACTACTCGCCGTCGTCTCACTGATATGTTGGAACGGGACCACATGTCAACGAAACATGGTGTGTAATTTCTCATGCAAAATGCAATCTGGCCGCGTTGGCCCGAGGTGCCGCATTAGTTATCGACCTTTATTTTTTTAATGGCGTGCCGATCAGTTTTGAAGCACGACTAACTGGTACTGTACGCAGAGAAAATATAAACTACTCTACCACTACCCCACCTCCAGTACTAGTAGTATAAAATATATATATATAGGCTGGAGCTTCAGCGCTTTCTTGCTAAGGGTTGCCCACTTGCTTCTCACACTACCACCCTCTCTCCAGATCTAAAAATACGGCCCCTCTCTCCCTCCTCACCGGTGGTCACAAATCCGCCGGGGAAGAAAAGGACGTGCAGCGTTGATTCACTCGTCGTCGGTGAGCGAGGTCACGCACTAACGACAAGGCCGTCCTCTCAGACCTAGCGCCCGCGCGGGATGGCCTCCGTCCCCAAGCTCGCTGCCATAGTGTGTGCGGAGGACGACGACCACGAGCGAAGCCACTTCCCGCAGACCCTCAGGTATGCTACCTCTTTTCGAGCCATAACCTTGTTCTATTGCCCCATCTGCTACGTCGTTGCATGTGGATCTTTTTCCACTCCACCATCTTCCCAATTTGCTATCCTCTACTCTGCTGGCCACGCAGACGAAACCATAATTTGCACTATTAAAGGAAACCCTACTTCATGCAGACTAATCCATGTCTGGGTTGAATAAGGAAAGGAAGGGAGACTGTACTGTCCAAGAGAGTAGGCATCAAACCCGCATCTAGGTTGAAAAGGGGAAAATCAGTAGCTAAGGAACGAGTCTCGTGTCTCTTGGTTGAAGAAGGGTAGAAAGGCATGACAACGCAATAGACAATGACCAGGTCGATCGGTTTGTTTTCCTCGCATAGGAAAAAGGTGGCCAAAGAGAACAAAAATGGGACCGTAATCCACATATGCTGCCTAGATATTTGTTGCTCTGGGCAACCATACCTCCCTCACCACTCTGCGTCCGTGGAGGTACATCATACTGGTGCCTCCCATGCTCTTATTGCCACTTTTTTTGCTATTAGTATAACGCCAGCAGTCAAGTCAAGCAATGCTACTGCTAAAGTGATGCCACATTTAACTAATGCTGCTCTCAGTCTAATGCCACCCATAAATTTAAGCAATGCCATTTAATGTCACTGGATTATTTCAGGGTTAGCTGTTGATTGTGGATGTATTAAAGATTTTTCAGCTATAAGGCATTCTAATGCTGTTGCGCAGCCAGTATACCAACGATGAAACTTGTTACTCCCATCAGATTTTTGCACTATTAATGCTTATAGATTACATACCTCACTTTCATGAGATAAGTTAATTTTTTTGTACAGTGTCACCAAAATGCCAAGGCGCTGATGTCATTTTATTTTGGTTAAACTACACAGACAATTATGAAGACAAGAGGAAAGGTCAAGAGTGGGCACCTCCTCCTCCGGCTGTTCTCTTGAGGAGGTCTGTATGTTTGTCTCTAATGCCTGTCGACTACATACCTAACATCATGATGTAATGTTAAGTCATTTCCTTTTGTACAGTGTCACTGAATTGTCAAGGCGGTGATGGCATTTTATTTTAGTAGAACTGCACAAAATTTGCTTAAAAGAAGAGGAAAGGTCAGGAATGGCTCACTTTTCCAGAAAAACTATGTATGCCTTCCTCACATCACCCGCTGTTGCATTATTTATTCCTTCAAACAGGTGGTTAGAAACAGTCTTGCTACCTTTTCCCATTAAGAAATTGGAATGCTTATATTTTTGAGTCTATGCTTCAAGTAGTGCCACTTTTAGAGTAATCACACTTTCAATATCTATGCAAACAGGGATGCTCGATTTTAGTGGAACTGCACAAAAAGTCCAACTGGTTCAACATTAGGAGCATGTTTTTTCCCAACCTTTATATCCAATTGGTGGCACTATGAGCTGTTCATTACGAAGGTACATGGTTTTCTACTATCTTTCTACTCTTTTTGTACTGTCATTAGATAGTAATACTAGTGGTTTGCATGTGAATTTATTGGCAGGGTGGACCTACATTGGAGGTGCAGGACAGGATTCAATGATTGGGTGCTCAATTTCGGTTGTATCGATTTCACCTCTTCCATCACTGCGAACATGGATATCCTTGGTCTGATGAAGAATGGGCACTATATTTCTGCTCTGAACCAGCAAATCAATTCAGTATGAAATTGTCCAGGGCAAAACATAACTGTATCAGATTGTCCAGTGCAGAACATGACAGATGCTAAGCGGAAGAGAAATGTTTAAACCGAAAATACAAGGTGTGGTATATGTTTACTAGCTGCTTGATATTTGTGCAGACAGAGATGTCTGCCCGTTGCTATTTGGCAAACCAACAAAGTGCCCGCAATTTTGGTTGAACTACACAAGAGAATAGTATAGTCACTGCATGCAGTGCCATTTGAAAATAGACACAGAAAGATTGGATAGTCACTTCATGGACTGCAGAAAAGTAGTATTGTACTATTTATTGGCCAACACTACGTGCTTCATTGCTTTGGTCTGATTATACAATGGACATCATTTTGCCTAAGTTAAAGTTTGTATTCCGAAAATAGTCTCGAAGTGTGATCGAGGGAAGACCAAATCATATTTAAGTGCATGTTCCTCCATCATGTCTGGTTCATTCTCATGGTTCCAGCTGTTGGTGAAACCACTTATGTTTGCAAGAGGAATTGTAGACTTCACAAACAAATTTGTCTTTCAGTCTATACTGAATGTTGGCCAATAGAAGCATCCATGTTAGTAGGAAGAACTGATGTTTTTTCTAGATCTTTGCTTTTGGAGCTACATATTTGTATATGATCTGTGAGTCATTGAGATGCATTAACATGTTGATCTTATGTATGAGAATCGTACTAGTTAGTTTTAGTTGCGACGCAAGATCCGAAGTGGCTGATCTTTGCTTTTGGAGCTACATATTTGTATATGATCTGTGAATCATTGAGATGCATTAACATTTACTTATTTCTATTCGCTCGGTGTTTACAAGTTACTGATCGATCACTAGCTAGCCTACAAATGCGCTCCTCGCAGTTTTATTTGCGACACAAGATGCGAAGTGGCAGTTTTTTGAATAAAAATGCCTACCTCTAAAGAAACTGATAAGCTCGTACGCAAGCAAGTGCCTCCTTATTTCAAGCCAATAGAAAAAATGGCTCCTCCTAGTGGATTTCTGACATCTGGGTCCCATGCCATTGTCAACGTAGTCAATAAACGAGAGAATTGCACAACGAGCGGCTGACTCCAGTGGTTTTTGTTTTGGGTTAATTTGATAAATGCCACTCCAAATCTGGTGTATCCGAGAAATGCCACTGCAATTTCCAAACTTTGAAAATGCCATTTCATGCTATTTCTAGTGGCACTTTTCGAAGTATGGAGTGGCGTTTTTCAAAGTTTGCAAAAATTGCAATGGCATTTTTATGAATCGCCATAATTGGAGTGGCATTTATCTAATTTGTTTTTGAGACGGAAGCAGGGTGTCAACTGGGCTGTGCGGGACACTCTGGCCTGTCTAGATAGCCTTTTCTTTTATGTTTACCATAGACCAGCCCAATAGTTTTTTTTCTTTCTGAAAATGGCTAGCCCAATCTTTTTGTGATTTGCCAAGTAAGTCTCTTTATCAGGCCTGTTGGACTGCAAATCTTTCAAGACGAGGAGAGCTTCATTCGGCTCGCCGAGAAAATGGCCTATCAGTAATGAGAAATGGGCTGTACATTTTTAAAACACATCAAACCGGCAATTATTTTCAAATATCTTTTTTAATTTCGAGATTTTAAATTGCATTGATTTTTATGCGTGGACAATTTATTTGATTTTATATTGATATACATTTATTTTTAAAATCAGTCTGAATGTGACTCGAAATTTCGGGATTAAAAACAGTTCAGACCACACCGACATATGCAAAATTTCGTATAATTTTTTAACCATGGCCACAATATGGGTTGTAATGCTAACATAAAGAATATGGGCTCCAAAAAAACCCGTAAGAATTAGCAAATGGGCTGTAAGTTATTTGAAATAATGGCAGATGGGTTGTATGCTGTTTTCCACAGATTTGAGGCTTTTCACAGATGGCCTGTATACTGTTGGATGTCCATCCAACGGCCGTCGTGCTTCTTCAGTCTCTGCTTTTCCTACTCCAGCCGCTCAAACAAGCACCGGCGGGACTGCCTACTCCCTCCTCCCCGCGGCCGGCTGTGCTGCCGCGCAGGCCTCACCGCCCCACCGTACTCCCATCGCTGGCCTAGCCATCCCTCTACTCACCCACACCTACTGTTATTCTCCGGCGACGGCAGACGAACCAGTAAACCCTCGTACAGTCGAACTCCCCTCCGTGTGGGAAACAAAAACAACGGCCGAGTCTTCCCTGCCTACATGTTGTTCCCTTCCTAGGCCTCATCGTCGTCCACCGCCCTGGTGCTCTCGGCGTGGCATGGTCAGCGTGGTCAACGACCGACATGCATCTGAAGTGGACTGTACGTGGAGAGGCTGACAGCTGGGTCCACGGCCGCACGCAAGGAAATGCCTCCTTATTACGCGCAAAATAATGATTTCCTCCACCTAACATCTGGGACCCACCGAAACGGCCACTGTATTTCGCGAAAAAAATGTTACCGCCGCTGACAGCTCAGACCCACCAGCTATATCTTCGCACGCAAGGAAGTGCCTCCTTATTACCCACAAAAAATGAATACTCCCCCTGCTAGCTGGGACCCAGTATAGTGGGCCTACTAAGTTGACGGGGATGAAGGGCTTTGTCAACTTAGTCAATATGCACGATTCTAGCTCGACTGACCGTACGATGTCCATCCAACGGTCGTAGTGCTTCTTCAACCTCTGGTCTTCTTGCTCCAGCCGCCCAAACCAGCGCCGGTCGTGCCGCCTGCTCCTGCCTCCCGTGGCCGGCTGTGCTGCCGCGGAGGCCTCACCGCCCCCATACTACTCCCATCGCTGGCCAGGCCATCCCTCCACTCCACTCTCCCACACCCCCTATTATTCTGCGACGACGGCAGCGCAGCCGAACCAGTGAACCCTCGTACTCCTCTCCGCGTGGGAATCCACTACCGCGTCTTCCCCGGCTCCGCGTTGTCCCCTTCCTAGGCCTCGTCGTGGTCCACCGTCGTGGTGCTTTCGGCGCGCCGTGGTCAATGTGGTCAATGACCGAATTCCATCGGAAGAATACAGTACGTGGAGAGGCTGACAGCTGGGTCCACGGCAGCCGCAAGGAAGTGCCTCCTTATTACGTGGAAAATAATTATTCCTCCACCTGACAGCAGGGACCCACCGGACGGGCCACTAGTATTTTGCGAAAAAAAAATCATTTCCCCCTGACTGCTGGGACCCACCGGACAGGCCACCGCATTTCGCGAAAAAAATGTCCCCCCCGCTGTCAGCTCGGACCCACCAGAAGTGCCTCCTTATTACGCACAAAAAAATGAATACTCCCCCGGCTAGCTGGAACCCACCTTGCTGGGAGGCTGACTTGTGGGCCTACTAAGTTGACGGGGACACAGGGCTTTGTCAACTTAGTCAATATGCACGATTCTAGCTCTAGTGACCATACGATGTCCATCCAACGGCCGTAGTTCTTCTTCAACCTCTGGTCTTCTTGCTCCAGCCGCCCAAACCAGCGCCGGTCGTGCCTCGTGCTCTTGCCTCCCGTGGCCGGCTGCGATGCGGCGGAGGCCTCACCGCCCCCTCTACTACTCCCATCGCTGGCCAGGCCATCCCTCTACTCACCCACACCCCCTGTTATTCTGCGGCGATGGCAGCCTCACACCGCAGCGAACCAGTGAACCCTCGTACTCCTCTACGCGTGGGCATCCACTGTCGCGTCTTCCCCGGCTCCGCATCGTCCCCTTCCTAGGCCTCACCGTCGTCCACCGCCCTGGTGCTCTCAGGGCGGCGTGGTCAACGTGGTCAAGGAACGACTTCCATCGGACGTGGACTGTACATGGAGAGGCTGACAGCTGTGTCCACGGCCGCAGCAAGGAAGTGCCTCCTTATTATGTGCAAAATAATTATTCCTCCACCTGACAGCGGGGACCCACCGGATGGGCCACCGTATTTTGCCCCCCTGACTGCTCGGACCCACCAGCTACATCTTCGCAGGCAAGGAAGTGCCTGACAGTCGGGACCCACCTGGTCGAAGCATACGTAGCGTTGTCATTCTGGTCGCGAACGTGTACGTACATATATACTGGTGGATGTAGAGGCGCGCACGTGTTGTAGTAGAGGCGGCCAGGGTGCAAGAAAGAAAATACGGCCATGTATGTGTACATACGGGCGGGGTCTCGAACACCTACTCGCGCATACGTACGGCGAGGGCTCGTGTACATGGCTGGGTCGGAACAGAGAAACAGCATCGTCGTCGTGTTCATGGGTCGGAACGGAATGCGTGGTCGTGTTCATCGGGAGGGCTTGGACGGAAGAGGCGATGGAAACGAGGCCTGGCGTACCACACAACGGAGGAAACGGACCTCCTACGGTCGAAATGGGGGTCCTGTTGATCGGGAGGGGTGTGGCGTACCGCAAAACGGAGGAAACGGACCTCCTACGGTCGAAACGGGGGTCCTGTTGATCGGGAGCGGTGTGGCGTACCGCAAAATGGAGGAAACGGACCTCCTACGGTCGAAACAGGGATCCTGTTGATCGGGAGGGGTGTGGCGTACCGCAAAACGGAGGAAACGGACTTGTGTTGGAGCGCTATGGTCGAAACAGGGGTCCTATTCATCGGGTGGGGTGTGGCGTACCGCAAAACGAGACTCCACGGGATACTGTTCATCTCCACCGTCGACCCCCTCCAGCCTCCACGAGCTACTGTTCATCCACCATCGACCTCCTCCAGCCTCCACGGGCTCCTGTTCATCCAGCCTCCACCGCGTGCTACTCCACCAGCTACTGTTCAACCACCCCTCCACCGTCTACTGTTCATCCAGCCCTCCACACCATGGGGTCCTGTTCAACCACCCCTCCACGGGCACCCCTCCACCGTCTACTATTCATCCTGCCCTCCACACCACGGGGTCCTGTTCATCCACCCCTCCACGGGCACCCCTCCATCGTCTACTGTTTATCCAGCCCTCCACCACACCACGGTGTCCTGTTCATCCAGAGGCAACGCCACCGCTCACTGTTCATCCAACCCCCCCTGCGCGCGCAATGCTCACTGTTCATCCCATCGATCAGCTTCAGTTAGCAGCAGTAGCCAAGGAATCGCTCGATCGGGTTCAGTTAACAGCCATCGATCGATCGCTCGGGTTCAGTAACGCGTAGCCTGCAGTGCAATCGCTCGGGTTCAGTTAGAGCCCAACGCCTCGCTCAGGTTCAGTTAGAGCCAACGCCTCGCACACACACGCGTACGTGTACGAGAGAAACGCGCATCGCTCGGCCCCCGACCTCCCACCGTAACCGGGAACTCCCCGAAATTTTCCTCCCCCTCGCTTCTACCACGGTTTTTTCCGTCATGGACGGCCCAAAGAATGTCATGCAGCTGCGTCTCTGGCCCGCCCAGGACGAAAAGCCCATTTTCTGTCATGATTTTTTGTCATAGAAGTAGGAGCCCACCACATCTATGATGATACCGGGTTTTGTCACAATTATCATCATAGAAGTGTCATATGTATGACAGAAAAAAAAATGTTCGGCCCAAAATGTCACGGATGTGTCTTTTTTTTGTAGTGATGGCAGCAGAGGGGCGAGAGCCCCTCCGAGATTGGATCTCTCTCTTTGTTTCCTTCTATTTCTGCCCTCCCAGATTCTGGCCTTTCACTATTTTTTAAATTCACGGAGATCTGTAACTCCGATTGGGCTGAATTTGAACATGATCTTTATCTGAATATTAGCTTTCTTGCGGACGAAGAAGGGCACCAACCGCCTTATGGGGTGGCCACAAGGGCCCATGGCGCGCCCTACCCCCTGGGGCACGCCCCCTGCCTTGCCGCCGCCTCGGTCATCGTCTCGCGTTGATTCCACTTCCCAAAATTCACATATATTCCAAAAAAATATCCGTAAGTTTTTATCACGTTTGGACTCCGTTTGATATGGATTTTCTGCGAAACAAAAAACATGCAATAAATAGGAACTGGCACTGGGCACTGGATCAATATGTTAGTCCAAGAAAATCATATAAATTGTTGCCAAAAGTATTTAAAAGTTGTAGAATATTGGCATGGAACAATCAAAAATTATAGATAGGATGGAGGCGTATCAACTGTTGAAGAGTGATATTTTTACACATATTTCACATTTGTTTGAATCGAGATATTTCACTTAAAAAGAGATATTTGCTCCGATATTGGTAATAATGACTAATGAATGCAAAGGATTCCATAAATCCTCTCTTTGATGTGTTTCCACAGGAAATGGGATAAAAGGGACAAAATCACGTTGGAAATTGGAATAGAAGGAGAATGGAGGAAGAAGGAATCACTAGGAGACGTCTGCGCGAAGACAACACAAAATATGGTATGGCATGAATTCTGAGGCAGGTCGTCCACCTAAACAACTTTTGTTAAAGGGGCCCCGTCTAAATGACAACAAGGAGACGAGCACAGAAGCCAGAACCTCTTCTTCATCATCCTCATCTGCAAATCCTAGCCGCCGCCATCTCCATAGCCATCTCCACCACCACTGTACTGCTCATCCATCCCATTCATACTTGTAGTCGTGAATTGCAGAAGGCATCCATTGCAAGACATATTACAGTTAATCAATCTCAATATGCGTTCTTCAGTATTTTCTTCCCGTGATCTGATCTCCGTGTGTGAGTAGTTCAGTAAGGTATGAGTTGAGGCATAAGCCTTGCAACCCGAGGTATTTGTTGAGGGGATCAATGGAAGTTTGACATAACTCCTATATATGTGAAATAAAATTGTTCCGCAAAGATGTCTCTTGTCTTGTCCGCGATCTTCACCCCTGCAGGTGCCCAGGATCATGGAAATCAAGCACCAGTGAGGCTAGGAGCAAGGAGACCATGAAGTGTTATACCGAACATCGATGATAGTAAGGTTCAGTAGGGTAACATGGATCATATCCTTGAGGAGAAATAAGGTGTAGTTATTAAACACCCAAAGCTCTTGTCTGATTTCATTATCTTAATTATCGAGGCAACCCCGCGCGATGGATAGGGCCTGTGATAGGACAACTGATTCTTGATGCAGGACTCATGCCGGTCAAGATGTTCTTTGGAACATCCCCCACTCTGATCTATAACAAGCACATCTCGACAAGTTACTTCAAGTGCACAAATTAATATCTTATTTGATCCCAGTGAAAATACAAGATTGTAAGCATAAGACCTCATACTTGTACCTCTTTTCTTATAAGTGTTTGAATCACTATTTGCTTGTCGATCCGCTCAAAAGCTGGATTTGACACTTTGACGAAAGCTTGCTAGAGACCATCGCTTCAAGGGAATATTCTCTCGTCGGTTCGATAACCCAGGGTCACCTCTAGGGAAATATGTGGGCATACTCTTTTCCATTCCAATACCGGATCAATAAAAGGAGGTATCAAGTCCTTCTTCTGGCGTTGTTGCCGGGGAGAAGTTTAGTATCCCTAGTCTTTGTGTTTAAAGTTTTTGTTAAAGTTAATTTTCAGTTTTTTCACTTCTTTGTGTTAAAGATTATTATGGCTCGTAATCTTGGGATTTTAGCTACTCCCAGCAACAACTTCATGCGTGAACCCATAGCACAACCTGAGGTAGCAACCGCCGAGTATGAGATTAATCCGAACTTAGTTTCCATAGTTCAACAAGACCAATTTGGAGGCTCTGCTTCTGAGGATACCGGTATGCACTTACACAATTTCACTGAATTGTGCAACATGACACGCATAAAGGATTATGATCCTATCACACTGAAATTATGTCTATTTCCTTTCTCCTTGAGAGGAAAAGCTAAGGAATGGCTTCTTGCACTACCTAAGGTACTTCTTGGGCTGATTATTGAGGTAAATTTTTATATAAGTATTGTTCACCTGCAAAGATTATGCAATTATGTTCTCAGATTACATGTTTCAAGCAAGAGGAACGTGAGTCACTAACGCTTGTGCGGGATAGAATGAAGGAAGCTATAAGAAACCGTCTCAATCATGGAGTGGAGGAATGGTTAATCCTCCATATGTTTTATAATGGTTTGAATCATATGCCAAAAACTATGCTTGATACAGCTATATGAGGAACGAACATGGGAAATCCCATAGTAGATGTCAAGAAACTACTTGATGATATGCAAGAGAACCATGCCCACTAGCATGTTGAAAGAATCACCACTAAAAAGGGTGAATGTCATGGAAGAAAGTAGCACGGAGTTAACAACCAAGCTTGATGAACTTATCTCCGTGATAAAAGGTAAAGAAGAGGTAAACGTAACTGCCATCACTAATAAAGAAACTAGTGCTCTGAATTTTATCGCTCGTAATAGCTATAATCCTAATTGGAAAAAATGATGGGTATGCTTATAGACTTCCTTATCCTGGTAATGGAGGAGCATCCAATAATTTTAATGGAGCTAATGCTAGCAATAGAAATACTCTTAAAGAAACTCTTAAAAGTTTTATTGCTAGTCAGACTGAGCAGAATGAGAACTTCAAGAATATCTTGAAGAACCATGATAACTTACTTGGTGAATTAACCAGTAAGGTTGTTGGACTTACAAATGATGTGCTTGTGCTTGAAGGAAGATCCAAGTATATGGAAGCACAAGTGCCTAAAATAGCAGAGAGTCAAACACTATTTTTGGCTAAGTTTGTAGGTAAACCAGAGCCTAACCCAATTGAAGACGTTAAAATGGTAATAAGCAAAGAAGAGAAAGCTGAAGTGCTTGACACAAGCCATGTGCTAGAGTACAGTTATACCATTACAGATTTTGTGAAGATGATATCCATGAAATATCCACTACCAGAGGTAACTAATAATGAAGCACATAATGTCTTTGTTCAACACGTTGCAGCCAAGGTACGTGAACTTCATGATGAAAGGAAAAAAAAGCTCTACACTAAGTTACCAGCTAAGAAAGAGGATGATTTTGAACCTACTATAAAAATTGAGATAGGACTGAATAAATTGAGTGCTCTATTTGATCTAGGGGCAAGTGTTTCCGCTATCCCCAAATCAGTCTATGATAGTCTTAATCTCGGTCTTGTCGTGATTGATCTTGTCACAGTAGATAATTTTGAATATGGCTAATTCTACTTTTACTGAGGCAGTATGCATTAAGCATGGTGTTATAGTTCAAATTAATGATTGCCCTGTCGTGATTGATCTTGTCACAGTAGATAAGCCTGAAGATCCAATAGCTCCTATAATTCTCGGTAGACCTTTTCTAAGGACTATCAAAGTTATGATAAATGTGTTTGAGGGGAATATTAGATTTGATTTACCCGCTAAAGATCCTTTCAGAAGACATTTCCCAAGGAAAAAGAAAATGAAGACCTACTCAGGAGAAGGCATCATTGTGAATGCCAAAAGCTACGGTCTCGGTGTGTTTGCACCACCTTGATCACCACTGTGGTCGAGCTAACCAACTGAAAAAGCACTTTGTGGCAGGCAATCCACGTGAATAAAGTAGACAAGTAACTTTTTTATTTTTGTTTCAATAAAAAGATTGATTGAAGTTCTATATGAAGAAGTAAGTTTGGAAGAGTGGTTCTAATGTAGGCTTTATGATGTGCAAGTTTAATTATGTGTTGAATCGATGTTTGGATGCCTGGAAATATGTCTATTTATTGTTTTGGAACTAATCATGCAGGAGAGCAAAGGAAAATAAAAGTTTCAAAAGAAACAGATAAAAATACGGTGTTTCAGATGACCACGAGTGGTCGTATGGGCGGTCACATGACCTGCTGGAGGTTCCAACGCAAAAAAAGCGGAGGCAGCAGGAGCAAAGACGGTGTTTCAAAAGGGCACGAGCGCTCGTTCGAGTGGTTTCTTGACTCCTTTTTAGAAAATGAAGAAAAATTCTAGAGCGTTCGACGGCATTCCAAACAGGCTCGTGCGCCCGTCCGAGCGGTCGTTTTGCACCTTTGACCAGAAGAATTAAACAACAGAAGGGAAGACGATGTTTTAAACGCACGATCCCGCCTGTATAAGCGATCACATGGAATGAGCACGAACACAGGTAAGTTTTCATGATGAATGACGGCGTTCTATGCGGGCGCTTGCATCCGCATGAGCGGCCGTTTCGAATCTTGACGGCCCCAATAAGTCCGAGGAAGAAGGTAATTTTTCCCCATATCTCTCTCTTTTCTTCTTCGTCTTCCTCCAAACCCTAGCAAAACTTCGCCCGATCTCTCTTCTCGCTCGATTTCAGTTCGAATCCTTCCGTGTGATTGATCTACGGTATGTTTCTCCTTCGATCCCCAAGTTATTTTCCATGAATCCAATTTCTACATGCCTAGCATTGTCATGACTAGGAGATGCATTTCTTCATTCCAATTTGAGTTTGGCTAGGATTAATTGATGTTTTTAGAGGAGTATGACACTATGATTGACGTAAGATCAATATTGTTTAAATGTGTTGGACTAAAAAATTGTTTTACAGATGTTTACACGGAGGTCTTCTCGCGTACACAATGCTTCGAGTTCATCCACCGCACCGCCACAACAAGTTTTTACCTGGGGGTCATCTTGACCGACCATGAAGCAAGAAGAAAGTTTAGGCAACTAAGCTCGAGGAAGATCAAAGCAACCAAATGGGCTTGTGCGATAACACTCGCCAATCCAGGATTACTCATGATTTCAATTTGCTTTATCATAATACCGGGTTGCACCATTTTGTTTATCAGGGATGTGAGACATATGAATGCTTGATGCTTGAGTTTCATAGTACTCTCTCGCATAATGTTGGTTCAATGCCCAGTGCATATGAGGAGAAGAGGATCACTTTCCGTCTCCTAGACCAAGACTTCAACATCACTTTTCAGTAGTGGTGTGATTACTTGGACTTTACAAACAATGATGATGACATCCACCATGTTTATGATTACACTGAGTTGCACCCGAGGCAAACTTTTAATATGATGAGCACGTCAGGCTCAAGAGCTAGTTGCATTGGAAGTCCTGCTATATGTTATTTCTATTATGTTATCACTAATTCATTGCAGGCACAAGGAGAAGTTTCTAAGATGAATGAAGAGAACATGCTAGTTGTAGAAAGCAACAAACCTTGACGTTGGTTATTCGCCCAACCTAGGGGCAATACTTTAGCTACACCTCGTGCATCAAGCAAATCATGCACAAGGAGATGTCATGTGTGGAGGAGTGATCACCATGTTGGCCAACGCTCTTGGTCTCAACTACAGTCACCTTTGCCCCATTGTCGGTAACACCCTTGTTAACATTCATGTTCTCACTGTCGGTGTCAAAACCGGCTGATCTCGGGTAGGGGTCCTGAACTGTGCGTCTGAGGATCAAAGGTAACAGGAGACAAGGGGACCCGATGTTTACCCAGGTTTGAGCCCTCTTAATGGAGGTAAAACCCTACGTCATGCTTGATTGTGTTTGATGAGTATAGGGGTTACAAGAGTTGATCTACCTCGAGATCATAATGGCTAAACCCTAGATGTCTAGCATGTATGAATTCTGATAGCCTCTACGGACTAAACCCTCCGGTTTATATAGACATCGGAGGGTCCTAGGGTTGTACATAGTCGGTTTACAGAGAAAGGAAAATACACATCCAGACATTTAAACTTGACATCCACGCAAAGGAGAGTCCCATCCGGACACAGGGGAAGGTCTTCTGCCTTGTATCTTCATGACCCATCGGTCCGGCCCACACCAAATAGCCCGGACACCCGAGGACCCCTTAGTCCAGGACTCCCTCAGTAGCCCATGAACCAGTCTTCAATGACGATGTGTTCGGCACGCAGATTGTCTTCGGCATTGCAAGGCGAGTTCCTTCTCCGCATACAAAGCAGTCTTCTGAGCAAGAGAACTATATCTGGCTCTGTATAATGGTCACAACCCTCAACCACAAGGGCATAATACTTAATAAGGCATATCTACTGACAGCTTTTTCGGTGAAACGTCACGTCTGGCCTTTTTATTATTTCGAACCCTTTTTTGGCCTCCCACTTCATGTTTCGAGGCGCTGCCTCTATTGACACGTCTTGCCAAAGCAGAGATCGTGCCCCTTTATTGTGAGATTTTCATCAATACGGGTTTGGGTAATCCAACCGTGCCAAGTGTACGACCCCTTGGGAATAGGCGAGTTTTAAGGCTAGTGGGGGCGCTTGATATTCACTGCCTATATAAGCGGATAAAGATCCATCTTTTTACCCCCACGCCTTCTTCCTTCCTCAGCCTTCCCATCCTCGAGCTTTAGCGCCCAAGCTTAAACCTTTTCCACCGCCCAACCCTTCCAGCCATGGCCGGATTCGGCTCGCAGGGCAAGTGGATGGCTTCCTCCGTCATGGAGAGGAACATCAAGGAACTCCGGAAAGCGGGGTACTTGGCCGCAAACATCGCGCATCGGCTCCCTGCCAAAAAACAGATCATCCCCATGTTGTTAATTTTAATAGACTTAATAGCACTTATGGATTGAATTATCTAGAGGAACTTAGTTGAAGGGTGAACGAGATTATGCCAAAAATCTGTGTTGTATCTCTTACATGGTACTTCAACTCCTTGCTGGTGCCATGGCCCTGCTACTATATGAACGTGTATGTGTGTAAATGTGGCTTCGTCACCTTTCTTGATGTTATGCTGAGGACCCCGCTGACCAATGAACGATCCACCGAGAGCGATAGCTCAGATTTTGGCTATGGGTTTGTTACCGTACGTGGTGGCAACACTACAAACGCATATTATTCGGCTTTCTATTGAAATGGTGTGTATGTGGTAAATAAAAGGGACTGATCAAAAGAGCTCAGAAGAGACACATATCAGAGGTCCATAGTTCCTAAACATTAAGCCACAACGAAAATCTATGCATGATCACTTAGTTGGTATAATCCCTTCACGTGACAATCAAAGTTCCAGAACACAATGATTGAAATAAAGTGTTTGAGAGCCTTGAGGAGGAATGATTGTGGGTGTGCTTGAGAGCATTAGAGCATCATATTATACCACATGCTTTCACTCCCTAATCTATGTTTTTTGGCTCTATCTAAAGAAAACTCTTTCGTGCATTCCCGACAAACAGGTGTTGTCTAGAATAAATAGAATAGAGTTTTGCAAAGTTGTTTTATCTAGTAGATTAAGAACTTTGTGTTGACTATCTTTGCTTCACTAACACTTACACCACAACTGTGCCACCACTACAACTATTCTAAGTTTTCAGGCAAAGAAGTGGAGGGCTATCTAGGCGTACCGATCGCAAGTGAACCAAAACCTTTTCGTTATTTTTGTTTAAACAACTGAGTTACTTATGATTCGGATTTATCTTTATGTTGCTCGAGGACGATCAAGTTTAAGCTTGGGGGAGTTGAGTGATATTTTTACACTCATTTCACCTTTGTTTAAACTGAGATATTTCACTTAAAAAGAGATATTCGCTCCGATATTGGTACTAATGACTAATGAATGCAAAGGATTCCACAATCCTCTCTTTGATGTGTTTCCATGGGAAATGGGCTAAAAAGGGAAGAAATCACGTGCGGAAATGGAATGGAAGGAGAATGGAGGAAGAAGGAATCACCAGGAGACGTTTGCGTGAAGACGACACAAAAGACGGTGTTCCATACGGGTGTGAGTGCCTGTATGGTGTGAATTCCGAGATAGATCATCCACCTAACACAACTTTTGTTAAAGAGACTATGTCAAAATGTCAACACGGAGACGAGCACAGAAGCCAGAACCTCTTCATCATCATCCTCATCCGCAAACCCTAGCCGCCGCCATTTCCATAGCCATCTCCACCACCATAGTGCTCATCCATCCCATTCATACTTGTAATCGTGCATCACACAAGGCATCCATTGTAAGACATATTGCAATCAATCAATCTCAAGATGTGTTCTTCAATGTTTTCTTCCCCCAATCCGATCTCCATGTGTGAGTAGTTCGGTAAGGTGTGGGTTGAG
Source organism: Triticum urartu (assembly GCF_056163025.1). NCBI lineage: Eukaryota > Viridiplantae > Streptophyta > Magnoliopsida > Poales > Poaceae > Triticum > Triticum urartu. The sequence goes on from NC_141874.1 coordinate 513,367,809, forward strand.
GCATAAACCTTGTAACCTGAGGTATTTTTGAGGGGATCAATGGAAGACTTTGATATAACGTCCCGTATGTGTGAAATAAAACTGTTCCGTGAAGATGTCTCTTGTCTTGTCTGTGATCTTCATCCCTGCAAGTACCCAGGATCATGGAGATCGAGCACCGGTGAGGCTAGGAGCAAGGAGACCGTGAAGTGTTATACCGAAAACCGGTGACATAAGGTTCAGTAGGGTAACATGGATCATATCCTTGGGGAAAATGAGGTGTAGTCATTAAACGACCAAAATGCTTATCTGATTTCATTATCTTAATTATCGAGGCAACCCCGCGCGACGGATAGGGTTGCGGTAGGACAACTGATTCTTGATGCAGGACTTGTGCCAGTCAAGATGTTATTTGGACACATCTCCCACTTCGATCCATAACAAGCACATCTTGACGGGTGACTTCAAGCGCACAAATTAATATCTTATTTGATCCCAGAGCAAATAGAAGGTTGTAAGCATAAGACCTCATACTCATACCTCTTTTTATTATAAGTGTTTGAATCACTAGCTATTTGATTGCTGATCCGGTCAAAAGCAGGATGTGACACTTTGATGAAAGCATGCTAGAGACCATCGCTTCAAGGGAATCTTCCTCTCATGGGTTCAATAACCCAGGGTCACCTTTGGGGGAATAGGTGCGGGATACTCTTTTCTGTTCCAATACCAGATCAATAAAAGGAGGTATCAGCAGGCTGGCAACCAAGGGCATGCTGCTCTTGGAGGAGCCAGTGGATCCGCCATCGCCGGATAGACACTTCCCGGAGCTCGGCATCTTTGCTAAGACCCCGACCCGCTCTGGCCCGGTGAAGATTGATGTCGCTTGAAGCTACATTGGTATTTCCCCAAAGAGGAAGGGATGATGCAGCACAACGGCGGTAGATATTTCCCTCAGATATGAAACCAAGGTTATCGAACTAGTAGGAAAACCAAGCAACACAACGTAAACATCCCCTGCACACAAATAACAAATATTCGCAACCCGACGTGTTAAAGGGGTTGTCAATCCCTTACGGGTACGGCGCCAGAAATTGGTGCATGGCGGGGAGAAAGTTGTAAATATTGATAGATCGAACGCCAAATAAAATAAATTTCAGCAAGGTAATTTTGTATTTTTGGTTTAGTAGATCTGAAAATAAAAGCAAATAAAATAGACCGTGAAGGCAAATAATATGAGAAAGAGACCCGGGGGCCGTAGGTTTCACTAGTGGCTTCTCTTGAGTAAAATAGCAAACGGTGGGTGAACAAATTACTGTTGGGCAATTGATAGAACTTCAAATACTCATGACGATATCCAGGCAATGATCATTACATAGGCATCACGTCCAAGATTAGTAGACCGACTCTTGCCTGCATCTACTACTATTACTCCACACATCAACCGCTATCCAGCATGCATCTAGTGTATTAAGTTCATGGAGAAACGGAGTAATGCAATAAGAACGATGACATAATGTAGACAAGATCTATCTATGTAGAGATAGACCCCATCGTTTTATCCTTAGTAGCAACGATACATACATGTCGGTTCCCCTTCTGTCACTAGGATCAAACACCGAAAGATCGATCCCACTACAAAGCACCTCTTCCCATTGCAAGATAAATAGATCAAGTTGGCCAAACAAAACCCAAATATCGGAGAAGAAATACGAGGCTATAAGCAATCATGCATAAAAGAGATCAGAGAAACTCAAATACTTTCATGGATATAAAAAGATAGATCTGATCATAAATTCAAAGTTCATCCGATCCCAACAAACACACCGCAAAAAGAGTTACATCATATGGATCTCCACCATTGTATTGAGAATCCAGCGAGAGAGAGGAAGCCATCTAGCTACTAACTACAGACCCAAAGGTCTACAAAGAACTACTCACGCATCATCGGAGAGGCACCAATGGAAGTGGTGAACCCTTCCGTGATGGTGTCTAGATTGGATCTGGTGGTTCTGGACTCTGCGGCAGCTGGAATTGATTTTCGTCGACTCTCCTAGGGTTTCTGGAATATTGGGGTATTTATAGAGCAAAGAGGCGGTCCGGGGGCACTCGAGGTGGGCACAACCCACTAGGGCGCGCCTGGGCCTCCTAGCGCGTCTTGGTGGCTTGTGCTCTCCTCAGAGCACCCCTGGGCGCGGCCTTGGCCCATTAGGTGTCTTCTGGTCCATAAAAAATATCCGTAAAGTGTCGTGGCATTTGGACTCCGTTTGGTATCGAGTTTCTACGTGTAAAAAAACATGCAAAAAACAGCAACTGACACTTGGCACTATGTCAATAGGTTAGTACCAAAAATGATATGAAATGACTATAAAATGATTATAAAACATCCAAGATTGATAATATAACAGCATGGAACAATCAAAAATTATAGATACGCTGGTGACGTATCAGCATCCCCAAGCTTAACTCCTACTCGTCCTCGAGTAGGTAAGTGATAAAAACAGAATTTTGATGTGGAATGCTTCCTAACATGTCATATCATATTTGTTTTCTTTATAGCATGGACATTTGGACTTTTATATTGTTCAAAACTAGTTTTGACATGATAACTTAAATACTCAAGCATATCAAAAGCAACCATGTCTTTCAAAATAGCAACGCTAAAATAGGTTATCCCTAGACCATCATGCTCAATCATTGATCCATTCATGAAACACACTCATACATTAACTACACCCGATGGTCAAGTACAATCATAGTGCCTCCTAGTTGGTGCTTTTATAAGAGAAGATGGAAACTCAAATTCAAAAATAAAAATTGCATAAAGTAAAAGAAAGGCCCTTCACAGAGGGAAGTAGGAATTTGTAGAGGTGCCCGAGCTCAAAGCGGAAAACTTAGAGATAAAAACATTTTGGGAGGTGTATCCTTCCCACCAACGAAAACGATTTAGAGTTTCCAACACTTCCCATGCTAGATATATCATAGGCGGTTCCCAAACAGAAAATAAATTTTATTCCTTTTTCAACCATACTTTCACTTTCCATGGCTAGTCGTATCCATGGTTGCCCTCCATACCAACACTTTCCAAGGAATTTAATATTTGACAACATAAAGTAAATTCATTCTTCATTTCGGGACTGGGCATCCCTAATACCTTTGCCTTACTCTCGTGCAATGACAAGTGAATAAACACTCATAGTGAGAATAACACATCTAGCATGGAAAATATTAGCCACCCCTCACCACTCCGCGAGCGACACGAACACACAAAAGAGAAGTTTATTTTGAAAATTAGAGGTGGCACATACAAATTTTCTTAGATCGGCAAAAGAATACCGCATATAGGTAGATATAGTGGACTCGTGGCAAAACTGGTTTAAAGGTTTTTGGGTGCACAAGTAGTGATCATACTTAGTGCACAATGGAGGCTAGCAAAAGATTGAGAAGCGACCAACCAAGAAACGAATAATCTCATAAGAGAGCATTAACCATAATTAACACCGAATAATGCACCACAAGTAGGATATAATTTCATTGCACAATTATTGACTTTCGTGCTTGCATAGGGAATCACAAACCTTAACACCAATATTCTTACTAAAGAATAATTACTTATCAACATAACTCACATATGACATCATCATATCTCAAAACTATTACTAAGAATCAAGTTTATTTTGTCAAATGATCTTCATGAAAGTTTTTATTATATTCTTCTTGGATATCTATCACTTTGGAACTAATTTTCATGTGTTGCTTTTGATAAGCTCAAACAAATATAAGTGAAGATCATGAGCATAATTTTTCTTTCTCTCAAATTAATTTAAGTGAAGCAAGAGAGAATTTCTTGAAAATTTTACTAACTCTCAAATAAATCTAAGTGAAGCAAGAGATCATTTCTTCAAAAATACTAAAGCACACAATGCTCAAAAAGATATTAGTGAAGCACTAGATCAAGTCCATAGCTCATAAAAATTTAAGTGAAGCATAGATAGCAATTCTAACAAGTCATGACATAATTTTGGCTCTCTAAAATAGGTGTGTCCAGCAAGGAATCAAGACTTAAAACACAAAATAAAAAAAGCAAAGACTCATATCATACAAGACACTCCAAGCAAAACACATAGTATATGACGAATAAAAATATAGCTTCGAGTAAAATATCGATGGTTGTTAGAAGAAAGAGGGGATGCCACTCAGGGGCATCCCCAAGCTTAGTTGCTTGCTCCCTTTTGGATAATAGTTTGGAATGTCGGGGCATACCCAAGCTTAGGCTCTTCTTACTCCTTATTCCTTCATCCATCGTGAGATAACCCAAAACTTGAAAACTTCAATCACAGAAAACTCAACAAAACCTTCGTGAGATCCGTTAGTATAAGAAAGCAAATCACTACTATAAGTGATGTATCAAACCAATTAATATTTTGTTCTTGCATTATATCTACTATATTCCAACTTTTCTATGGAAAAAACTCATCAAAGAAAACCATAGAGCCATCAAAACAAGCACACAACGCAAAGAAAACAAAATCTGTCAAAAACAAAACAGTTTGTAGCAATCTGGGTGTTTCGAATACTTTTGTAACTCCAAAAACTCTGAAAATTAGGAAGTCCTGAGCAATTTGTATATTAGTCTACTTCAAAAGGAATGGGTATTTTATCGCTCTCTGGTTAAAATGAAAATTATTTTCGCGAGCACAAAAGTTTCTGTTTTTTCAGCAAGATCAAACAACTATCACCCAAGAAGATCTTAAAGGCTTTACTTGGCACAAACACTAATTAAAACATAAAAAACATAATCATAACAGTAGAATAATTGTGCTAACACTCAAAAACAAGAAGCAAAAGCAAAAATAAATTTTATTCATTGGGTTGCCTCCTAACAAGTGTTATAGTTTTACGCCCTTAGCTAGGTATAAAGCAAGGATCTAATTTTTGTCATCTTTGTTTCGAGATCCACAAAATGCCCTCATGATTGATTCATATGGTGGCCTAATTCTTTCTCTAGGGTAGTGTTCCATACCCTTCCTCAAAGGAAATTGAAACTTAATATTGCCTTCTTTCATATCAATCATGGCACCAATAGTGCGTAAAAATGGTCTGCCAAGAATAATTGGACAAGACGGATTGCAATCAATATCAAGAACAATAAAATCTATGGGCACATAACTAGCTTGGATTCTCAATAGCCTATCCCAAGCATCTTTCATAGATTCATCAAGCAAATAATGAAAAATTCTGGAATCATCTTCATCAAGATCATTAGAATTTTCCCTAATAATCCCGGCAAGCCTTTCCATAGCATCATTATTTATGAGCTTAGAGAGGACAGAGGGGCTATCCAAAGCATTAGCACTTGGGAGAAAACACTTAGCCTTTTTGGGGTCGGCCATGGCGACAAAAGAAAAGAGATAAAGTAGACGAAAAAGAGGGGCGAATAAAACGGCAAATTTTTGTGAAGTGGGGGAGAGAAAAATGAGAGGCAAATGGAAAATAATGTAAATTGCGAGGAGATGAGATTTGTGATTAGGAACCCCGTATATGTTGAAGATCCTCCCCAGCAATGGCGCCATAAATTTCTTTTGATGTCGCTTGAAGCTATGTCGGTATTTCCCCAAAGAGGAAGGGATGATGCAGCACAGGGGCGGTAGGTATTTTCCTCAGATATGAAACCAAGGTTATCGAACCAGTAGGAGAACCAAGCAACACAATGTAAACAGCCCCTGCACACAAGTAACAAATACTTAACCCGACGTGTTAAAGGGGTTGTCAATCCCTTTCGGGTACGACGCCAGAAATTGGTGCGTGGACGGGAGAAAGTTGTAAATATTGATAGATCGAACGCCAAATAAAATAAATTGCAGCAAGGTATTTTTGTATTTTTGGTTTACTAGATCTGAAAATAAGAGCAAATAAAATAGATCGCGAAGGCAAATAATATGAGAAACAGACCCGAGGGCCGTAGGTTTCACTAGTGGCTTCTCTTGGGAAAAATAGCAATGGTGGGTGAACAAATTACTGTTGGGCAATTGATAGAACTTCAAATACTTATGACGATATCGAGGCAATGATCATTACATAGGTATCACGTCCAAGATTAGTAGACCAACTCCTGGCTGCATCTACTACTATTACTCCACACATAGAACGCTATCCATCATGCATCTAGTGTATTAAGTGATGGAGAAACAGAGTAATGCAATAAGAACGATGACATGATGTAGACAAGACCTATCTATGTACAGATATACCCCATCATTGTATCCTTAGTAGCAACGATACATACGTGTCGGTTCCCCTTCTGTCACTTGGATCAAGCACTGTAAGATCGAACCCACTACAAAGCACCTCTTCCCATTGCAAGATAAATAGATCAAGTTGGCCAAACAAAACCCAAATGTCGGAGAAGAAATATGAGGCTATAAGAAATCATCCATAAAAGAGATCAAAGAAACTCAAATACTTTCGTGGATATAAAAAAGATAGATCTGATCATAAACTCAAAGTTCATCCAATCCCAACAAACACACCGCAAAAAGAGTTACATCATATGGATCTCCAAGAGACCATTGTATTGAGAATCCAGCGAGACAGAGAGGAAGTCATCTAGCTACTAACTACGGACCCGAAGGTCTACAAAAAACTACTCACGCATCACCGGAGAGGCACCAATGGAAGTGGTGAACCCCTCCGTGATGGTGTCTAGATTGGATCTTGTGGTTCTGGACTCTGCGGTAGCTGGAATTGATTTTCGTCGACTCCCCTATGGTTTCTGGAATATTGGGGTATGTATAGAGCAAAGAGGTGGTCCAGGGGCACCCGAGGTGGGCACAACCCACGAGGGCGCACCTGAGCCTCCTGGCGCGCCCTGGTGGGTTGTGCTCTCCTTGGAGCACCCCTAGGCGCAGCCTTGGCCCATTAGGTGTCTTCTGGTCCATAAAAAATCTCCATAAAGTTTCATGGCATTTTGACTCCGTTTGGTATTGATTTTCTGCGATGTGAAAAACAACAACTGGCACTTGGCACTATGTCAATAGGTTAGTACCAAAAAATGATATAAAATGATTATAAAACATCCAAGATTGATAATATAACAGCATGGAACAATAAAAAATTATAGATACGTTGGAGACGTATCAAAGATGCCGACGCATCCGGTCCTGATCCACTTGGACTGGGTGCACTACTATTGTCCTTAGCCGGCGAACAGTCCGGAAAGCCTCTCCAGCTCTCATAGTGATATGAGCGGCATCCCTTCTGACAGGTACTCCCTCGAGATCATCAAGTGAAGTTACATTTGGAAATTGGACAACACCTTCCCGCCGACGACACTCCGTGGATCAGTGCACTCTTGTCTGCACTTCCCGAGAGGTGGCGGAGACAGTGGGCGCGGCTAGTACGGCGAAAGGTCACACACGGAAGACGCACAAGATGGGATGCCCGGCCTGCGGCCACTGGCGGGGATGTGCGTCCCTCACCGGTGTCTGGCCACTTTTCTGATGGACGTGTGCGAATGGTGGACCTGGCTGTGCTCTCAGAGAGGGCTAGTGTGGGGCAGCTCTCCGGTTTGCCTGCCCTGCCAGGCATGGTGCGGCCTGCCATGGACAACACTGAAGTGGTTTGCCCAGACGCTGCAACCACTTCACCACGCCATGCAAACTTCCTTTTGTATTAATAAAGCCCGACTGCTACGGGTCTGCAAGTGGTGCCAACCGGTGTGAAGATGGGGACTATCGATGCCCTGTGCACTAGCCTGATGGACATGGATGCCCATGGTACTGCACGGACCCCGCTGTCGATTCAATATGTGGAAACGCTTCAGCTACCGATCGACAAAGCAACACCTAGGCCTTTCGTCGTGCATGCTAGCCTCTCTGAGGTGGGCCAATGCTCGGGGACCAAGGTGGATCAGGGGTAGACAGCCCTACCGCTCCATGCTGTTGACGATGCCGATCTGGTTGACCTGGTGCAAATGGATCCTTCGTGCACCATGGGTTCGATCTTGGGGCTCGACTAGTTGTCTTCGTCCGGGCCTCCTCTTGTGCCGGCCTCGGCCTTATCGCCCTGGTTTCGGTGTAGGAGGAGCCCGGGCCTCGGGTTGGGCCAGCAATCCCGATCGAAAGGGACACGGCGCATGAGGAGTCTGGGTCCTTGCCTGGGCCTGGGATACCGATCGATGGGAATGAGGGTAGCCCATTTCCAGGCATGCCAGGCTTGCTTAACATACTAGGTTGTGGTGGCTCGGTGGGATCGAAGAAGTTGACTTCCTTCGCCTCTCTTCTCCTGTCCCCCACCACCGCTCCCCTAATCCAGTCCCCTCCCACGGCGCCACCGTCCACTACTGCCATGTAACGCCCCGGATGTAACATTCCATAATTGTAACTCCAACTCTTTTCCATTTCCGGCTATGTTATATGTTATATCCTCTGTGTTTGGGTTTTGTCTTCGTTTTGCATTTTGTTCATGTCATGCATTTCATCTCATGTCACCATGTGCATCTCATTTGCATTCATGTTCGTCTCATGCATCTGGTCATTTTCCCCGTTGTTCGTTTCAGAGTCCAACACTCCCACATGCACCCGTTGCACCTCTCAGATCTCGTTTCGTGAGCGGGAGAAAAACGTTCTTGGAATGGGTCGAGATTTGTTGAGTGACCTTAGTACATCATCGGTAGGCCGCCTATCAAATTTCGTTCCATTTGGAGGTCGTTTGACGCCCCAACGGTTAACCGGGTAACCACAAAAGCCCCTCTCTCTTCGCAGCCCAACACCCCTCCACAACAGCCCACTAGCCCATCTAAACCCCCTCCATGCTCTGCGTTGTTGGATCACGATCGTGTGGGCGAAAATCGCACCTCATTTGGACTCTCCTAGCTCCCCCTACCTATAAATAGACCCTCTCCCCTGAAAATCCGCATCAAACCCTAGACACTCCGCTCCACGCGCCGCCGGACACGTCCGCCGCCATCCCCTCGGCGAATCGGATGGTGCCATAGCACCCCGCTCACCCGTGCCGCCGCTAGGCCCGAGGCCGGCCCACCCCGGCCCACAGCTGGGCCGCGCCGCCCCGTGCCTCCTCGCCAGGATCCGTCGCCGCCGCCACCGAGCTCGCCTCCGCCGTCGACGCGCCGCCGCCTGCCGCACCTCGCCTCCGCCACGCCGCCCGGCCGCCGCCTCCACCGCACGCCCCGTCGTCGCCTCGCCTCGCCGTCATCGGTCACCGCCGCTCGCCGACTGCCTCGTCACCGGATCCCGTCGGGTGGACGAGATCCACCCGCTCCGCCAACCAAACGACACCCCGTCCCAGTTCCCCGCCGTCCCAGGATCTCCTCGTCCGCCCGTTGACTTTTCCGCAAGGTGAAATTCCTCTGTCCTGAAATATCTCTACCTCATGTGCTCATGTTTGACATGCCATATCTCCATGCTCGTAGCTCGGATTTGCGCATATGATATACCGAAATGTTCGTCTCGTGATGCTCGTCATGCTAGTGTCATTTGCATGCATGTTAATGTCCATATTGATGCCTTAATATTCATTGCAAAAGTGATACATGATGTTGTTTGCTGGAATCCATCACAACTTGCTGATTTGTCATTTTCATAGATTTCTGTGCGTGCATCCTTTGAGCATCATGTCTACATGTTTTAGGAGAATCTTCATGCCATCTTTACAGTGGTGCAAGTCTTGTATTTTTATGAGCTCTATGGTGACTAGCACAAGCATGCAAAGTAGGCTATATGATGTTGCTGATTTCACACACTTAGTATTTCTGCTAAGTCTTTTCCTGTTACAATATGTTGCTATGTTGACTGATGTTTGCTACGCAACTTTATTCTTATAGACACGTGTCGGGCCTCCAAGCGCAGAGTTTTATAGGACAGTAGCAATTTTCCCTCAAGTGGATGACCTAAGGTTTATCAATCCGTGAGAGGTGTAGGGTGAAGATGGTCTCCCTCAAACGACCCTGCAACCAAATACAAGAAATCTCTTGTGTCCCCAACACACCCAATACAATGGAAAATTGTATAGGTGCACTAGTACGGCGAAGAGATGGTGATAAAAGTGTAATATAGATGGTAGAAATATATTTTTATAATCTGAATAAATAAAAAAGCAAGGTATCGAATAGTAAACGGGCACAAAAACGATATTGCAATGCTTAAAAACAAGGCCTAGGGTCCGTACTTTCGCTAGTGCAATCTCTCAACAATGCTAACACAGTTGGATCATATGATTATCCCTCAAAGTGTAACTAAGAATCACTCCCGAGTTCCTATTAGCGGAGAACAAAAGATAGGAATTGTTTGTAGGGTGCGAAGCCACCTCAAAGCTATTCTTTCTGATCGATCTATTCAAGAGTTCGTAATAAAATAACGCAAAGCTATTTTTTCCGTTCGATCTATCCTAGAGTTCGTACTAGAATAACACCAAAGCATATTCATATTCATAATACTCAATCCGTACAAAGATACAAGAGTGCCCCAAGATTTCTACCGGAGAAACAAGGACAAGAACGGGCATCAACCCCTATGCATAGATTACCCCAATGTCACTGCGAGAATCCGCAAGTTGAGTGCCAAAACATATATTAAGTGAATCAATACGATACCCCATTGTCACCACAAGCATTCAATTGCAAGACATATATCAAGTGTTCTCAAATCCATATAAGTATTCAATCCGATGACAACGAGATCTCAAAGGGAAAAACTCAATTCATCACAACAAAATAGAGAGGGGAAAAACATCATATGATCTAACTATATTAACAAAGCCCATGATATAGGTCACGAGAGAGAGAGAGAGAGATTAATCACATAGCTGCTGGTACAAACCCTCATCCCCGAGGGTGGACTACTCCCTCCTCATCGTGGTGGCCGTCGGAATGATGAAGATGGCCACCGAAGATGATTCCCCCATCCGGTAGGGTGACAGAACGGGTCTAGATTGGTTTTCGGTGGCTACGGAGCCCTGCGGCGTTGGAACTTCTGATCTAGGTTAACCCCGAGGGGTTTCGAAATATTTGGGAATTTATAGTGCAAAGAGGGGGTGCGGGAGGCCACCCTAGCGCGCCCAGGTGGGTTGTGCCCCCCTCGGGGCACCCCCGGGTGCAGCTCTGGCCCATTGGGATTCCTTCCGGTCCGTAAAAAAATCCACAAAAAGTTATGCAGTGTTTGGACTCCGTTTAATATTGATTTTCTGTGATGTAAAAAACAAGCAAAAAACAGCAACTGGCACTGGGCACTGGGTCAATAGGTTAGTCCCAAAAAATGATATAAAGTTGCTATAAAATGATTGTAAAACATCCAAGAATGATAAAATAACAGCATAAATACTTCATAAATTGTAGATACGTTGGAGACGTATTAGCATCCCCAAGCTTAATTCCCACTCGTCCTCGAGTAGGTAAATGATAAAAGAAATAATTTATGAAGTGTGAATGCTAGCAAAGTGCACAAGTTTGATCGATGATAATTTCAATCACTTTTCCTAGCATCATAACAACAATTCTTTCTAATAAATTTTCTCGTGTTATACTGGCAACCAATTCACATGTTAAGGTTCGAATAATGAATTCTCTTGAAACTCAACAACTTATATTCTCAGTCACCAAGCAATTGCAATTCAACTTATTCAATAGAGTTTAAGTAAGAGCTCCACATACTCAACCATCATATAGTCTTCTATGATTGTTAACACTCACCTTGTACACATGAGCAAAACGTTTCAACCGGACGCATAGAAAGATAGGGGCTTATTGTTTTTCCTCCCAACGTATTCACCTCAAGGGTGATGTCAACAATAATAACTCATGCTACCCATATTCAACTGGACATATGTGCCTAGATCTTTCCTCACCACATGATGCTTACCAAAAGAGAAAATAAAAAGGAATAGAGAGGAATACTTTGACTCTTTGCATAAAAGTAAATACTGAAAAGTAAAAGATAGGCCCTTCGCAGAGGGAAGTTGGGATTTGTAGAGGTGCCAGAGCTCAAAGCGAAAATTGAGAGATAAAAACATTTTGAGAGGCATACTTTTCCCACCAACAAAAACGACTTAGAGCTCCCAACACTTTCCATGCTAGATATATCATAGGCGGTTCCCAAACAGAAAATAAAGTTTCTTTCTTTTTCCACCATGCTTTCACTTTCCATGGCTAACCGTATCCAGGGGTGCCCTCCATACCAACACTTTCCAAGAAATTTATTATTTGACAACATAAAGTAAATTCATTTTTTCATTTCGGGACTGGGCATCCCTAATACCTTTGCCTTACTCCCGTGCAATGACAAGTGAATAAACACTCATCGTGAGAATAACACATCTAGCATGGAAAATATTGGCCACCCCTCACCGCCTCGCGAGCGGTACGAGCACACAAAAGATAAATTTATTTTGAATATTAGATATGGCACATACAAATTTTCTTGGAACGGCAAAAGAATACCGTATATAGGTAGATATAGTGGACTCTTGAAAATAAGATTTGGGTTTAAGGGTTTTTGGATGCACAAGTAGTATCTCTACTTGGTGCGGATTTTTTGGCTAGCAAAGATGGGGGGGCAAGCACCACATGTTGAAGGATCTATGACAATATAACTTCTATGTGAATATGAACAAACATAAACCATTATGTTGTCTCCCTTGTCCAACGTCAACAATTTTGGCATATAATATTTTGATGGGGGCTCACAATCACAAAATATTTCCATGATAGTGTATTTATATGTGAAAGTTCTCTTCCTTATACTAATTATTCGTGAATTGCTTGTATGACGAATATTGTGATTGTCAAGCCTCAAAATATTTCACTTTCTAAACCCAATGTGAAGCTACCACTAGGCATGATATGATTTCAACTTCATGACATTCAATTTATTCAACAATTTACTCATAGGATATAAGTGAAGCAAAAGAGTAAATGACATAGAAAAGAGCTTCGTTGACGGGATGTGAATGCCACTTACTTAGCCTCCCTGGCAATTATTTGAGGACTCTATTTTATCTAAAAACTTTCAGATCTAAGTACTTTATTAAAACAGTAAGGAAAAAAAAATAAAATGGCATTCCAACAATAGCACAACTCATGTGAAGAAGCAAAAACTTAGGCTCAACCGATAATTATTGATGAAGAAAGATGGGATGCCTACCGGGGCATCCCCAAGCTTAGATGCTTGATACTTCTTGAAAATATTATCTTGGTATGCCTTGGGCATCCCCAAGATTGAGCTTTTGTGTCTCCTTAATTCTTCCCATATCACGGTTTTCCTAAATCTCAAAAGCTTCATCCACACAAAACTCAACAAGGACTCGTGAGATAAGTTACCAATGCAAAAACCTTATCATTCTCTACTATAGCAAATCACTAAAATTATGATTCAACATTGCATACTAAATGCATCTGCATATTTAATACTCCTATCCGCAAATAGAATCATTAAACAAGCAAACATATGCAACCATAACAACAATCTGCCAAAACAATACAGTCTGTAAAGAAAAGAAAAGTATCAATACTTGTTCAATTCCAAACATTATGAAAACTTACCACACTGAAGAAAATTTATCAGATCTCATTTTGCAAAAAGTTTTAACATTTTATCACATTCTGACTTTTCTAGGGAATCTTTGCAACAGCGGTAAACTTTCTGTTTTCAAAGAGCAACAAGTATACTTGCAAAATAAGCATGGCAAAGGCTATCATTGCCACTTTTATTGAAATAAACGATGAAAAACATTATTCTAAATAGCAGCAAGAAAATCCTAACAAAATAAATTGATGCTCCAAGCAAAACACATATCATGTGACAAATGAAAACATAGCTCCAAGTGAGGTTAGCGATAATGTTGGAGACGAAAGAAGGGATGCCCAGGCATCCCCAAGCTTAGTTCCTTGGATCTTCCTTGAATATTTCCTTGGGGGTGCCTTGGGCATCCCCTGTTGGGGAACGTAGCAGAATTTTAAAATTTTCTACGCATCACCAAGATCAATCTATGGAGTCATCTAGCAACGAGGGAGAGAGGAGTGCATCTACATACCCTTGTAGATCGCGCGCGGAAGCGTTCAAGAGAACGGGGTTGATGGAGTCGTACTCGTCGTGATCCAAATCACCGATGACCAAGTGTCGAACGGACAACACCTCCGCGGTCAACACACGTACGGTTGGGAAGACGTCTCCTCCTTCTTGATCCAGCAAGGGGGAAGGAGAGGTTGATGAAGATCCAGCAGCACGACGGCGTGGTGGTGGAAGCAACGGTGATCTCGGCAGGGCTTCGCCAAGCGCAGGGAGACGGAGGAGTGTCACGGGAGGGAGAGGGAGAGGCCAGGGTCTTGGGTGCGGCTGCCCTCCCTCCCCCCACTATATATAGGGGCCCTAGGGGGGGCCTAGGAGATCCAATCTCCTAGGGGGGGGCGGCGGCCAAGGGGTGCCTTGCCCCCCAAGGCAAGGGTGGCGCCCCCACCCCTAGGGTTTCCAACCCTAGGCGCAGGGGGAGGCCCAAGGGGGGGTGCACCAGCCCACTAGGGGCTGGTTCCCCTCCCACTTCAGCCCATGGGGCCCTCCGGGATAGGTGGCCCCACCCGGTGGACCCCCGGGACCCTTCTGGTGGTCCCAGTACAATACCGATTACCCCCGAAACTTTCCCGATGGCCGAAACTTGACTTCCTATATATAAATCTTTACCTCCGGACCATTCCGGAACTCCTCGTGACGTCCGGGATCTCATCCGGGACTCCGAACAACTTTCGGGTTACCGTATGCTAATATCTCAACAACCCTAGCGTCACCGAACCTTAAGTGTGTAGACCCTACGGGTTCGGGAGACATGCACACATGACCGAGACGCCTCTCTGGTCAATAACCAACAGCGGGATCTGGATACCCATGTCGGCTCCCTGATGCTCCACGATGATCTCATCAGATGAACCATGATGTCGAGGATTCAATCAATCCGTATACAATTCCCTTTGTCAATCGGTACGTTACTTGCCCGAGACTCGATCGTCGGTATCCCAATACCTCGTTCAATCTCGTTACCGGCAAGTCACTTTACTCGTACCGTAATGCATGATCCCGTGATCAACCACTTGATCACGTTGAGCTCATTATGATGATGCATTACCGAGTGGGCCCAGAGATACCTCTCCGTCATACGGAGTGACAAATCCCAGTCTCGATTCGTGCCAACCCAACAGACACTTTTGGAGATACTTGTAGTGTACCTTTATAGTCACCCAGTTATGTTGTGACGTTTGGCACACCCAAAGCACTCCTACGGTATTCGGGAGTTGCACAATCTCATGGTCTAAGGAATGATACTTGACATTCGGAAAAGCTACAGCAAACGAACTACATGATCTTTGAGCTATGCTTAGGATTGGGTCTTGTCCATCACATCATTCTCCTAATGATGTGATCCCGTTATCAATGACATCCAATGTCCATAGTCAGGAAACCATGACTATCTTTTGATCAACGAGCTAGTCAACTAGAGGCTCACTAGGGACGTGTTGTGGTCTATGTATTCACACATGTATTACGATTTCCGGATAACACAATTATAGCATGAACAATAGACAATTATCATGAACAAAGAAATATAATAATAACCATTTTATTATTGCCTCTAGGGCATATTTCC
Organism: Triticum urartu; assembly: GCF_056163025.1. Classification (NCBI taxonomy): domain Eukaryota; kingdom Viridiplantae; phylum Streptophyta; class Magnoliopsida; order Poales; family Poaceae; genus Triticum; species Triticum urartu. The sequence continues at coordinate 513,383,430 of NC_141874.1, forward strand.
AACAGTCTCCCACTTGCACTAGAGTCAATAGTCTAGTTACATTGTGATGAATCGAACACCCATGCAGTTCTGGTGTTGATCATGTTTTGCTCTAGGGAGAGGTTTAGTCAAAGGATCTGCCACATTCGGGTCCGTATGTAGTTTACAAATCTCTATGTCTCCATTTTGAACACTTTCACGAATGGAGTTGAAGTGACGCTTGATATGCCTGGTCTTCCTGTGAAACCTGGGCTCCTTGGCAAGGGCAATAGCTCTAGTGTTGTCACGGAAGAGAGTCATCGGGCCCGATGCATTGGGTATGACTCCTAGGTCGGTAATGAACTCCTTCACCCAGACTGCTTCTTGCGCTGCCTCCGAGGCTGCCATGTACTCCGCTTCACATGTAGATCCTGCCACAACGCTTTGCTTGCAACTGCACCAGCTTACTGCCCCACCATTCAAAATATACACGTATCCGGTTTGTGACTTAGAGTCATCCGGATCTGTGTCGAAGCTAGCATCGACGTAACCCTTTACGACGAGCTCTTCGCCACCTCCATAAACGAGAAACATATCCTTAGTCCTTTTCAGGTACTTCAGGATATTCTTGACCGCTGTCCAGTGTTCCATGCCGGGATTACTTTGGTACCTTCCTACCAAACTTACGGCAAGGTTTATATCAGGTCTGGTACACAGCATAGCATACATGATAGACCCTATGGCCGAGGCATAGGGGACGACACTCATCTTTTCTCTATCTTCTGCCGTGGTTGGGCATTGAGCCATGCTCAATCTCGTACCTTGCAATACAGGCAAGAACCCCTTCTTTGACTGATCCATTTTGAACTTCTTCAATATCTTGTCAAGGTACGTACTTTGTGAAAGACCAATGAGGCGTCTCGATCTATCTCTATAGATCTTGATGCCTAATATATAAGCAACTTCTCCAAGGTCCTTCATTGAAAAACACTTGTTCAAGTAGGCCTTTATGCTTTCCAAGAATTCTATATCATTTCCCATCAACAGTATGTCATCCACATATAATATGATAAATGCTACAGAGCTCCCACTCACTTTCTTGTAAATGCAGGCTTCTCCATAAGTCTGCGTAAACCCAAACGCTTTGATCATCTCATCAAAACGAATGTTCCAACTCCGAGATGCTTGCACCAGCCCATAAATCGAGCGTTGGAGCTTGCACACCTTGTCAGCATTCTTAGGATCGACAAAACCTTCTGGCTGCATCATATACAATTCTTCCTTAAGGAAACCATTAAGGAATGCCATTTTGACGTCCATTTGCCATATCTCATAATCATAGAATGCGGCAATTGCTAACATGATTCGGACGGACTTCAGCTTCACTACGGGTGAGAAAGTCTCATCGTAGTCAACCCCTCGAACTTGTCGATAACCCTTAGCGACAAGCCGAGCTTTATAGATGGTCACATTACCATCCGCGTTTGTCTTCTTCTTAAAGATCCATTTATTTTCTATGGCTTGCCGTTCAACGGGCAAGTCAGTCATAGTCCATACTTCGTTTTCATACATGGATCCTATCTCGGATTTCATGGCTTCCAACCATTTGTCGAAATCCGGGCCCGCCATCACTTCTTCATAGTTCGAAGGTTCACCGTTGTCTAACAACATGATTTCCAAGACAGGGTTGCCGTACCACTCTGGTGCGGAACATGTCCTCATGGACCTACGAAGTTCAGTAGCAACTTGATCTGAAGTTTCATGATCATCATCATCAACTTCCTCTCTAGTCGGTGCTGGCACCTCAGGAACATTTTCTTGAGCTGTGTCACTTACCGGTTCAAGAGGTAATACTTCATCAAGTTCTACTTTCCTCCCACTTATTTCTTTCGAGAGAAACTCTTTCTCTAGAAAGGACCCATTCTTGGCAACAAAGATCTTGCCTTCGGATCTGAGGTAGAAGGTATACCCAATAGTTTCTTTAGGGTATCCTATGAAGACGCATTTTTCCGATTTGGGTTCGAGCTTTTCAAGTTGAAGTTTCTTGACATAAGCATCGCATCCCCAAACTTTTAGAAACGACAGCTTAGGTTTCTTCCCAAACCATAATTCATACGGTGTCGTCTCAACGGATTTCGACGGAGCCCTATTTAAAGTGAATGCGGCAGTCTCTAAAGCATAGCCCCAAAATGACAGCGGTAGATCGGTAAGAGACATCATAGATCGCACCATATCCAATGGAGTGCAATTACAACATTCGGACACACCATTACGCTGAGGTGTTCCAGGCGGCGTGAGTTGTGAAACTATTCCACATTTTCTTAAGTGTGTGCCAAATTCGTGACTCAAGTATTCTCCCCCACGATCTGATCGCAAGAACTTGATTTTCCTGTCACGTTGATTCTCAACCTCACTCTGAAATTCCTTGAACTTTTCAAAGGTCTTAGACTTGTGTTTCATTAAGTAGACATACCCATATCTACTCAAGTCATCAGTGAGGGTGAGAACATAACGATAGCCACCGCGAGCCTCAACACTCATTGGACCGCACACATCAGTATGTATGATTTCCAATAAGTTGGTTGCTCGCTCCATTGTTCCTGAGAACGGAGTCTTGGTCATTTTACCCATGAGGCATGGTTCGCACGTGTCAAATGATTCGTAATCAAGAGACTCCAAAAGCCCATCTGCATGGAGCTTCTTCATGCGTTTGACACCTATGTGACCAAGGCGGCAGTGCCACAAGTATGTGGGACTATCATTATCAACCTTACATCTTTTGGTATTCACACTATGAATATGTGTAGCATTACGCTCGAGATTCATTAAGAATAAACCATTCACCATCGGAGCATGACCATAAAACATATCTCTCATATAAATAGAACAACCATTATTCTCGGATTTAAATGAGTAGCCATCTCGAATTAAACGAGATCCTGATACAATGTTCATGCTCAAAGCTGGCACTAAATAACAATTATTGAGGTTTAAAACTAATCCCGTAGGTAAATGTAGAGGTAGCGTGCCGACGGCGATCACATCGACCTTGGAACCATTCCCGACGCGCATCGTCACCTCGTCCTTCGCCAGTCTCCGCTTATTCCGCAGCTCCTGCTTTGAGTTACAAATGTGAGCAACCACACCGGTATCAAATACCCAGGAGCTACTACGAGTACTAGTAAGGTACACATCAATTACATGTATATCACATATACCTTTAATGTTGTCGGCCTTCTTGTCCGCTAAGTATTTGGGGCAGTTCCGCTTCCAGTGACCACTTCCCTTGCAATAAAAACACTCAGTCTCGGGCTTGGGTCCATTCTTTGGCTTCTTCTCGGCAGCTTACTTACCGGGCGCGGCAACTCCCTTGCCGTCCTTCTTGAAGTTTTTCTTACCCTTGCCTTTCTTGAACTTAGTGGTCTTATTCACCATCAACACTTGATGTTCCTTTTTGATTTCCACCTCTGCTGATTTCAGCATTGAATATACCTCAGGAATGGTCTTTTCCATCCCCTGCATATTGATGTTCATCACAAAGCTCTTGTAGCTCGGTGGAAGCGACTGAAGGATTCTGTCAATGACCGCGTCATCCGGGAGATTAACTCCCAGCTGAGTCAAGCGGTTATGCAACCCAGACATTTTGAGTATGTGCTCACTAACAGAACTATTTTCCTCCATCTTACAGCTGAAGAACTTGTCGGAGACTTCATATCTCTCGACCCGGGCATGAGCTTGGAAAACCATTTTCAGCTCTTCGAACATCTCATATGCTCCGTGTCTCTCAAAACGCTTTTGGAGCCCCGGTTCTAAGTTGTAAAGCATGCTGCACTGAATGAGGGAGTAATCATCGGCACGTGATCGCCAAGCATTCATAATGTCTTGGTTCTCTGGGACAGGTGCGTTACCTAGCGGTGCTTCTAGGACATAATCTTTCTTGGCAGCTATGAGGATGATCCTCAGGTTCCGGACCCAGTCCGTATAGTTGCTGCCATCATCTTTCAGCTTGGTTTTCTCTAGGAACGCGTTGAAGTTGAGGACAACATGGGCCATTTGATCTACAAGACATATTGTAAAGATTTTAAACTAATTTCATGATAATTAACTTCATCTAATCAAATTACTTAATGAACTCTCACTCAGATAGACATCCCTCTAGTCATCTAAGTGAAACATGATCCGAGTTAACTAGGCCGTGTCCGATCATCACGTGAGACGGACTAGCCAACATCGGTGAACATCTTCATGTTGATCGTATCTTCTATACGACTCATGCTCGACCTTTCAGTCTTCTGTGTTCCGAGGCCATGTCTGTACATGCTAGGCTCGTCAAGTCAACCTAAGTGTATTGCGTGTGTAAATGTGGCTTACACCCATTGTATTCGAACGTTAGAATCTATCACACCCGATCATCACGTGGTGCTTAGAAACAACGAACCTTCGCAACGGTGCACAGTTAGGGGGACACTTTCTTGAAATTATTACGAGGGATCATCTTATTTAAGCTACCGTCGTTCTAAGCAAATAAGATGTAAAACATGATAAACATCACATGCAATCAAATAGTGACATGATATGGCCAATATCATTTGCTCCTTTTGATCTCCATCTTCGGGGCTTCATGATCATCGTTGTTACCGGCATGACACCATGATCTCCATCATCATGATCTCCATCATCGTGTCTTCTTGAAGTTGTCTCGTCATCTATTACTTCTACTACTATGGCTAACGCTTTAGCAATAAAGTAAAGTAATTACATGACGTTTATGTTGACACGCAGGTCATAAATAAATAAAGACAACTCCTATGGCTCCTGCCGGTTGTCATACTCATCGACATGCAAGTCGTGATTCCTATTACAAGAACATGATCATCTCATACATCACATATATCATTCATCACATCCTTTGGCCATATCACATCACAAAACACTTGCTGCAAAAACAAGTTAGACGTCCTCTAATTGTTGTTGCAAGTTTTTACGTGGCTGCTATAGGTTTCTAGCAAGAACGTTTCTTACCTACGCCAAAACCACAACGTGAATTGCCAATTTCTATTTACCCTTCATAAGGACCTTGTTCATCGAATCTGATCCGACTAAAGTGGGAGAGACAGACACCCGCCAGCCACCTTATGCAACTAGTGCATGTTAGTCGGTGGAACCTGTCTCACGTAAGCGTACGTGTAAGGTTGGTCCGGGCCGCTTCATCCCACAATGCCGCCGAATCAAGATAAGACTAGTAACGGCAAGATAATTGACAATATCGACGCCCACAACTGCTTTGTGTTCTACTCGTGCATAGTAACTACGCATAGACCTAGCTCATGATGCCACTGTTGGGGAACGTAGCAGAATTTTAAAATTTTCTACGCATCACCAAGATCAATCTATGGAGTCATCTAGCAACGAGGGAGAGAGGAGTGCATCTACATACCCTTGTAGATCGCGCGCGGAAGCGTTCAAGAGAACGGGGTTTATGGAGTCTTACTCATCGTGATCCAAATCACCGATGACCAAGTGCCGAACGGACAACACCTCCGCGGTCAACACACATACGGTTGGGAAGACGTCTCCTCCTTCTTGATCCAGAAAGGGGGAAGGAGAGGTTGATGAAGATCCAGCAGCACGACGGCGCGGTGGTGGAAGCAACGGTGATCTCGGCAGGGCTTCGCCAAGCGCAGGGAGACGGAGGAGTGTCACGGGAGGGAGAGGGAGAGGCCAGGGGCTTGGGTGCGGCTGCCCTCCCTCCCTCCCACTATATATAGGGGCCCTAGGGGGGCGCCGGCCCTAGGAGATCCAATCTCCTAGGGGGGGCGGCGGCCAAGGGGTGCCTTGCCCCCCAAGGCAAGGGTGGCGCCCCCCACCCCTAGGGTTTCCAACCCTAGGCGCAGGGGGAGGCCCAAGGGGGGGCGCACCAGCCCACTAGGGGCTGGTTCCCCTCCCACTTCAGCCCATGGGGCCCTCCGGGATAGGTGGCCCCACCCGGTGGACCCCCGGGACCCTTCCGGTGGTCCCGGTACAATACCGATTACCCCCGAAACTTTCCCGATGGCCGAAACTTGACTTCCTATATATAAATCTTTACCTCCGGACCATTCCGGAACTCCTCATTATGTCCGGGATCTCATCTGGGACTCCGAACAACTTTTGGGTTACCGTATGCTAATATCTCAACAACCCTAGCGTCACCGAACCTTAAGTGTGCAGACCCTACGGGTTCGGGAGACATGCAGACATGACCGAGACGCCTCTCCGGTCAATAACCAACAGCGGGATCTGGATACCCATGTCGGCTCCCTGATGCTCCACGATGATCTCATCGGATGAACCATGATGTCGAGGATTCAATCAATCCGTATACAATTCCCTTTGTCAATCGGTACGTTACTTGCCCGAGACTCGATCGTCGGTATCCCAATACCTCGTTCAATCTCGTTACCGGCAAGTCACTTTACTCGTACCGTAATGCATGATCCCGTGATCAACCACTTGATCACGTTGAGCTCATTATGATGATGCATTACCGAGTGGGCCCAGAGATACCTCTCCGTCATACGGAGTGACAAATCCCAGTCTCGATTCGTGCCAACCCAACAGACACTTTTGGAGATACTTGTAGTGTACCTTTATAGTCACCCAGTTATGTTGTGACGTTTGGCACACCCAAAGCACTCCTACGGTATTCGGGAGTTGCACAATCTCATGGTCTAAGGAATGATACTTGACATTCGGAAAAGCTACAGCAAACGTACTACACAATCTTTGAGCTATGCTTAGGATTGGGTCTTGTCCATCACATCATTCTCCTAATGATGTGATCCCGTTATCAATGACATCCAATGTCCATAGTCAGGAAACCATGACTATCTTTTGATCAACGAGCTAGTCAACTAGAGGCTCACTAGGGACGTGTTGTGGTCTATGTATTCACACATGTATTACGATTTCCGGATAACACAATTATAGCATGAACAATAGACAATTATCATGAACAAAGAAATATAATAATAACCATTTTATTATTGCCTCTAGGGCATATTTCCAACATCCCCAAGCTTAGATTCTTGTCACTCCTTATTCTCCTCATATCGATATCTCACCCAAAACTTGAAAACTTCAATCAAACAAAACTTAACGGAACTTTGTGAGATATGTTAGTATGATAAAGAGCAAACCATTCCACTTTTGGTACTGCCAAATATAAGATTCATAATTGTTATCACACAATTACTACTATATCATATCATTTCTACAATTTATATTGAGCAATATAAGCCATAGAAACTAGAAAACAAGCAAACTATGCATTGAAAACAGAATCTGTCAAAAATAGAACAGTTTGTAGTAATCTGTACTCAAACCATACTTATGCTTCTCCAAAAATTCGGAAAAATTAGGACAACCTGAGAAATTAGTCTTTTAATATTCTGAAAAAGAATCAACATTTTATCATGCTTCTGTTAAAAATGGAAATTATTTTCCTGAGCACAAAAGTTTCTGTTTTTCAGCAAGATCAAAGCAACTATCACCCAATCAAGATCCTAAAGGCTTTACTTGGCACTTTATTGAAACAAAAGCAATAAAACATGATTACTACAGTAGCATAAGCATGTGAACACACAAAAACAGTAGGTAAAAGTGTTGGGTTGTCTCCCAACAAGCGCTTTTCTTTTATGCCTTTTAAGTTAGGCATGATGATTTCAATGATGCTCGCATAAAAGATAGGAATTGAAATGTAAAGAGAGCATCATGAAGCATATGACTAGCACATTTAAGCCTAAACCACTTTCTATGCATAGGGATTTTGTGAGAAAACAACTTATGGGAACAAGAATCAACTAGCATAGGAAGGCAAAACAATCAAAACTTCAAAAATTTCAACACATGGAGAGGAAACTTGATATTATTGTAATACCTACAAGCATATGTTCCTCCCTCATAATAATTTTCAGTAGCATCATGAATGAATTCAACAATATAACTATCACATAAAGCATTCTTTTCATGATGCATAAGCATAGAAATTTTGTCACTCTTCACATAAGCAAATTTATTCTCATCAATAGTTGTGGGAGCAAACTCAACAAAATAACTCTCATGTGATTGGAAATTAAAATCATGATGACAAGTTTCATGTTTATAATTATTCAATATAGCATACATGTCATCACCATAATCATCATATATAGGAGGCATGCAATCATCATAATAAATTTTCTCATCAAAACTTGGGGGGCTAAAAATATCATATTCATCAAATATATCATCCGCAAGCTTATGGCTTTGCATATCATTAGCATCATGGATATTCAAAGAATTCATACTAATGACATTGCAATCATGCTCATCATTCAAATATTTTGTGCCAAACATTTTATTGACTTCTTCTTCTAACAATTGAGCACAATTTTCCGAACCATCATTTTCAAGAAAGATATTATAAAGATGGTCAATAATATGATGCAACCTAAATTCCATTTTTTAGTTTTCTTTTATAGACAAAACTAGTAATAAAAAAAGAAACTAAAAGATTCAGTTGCAAGATCTAAAGATATACCTTCAAGCACTCACCTCCCCGGCAACGGTGCCAGAAGAGAGCTTGATGTCTACTACGTAACTTTATTCTTGTAGACACGTGTTGGGCCTCCAAGCGCCGAGTTTTGTAGGACAGTAGAAATTTTCCCTCAAGTGGATGACCTAAGGTTTATAAATCCTTGAAAGGTGTAGGATGAAGATGGTCTCCCTCAAACGACCCTGCAACCAAATACAAGAAATCTCTTGTGTCCCCAGCACACCCAATACAATGGAAAATTGTATAGGTGCACTAGTTCGGCGAAGAGATGGTGATAAAAGTGTAATACGGATGGTAGAAATATATTTTTATAATCTGAATAAATAAAAACAACAAGGTATCAAATAGTAAACGGGCACAAAAACGGTATTGCAATGCTTAAAAACAAGGCCTAGGGTCCGTACTTTCGCTAGGGCAATCTCTCAACAATGCTAACATAGTTGGATCATATGACTATCCCTCAAAGTGTAACAAAGAATCACTCCCGAGTTCCTATTAGCGGAGAACAAAAGATAGGAATTGTTTGTAGGGTGCGAAGCCACCTCAAAGCTATTCTTTCCGATCGATCTATTCAAGAGTTCATACTAAAATAACGCAAAGCTATTTTTTCCTTTCGATCTATCCTAGAGTTCATACTAGAATAACACCAAAGCATATTCATATTCATAATACTCAATCAACACAAAGAACTACAAGAGTGCCCCAAGATTTGTACCGGAGAAACAAGGACAAGAACATGCATCAACCCCTATGCATAGATTACCCCAATGTCACTACGGGAATCCGCAAGTTGTGTGCCAAAACATATATCAAGTGAATCAATACGGTACCCCATTGTCACCACGAGTATTCAATTGCAAGACATATATCAAGTGTTCTCAAATCCATAAAAGTATTCAATCCGATGACAACGAGATATCAAAGGGAAAAACTCAATTCATCACAACAAGATAGAGAGGGGAAAACATCATATGATCCGACTATATTAACAAAGCCCATGATATAGATCACAAGAGAGAGAGAGAGATTAATCACATAGCTACTGATACAAACCCTCAGCCCTGAGGGTGGACTACTCCCTCCTCATCGTGGTGGCCGCCAGGATGATGAAGATGGCCACCGGAGATGATTCCCCCCTACGACAGGGTGCCAGAACGGGTCTAGATTGGTTTTCGGTGGCTACGGAGCCCTGCGGCGGCGGAACTTCTGATCTAGATTAACCCTAAGGGGTTTCGGAATATTTGGGAATTTATAATGCAAAGAGGGGGTGCGGGAGGCCACCGAGGTGGGCACAACCCACCTGGGCGCGCCTGGGGGCCCTGGCGCGCCCTGGTGGGTTGTGCCCCCCTCGGGGCACCCCCAAGTGTAGCTCTGGCCCATTGGGTTCCTTTCGGTCCATAAAAATCCACAAAAAGTTTCACGGTGTTTGGACTCCGTTTAATATTGATTTTCTGTGATGTAAAAAACAAGCAAAAAACAGCAACTAGCACTAGGCACTGGGTCAATAGGTTAGTCCCAAAAAATGATATAAAGTTGCTATAAAATAATTGTAAAACATCCAAGAATGATAAAATAACAGCATGAATACTTCATAAATTATAGATACGTTGGAGACGTATCATTGACTTGTTGCCACAAGTAGATCCATGCATATTTTGATGAAGTTCAGTAAGAGTGTTTTGAAGATATGATTATGCTCTATCCATTCATGCCCCTAATTGTATTTATGGAGTAGTGTAGCTTGTCATTACCATGCTCTACTTTTGCTAAATGTTGTTGCTGTCAGTTTGTTAACATGAAGTGTATTTTTGCCATGTGTTTTGTTAGTGATCCATGCACCCTAGGAACTTGCTCTTGCCATGTTTAGGTTCATAATTGTGTCTTCTTACTGTTGGTTACCTTGTGATGCTATGAAATGCTTTGTGGTGAGTGGCATGAGTTTGCAAATTTACTACCATGAATCTGTTTCTGCCATGCTATGTTTTTCTACCAAGTCTGAAACTGTTCATATCACTTGCCATGTTTGCATGGATGCTACCATCTTTTCTGTGCAACTTTGGCTAAAGTTCAGTAAGGGAGTTTTGTTCTTTTCCTTTAGTACTAGCATGCCATGCCTTTGGTTGCCATGATATGTTCATGTAGCATGTTGTTTACTAGCTCTAAACATTGCTACCTGATGTTGTTTATGTCATGTTTAGTATTTTCACCAAGTCTGTGAAACTGTTATCATTTGCATTTTTGTCATGCTGTTTTACGCTTATTCTAGCGAGTTCTAGCAGGAGCTCAGTGTTCATGATTTGTAGAACTTCACTTGTACTTCACTGACATGTGTTTTGTTGCTATGTTGGAGTGTTGTAGCATAGTTTCATGTGGCATCTTAAGTGTTATGATGTTGTTAAGCGCAATTTTGTCTTGTTCTTGTTTTGCTCGTCATTTGCAAGCCGTGCATCCGTTTCTGGCGATCTTTATATCGTTTTCAACCAAAATCACTCAACCTTTCCAGTGGCATGCTTGGTTTGCCAAGTTGATTCCATGATCATCCTTTCCCTTCCGGAGTATCCTTATGCATTGCACATCATACCTTGCATTCCATGCCATGTCTTGCATCATGTTGCTTGTGCATTGCACCATGATTGATTGTTGTTCCGTTGCTTGTGTTCTTGCTTTGGGTAAAGCCAGGAGACGAGTTCATGAACAAGGATCCTGTTGAGTACGTTTACAAGGAGCAAGCTTTTGACAACCTTGAGAACTTTGCAGGCAAGATGATCATTACCCCCGATATCACTTCTATCTTTGCTTGCTAGTTGTTCGTTCTATCGCTATGTCGCGCTACCTACCACTTGTTTATCATGCCTCCCATATTGCCATGTCAAGTCTCTAACCCACCTTCCTAGCAAACCGTTGTTTGGCTATGTTACCGCTTTTGCTCAGCCCCTCTTATAGCGTTGTTAGTTGCAGGTGCCTTGCAGGTTGTTCCATGTTGGAATATGGTTTATGTTAAGATATCACAATATCTCTTATTTAATTAATGCATCTATATACTTGGCAAAGTATGGAAAGCTTGGCCTTTTTCTTGGTGTTTTGTTCCACTCTTGCCCCCCTAATTTTCGTCATACCGGTGTTATGTTCCTTGATTTTGCGTTTCTTACGCGGTTGGGGTTATGGGACCCCCTTGACAGTTCGCTTTGAATAAAAATCCTCTGGCAAGGCCCAACCTTGGTTTTAACATTTGCCTAATAACAACTAAAATTTGCCTAGGGAGTAATTAACCCGAGGAATTATCTAAATTCAACCCCCGGGCCAGTGTTCCTCTGAGTGCTGGTCTAAGTTGGGCGATGTCCGATGCCCCCTGGGCAACCAGGGTCTCAGCCAACCCGACGTCTTGCCCATCCGGTGTGCCCTGAGAACGAGATATGTGCGACTCCTATCGGAATTTGTCGGCACATCGGGCGGTCTTTCTGGTCTTGTTTTACCATTGTCGAAATGTCTTGTAACCGGGATTCCGAGTTTGATCGGTTTATTCCGGGAGAAGGAATATCCTTCGTTGATCGTGAGAGCTTGTGATGGGCTAAGTTGGGACACCCCTGCAGGGTATAAACTTTCGAGAGCCGTGCCCGTGGTTATGTGGCAGATGGGACTTTATTAATATCCGGTTCTAGAGTACTTGACACTTGACTTAATTAAAATGCATCAACCGCGTGTGTAACCGTGATGGTCTCTTTTTGGCGGAGTCCGGGAAGTGAACACGGTTGGGTTATGTATGAACGTAAGTAGTTCAGGATCACTTCTTGATCGCTTCTAGTTTACGATCGTTGCGTAGTTTCTCTTCTTACTCTTGTACTCGTATGATAGCCACCATATTTGCTTAGCGCTTGCTGCAACTCCACCTCATAACCCAATCCCACCCATAAGCTTAAATAGTCTTGATCTCACGGGTTTTGAGATTGCTGAGTCCTCGTGACTCACAATACTACCAAAACAGTTGCAGGTGCCGACAATACCAGTGCAGGTGACGCCACCGAACTCAAGTGGGAGTTCAACGAGGACCTTGGTCGTTACTACGTGTCTTTTCCGGATGATCAGTAGTGGTGCCTAGTCGAGACGATTGGGATTTAGCATTTGGGGTTGTCTTCTTTTCATTTGGATTCGTCTATGGTCGGACTACGTGTGTACTCTAAATGATGTATGAATTATTTGATCATTGTGTGATGTGGCGATTGTAAACCAACAATTTCTTTATCCTTCTTCATTACATGGGATTGTGTGAAGATGACCCTTCTTGCGACAAAACCAAAATGCGATTATACCTCCAAGTCGTGCCTCGACACATGGGAGATATAGCCAACCATCGCCGCTACCTGCCGCGGACACCCCCTCCCACCTCATCCGTCAAAGCGGAAGGCTGGCTGCAAAACCCATGGCAGGGATGGCAACGATGGACAAGGTCAAGTTGGTGCTCATGAAGAAGAATAACCTTGCCACTGAGGATCTGGCGGCCAAGGATGAGGGGCTCAAGAAATACGCGGAGATGTACCAGAAGCCGCTCACTCCCTTGTTCATGGGGGCTGTGGCGACCATGCTGGATGCCTCGACTTCGATCCGCAAGGAAGCTTTGGGAAACTTGGCGGTGGCCTGAAGCTTTGTTAGTCAGTGTCATAGTTTCCTCTAGAGTACATCAGTTTTCTCAATGTTAGTTGCATTTCCCTAGTTTGGCAGTTGGGAACTTGGGATGGTCTTATTGCTGTTTCAGAGCTCCCCCCTGTCTCTGCTTGTCTTTGCATGTCTATTGTCAGTTTAGCTGGGTCGTCGTCATGTGTGCGCTCGGCTTGTGGCTGGTCTGGTCGCAGATGTTGTTGTTGCCAGTTGGTATTGACTGCTATGTGTTGTTATGGATCCAAAAAAATTAAATTGGAGTGTAAGGGGCCTAAACAGTCCGGCCTGGAGACGGACGATTTTCAATATGATCAAAGGTTCTGCCTGTAACATAGGGTGCCCGCAAAGAGACCAAATTGGCTATGGTGGACAAATTTGTGGTTGCTGAGTGCCTCGGTACAAACTTCTCGGGTAGCTTTATTGCAAAAGAGGTTGTTGGTTCCCATGGTGGAATTATTATTGCTCTGGCGCATGGTTTATCCATCACTTTGGATCAGGCGGCCTCGGGAACTCATTTCCTCTCTGGCACAGTTGTTGATTTAAGGACGAATTCCTCCTGGTCCTTGATTGTGGTTTACGGTCCTCAGTTGGATTCTAAGAAGATCTTATTCATGCACGAATTGAAGGCCTGCAAGCCCCTGGTAGCCTCAGAATGGTTACTGCTCGGTGATTTTAACCTGATTTACCAAGTTTCCGACAGGAGCAATGGCAATATTAACCTCCGCCATGGGGAGGAGGAGGCTCATGGGGGCAAGTGCCTTGTCAATCCCCCCCCCTGATCCTGAAGTGTAGTTTTGTCAATGACATCAAGAAACCCATCATTTTTTGCTTTTTCGATGCACTAAAACGTCATGAATCTGTATTTGTTCGACGCTTCCATGAGTTATTTTTAACAACTTGGACCATGCTTGTTTTTATCCAATTGCTCCACATAGTTACATGCTGCTTCTTCCTGACCGAGTCCTATGTCATGTGGAATGAGGCACTCTGCTACCCATAATCTGATAAGATTTCACAGAGATAACATAATTTCCAAGGAAAGCAGCAATGCAGAGGGAAACAAAGTTTTAAATGCTGACTTGGCAAATCAATGAAACTGCAGCCTAGTATGCCATTCATCATTTTTTTCTCCAATTATTGTTGTGAGTGTTGTCCAATATTCAAGAATGTCCCTCCATTTCTGTATGTCGAGATTCATTGCTAGATATTTCCCTAGGACTGCAAGGGCCAGTGGTAACCCATCACATTTGCCCACAAGCTCTTTTCCTAACCTTTAAATCCATCCCACTCATGACCATTCTTGGAACTTCTGAATGGTTGTGAAGCATTGGTGACTAAGAGTTCCAAAGCTGCTTCATCATCCATACGACTCGGAGGATGCACATCTGTTGGCATTGCATATCTTGTTTGTGTAGCAACAGGCATGCTACGGGTAGTTAACAATACTCTACTGTCGTTACTTGCATTTGGAAAGGCACTGAACCATCCATCATCTTTTAGAAAGAACACTTTGTTTATTTTACCCAAGTATCCTCGTCCCACACACCATCAAGGACAAGTAAATATCTCTTTTGTACTAACAACTCATATATCTTCTTCTCCACTTTATACACCCCAAATGTTGTTGCTGGACTCAACGATTTGATTGTACATATGCTTTAGTGTGTCAGTTGTACTTTTTTTAAGGACACCCAAACAGTTATAACAAAGTGCTTTTTTATCTCAGGTACTGTTGGGGATATTACTACTGGGCGTAAACCGGCCTATCTGGGCCGGGTTAACTTCGTCAGTAGTTAAGTAAGTTAAAGCCCAAGAAGACAGAGGAGGGCTCAAGGCCCATGGTCGGCTCAAGGCCTGCAGTCGTAAACCAGCGGTAGTAGTTAACCTGTATTGTAAGTTAGGAATAAGAAGAGACCAAACCGGACACATCTATGAGCCGGTATTGGGACTCCGTAAGCCGGCGAGAGTCACCCGTGTATATAAGGGGACGACCCGGCGACGGTTCAAGGACAACAGACAACAACTCGAGACATAGGCCAAGCTTGTTTGCTCCCTAGTCATCGAAACCCCATCAATTCCATCACAACTAGACGTAGGCTTTTACCTTCATCAAAGGGGCCGAACTAGTATAAACTCTCTTGCGTCCTTGTGTCCGCTTTAACCCCTTCAAGCTAACCCGTCGCGATGGCTCCACGACTAAGTCCTTTCTCTAGGACATCTGCCGTGACAAAACCACGACAGTTGGCGCCCACCGTGGGGCTATCGCACGATGGTTTCCGGTTCTTGGAGGGCCGCTTTGAAGGACTCGAGGGCTACGCTGTAGGCCGGATGACTAAGAGTCATCGCGGCAAGCTCTACATCGACGACGCAGGCTGGGGCCCTGAGGCCGGCTCAATTGAGTACGGGTACCGGGTCCCCTTTGGTAGCATTCACGTTTTCATTGGCAAGATCGGTGAACCGGGCCCTGAGCCGGACATCTGCACCGACCTCGTCGAGACGGCTCAGCGTGCGCAATCCGCCCGGGTTAAACCGGCCATGAAGCGTGCCTTCGTGGGAGTCATCCATGGAGGAAGTTATGAGGACGGATCGGAGTTTCGCGGGGCGACTGTCGTTTGTTCCGGTGACGAATCTTCGACCGGAGAAACCGAATCTCTTTATCAGCTACAAGATGGCCGGATTGGGAGCTGTTCCGTCTAGTCTGTTTTAATAACACAGATAAATTTTTGTGTGAATGGTTACTCTGGTATGTGGCATTGTTTCGCAGGATAAATTGTTCATTACAAATGAGGCATTACACCGCGGATACGAATCACACCGGCTTACAACACTGTGGCCATCTCTCGCAACCGCCGGTCTAAAGCACCGTGGCCGTCTTTTACGACCGCGCCGGCTTACAACGCGGAGGACAACTTGCTCGTCCGCACCGGTTTTCAACGCCACGGCCAATTCATCTGTCTGCTCGCATGGCCGACTCGCCCGTAATTGATTTCAGTTTCACCATGGCAATCAACAACTCCGTGGTGGATATTTTCTGGCTAACATATCAGGTGAAATCCATTCATTATATTTTTATATTATATATTGCTTTCTTAAAAAAAGGGGCAATTACTTTGGCTTGCAAGTTTTCCAATGCAGGACAAATTGTCTATTGTAAAAAGGGATTATTATATCGTCGAGCTTTTGGATAACCCATGTCGGTTTATATCGCGATCCAATCTGCATCAACTCGTCAGGACCGTGCGAATTACCCAATAAAGCGTGCACAGGCCGCCGTCCCCCGTAGTCCGGTCTACCTCAGCATACGTCGATTTATGCGTCCGCACCGGTTTACAATGCCACGGCCAATTCATCTATTCGAGCTGCCTCTGATGTTACGGTCACTTTTGTCGTTCGTCTCTCGCGGCCTGGTCTACATCAACATACCGGGCCGCACTTGTCTGGATGAACTGTTTATGGACTATGAGAAAGTCACTACTTGGGAAGCCCGCCTTTCTTCCCACAAATTGGAGGCAAATTATCATCAACCGTCGTCTGCACTGGATGGTTCAATGGACATGCACACAAGTCGCCGCTACTACAGTTTGGTTAAAACTTCAAGGATCCAGTTGGAAGGAACCATTGGCCGAGTTGCTGACACCTCATACGGGATCATATATAACCCGCCGCAGTCACCTCAACCTTCTATGGATTCACATCGTGCTGTCAACACCAATGATATACAAGTTATGCCGGTTTATATCACGGTCAAATATGGAGAATCTCAAGCCAACTCCTCGAGTCACCTTGAGACTTGGGGGCTACAATGATATGACTTAGCAAACGTTGCCAGTTTTCAGTGAAGTCAAGAACCCCAATACGTTGGAGGGAAAGATAACCCGGTCCCGGATTCACATCGCGCTGTCAGAAGATTTCCGGATTAGAAAGTATATGACAGTTACAAAATCCCGGCTCAATGAAGAAGTTTCGGGTCATCAGAAAAGGATTCCGGTTTACAATCCGGTACAAGGGAAATTTGTTCTCCGACAAAGCTCTGAAGCTCTCAAATCCGGTTTAAGAATTTCCGGTTCAAAAAGGAATTAACTTCTCGCAAGTTCGAGTTTAAAGGCCGTCAGAAAATTTCCGGCTAAAAATGAAGATTCCGGTTTAAAATCCGGTTCAAGGGAAAGATGTCTCCCACAAAGCTTTGAAGGTCTCCATATCCGGTTCAAGATCCCGGTTCAAGAAGAATTTATCTCTTGCAAAAAGTTAAAAATTGCCAAAGAGGACCTGCTGCCATGATGCGCGGTTCAAACATGGGTATCCCGCCTTACTGGCCTGACATATTATTGATCACATGGGGGCTTCTGCTTCATAAAGCGGGGTCTCTGGTCTTTTACATCATGTGTGGTTACACGGAGTTGTTCTAAAGCGGCCTCCGGTTTACCCCTTGAGTTTGCTTTTTAAAAGCATTGTGTTATATCACTTGGAGGATTGGTCGTGTCCGAACCAATACCATACCTCTTGATAGGCGAGAGCCACCAGATCACTTGGGGACTTGGTCACGTCTGAACCACTCATGCCTTTTGATCGGCCTAAGGCCACAGAATCACTTGGGGGCTTGGTCGAACCCGAACCATGACCATGCCACTTGATCGGCATAAATGCCACGGTTTCATTTGGGGACCTGGCTGACTAGAACCATAGTTACACCTAACGGGAGCTTGGCCGTGTTCGCCCATGGTAACACCATCTGATCAGCTCAAATAAACCTTTTTTTGCAACGTTTTGTCATTGCACTTGATTTACACTTTTCTTTGAAGGGGTTTTTTGCTTTTTATTGCGTTTTTTAAACCGACAAAGTTTTTTAACCAATCAATTGACGGAACACAGTTCATGTCAATCCGGAGACTATTTGCCCGGTTTGATCCTTGTTGTTAACATCCTCTTATGGAGTAACACGGTGTTTATCACAACCCGGCACGGTTTTATTATAAACCGGCATAATATGGAAGGAGTTATCAGTACTCAAGATTTGGGTTATCACCCTTACTACAAAAAGTTGGTAAAACCAACGATGTGATTCAATGTCACAGGTATGATATATTTCATATTTGATTATTCTTAAGTGCAGCCTTGGTTATAAACCCGGATTATATGTTGGGTATTATGACCCGTCCGGCGGTAAACCGCCAGGACACTTTAAACTTGTTGTATGCAGAAACAGATTTGTTAAACCGGCCTGGTTTTGGACAACAAGTCGCCAGTATATATTTGGATTGCGCCATTGGAATCATGCGCTTATAAATCATTGGGTTATATTATTCAAATAGCCAAACTTGGCTGAAATTTCATTATGATGTTGAATGAATAAGGTTTTCATACCGGATTATATTATCTTGAATAGCCAACATGGCCGGATTTTTATTATTAAGGTTTTCAAAGTCGCTATAGCGCAATGTCTACTCTTTTATCAAAGGATATGATTCATTCTACAATGGAAGGAATAGTCCCAAGTCGCTGCAGGCTTACAACCCGGCACTTGGGGGCTACATTATTCAAATTGAAATTACATGCAAGTCTCATGTCGCTGCAAGCATGCACCATGACACTTGGGGGCTAATGCAAAGTCATTTTTACTAGTCTTATTGAAGACCCGACTCATCGTATTATAATGAGCCGGCCCTTGGGGGCTACCAATTGCTCCTGTCAACAATTCAAGGTACACAAGTTCATCATATTCCGCCTGACGGTACAACCGCGGTGGCACTTGACGAATTTCTCATTTCAGAAAGTGTTTTGGAAAGTTCATTACCACAGGAAGAATAAGTTATGCACGAAGGCATATCAACATCAAAGGTATCAGCTAGCCTATTACAAGGCAACATGGTGCCCATAATAATATAATTGTTTTTCACAAAGGAGAGGCAGTTTTAAAACCGGCTTTCGGTTCAAGCTTGGTCACCAGCCTGGCCTGATGGTTGTGGGTCATCCTGCGCCGCTTCAGCTTCCGTTTCTCTACCCAATGGCTGGAAATCCATAGTTGTCCAGTCGATTCCCATTAATGCTTGAAAAACAGCTTCATCATGGATCAGCAATGACGGGTTAATATCGGGAGCGTAAGTATGCTTACGGATTGGAGGGATCAGATTTTCCGATTCATGGATTGGTGCAGCTATTCGCTTGTTCTGACTGTCATATTGCGCTTGATAATGAGACAAGTCTGCTTCTTCAGCCAACTGACAAGCTAGTGGACGTACCTCCTGGTTTATTGCTCGCAGATCCGCTTCACCAAATTTTGACCCATCTTCCTTCAAGCTGGGATAGCCCTGAGCCGCTTCAATAGGATCAAAATCTGGCACCCAGGCTTTTGCCCAGATTAAGGCATTGATTGCACCGGTTCGAGCAGCAGATTTCTTCAGCTCTTCAACCCGGGCAGGAAGCACTGACAGTTTCATCAAAGTATCTTGAATTAAAGTGGGCACCGGTTTGTTATGAGACGCGGTACAGATGATCCGCTGGGCACCAGTATACAATTGTTCAACCAATGTATAGGCGGCTTTCAATTTCTTCCACACATCTGACCCCAAGTGACCAATGCGTGTCCCTGAAATACCATAAAGGGTTAATAAACCGGTGACTCTGTAAGAAGGCAGAACCAATTCAGAAGGCAAGCTGGCTTACCAAAGATAGCAATGGTCATAGCATGAACGTGCCACTTTATGCTGGTCAGTTCATCCGTCACTGGTTTTAGTGCAGCCTCGGCATCCTCTGCTCGTTTGATCAAAGCGGACTTTTCAGTGGCCCAATCCGCCCGTTTCTTCTTGAAGTTCTCCTTAAGTTGTTCCATGGCACTTAAAGCACTGGCCAATTCCTCTTTCCCTTTGAAGGTTTCAGCCTGTTGGGTTTTCAGGTTTTCTTGAAGATCGATGACTTGGTTTTCTTTCGTCTTCAGCTCCGCCTGCATGCATACAGATATATGTTTCAACAAATCGGTAGAAGGATTCAAGTACCAACCACATAACAAGTTATGCGCTTAGCACTTGGGGGCTAATGCATATTCGATCTTCATCTTTCAATTGTTTACAAAGTCCCAAGATCAATACAAGTATTCAACTTGGCACTTGGGGGCTAATGGCTATTTGATCATATATATTCTGATGCGGCAGTTTCAATTACTTAAAGTACCGGTTTAACTACGCTAAGTTGAACCGGCCCTTGGGGGCTACATCAGCAAATTTCAAAGCATCAAGATTTATATTATTAAGTCCCGGTTTGAAAGAATATTTCAAACCGGCCCTTGGGGGTTAGGAGAGTCAGCAAGAATGGAAGCATACAAGCAGGAAGGAGCATATGGAAGTTACCTCATATTTATCTTTCATCATATTAACCAGACCGGCTTCGTAGTCACGGCTGGTATACAGCCGGTTCAGATAGCCGGAATGGATATCTTGGGCCTTCAGAGCAGCGTAAGTCGTCAGATCAGCGTTCCACTTGCCTTTGCCAAAGGCAGCAAATTCTTCCTTGGCAGAATGTTTGAATAAAGCGACAGGATTGCTTGGCTCAGTATGGCCAGTGCCAGTAATGACAACCTCATCATCCTTGGTACCGCCGGTTTGCACTGGAGTTGTTGGCTTGTCAATAGGTTTTGCTGGACCGGTGGAGCTTTCAATCCGGATGGAACCTGTGGGCTGATGGATAGGACCTGAGGTATCAGTAGGTCTCTCTTCAACAATAAGATCATCATCTTGCTGCGGTGGATCGTTGGGAATATCCTCAGGAATAGCTATTTCAGCATTGGGTGTCTTGTCTGCTTCAAGAACGACATCTTCTTCGGCCGCTTTGTCCAGGCGGGCTTTCTTGCTTGGCCTAGGTTTGTCCCTGAGAAGAATAATAAAATCAAATACAGCATATGTTCTAAGGCGATGTACTGCAAACATCACAATAAGTATAGCTTACCCAAGCACCATTTTAAGCGGTGGGAGCTGAGTAGCCGAGGACTCGCCAGAAGATGAGTGGGAAGTAACCTGATAATCTAAGTCAGACGGATTAAGAGGTTGACGAAAGCAGCCCGCTTTAGGACAAGCACTGACAAGCAAATTAGAGACCTCTGAATGGCGTTTCCGAACCGGACTATTCGGTAAACCGGCGAAGGTAACTACCTGGCCGCTGTGCCGGGTTGTGAGACGAGCTTCGTGTTGTTGGGTCTTTATAAGAAATTTAGGATCCAAATAAGCAAGAGGATGAGAAAATTTAACTTTCCGGTTTGCCTGGCGGATTTTTTGTGAAGGCAAAGTTTCTGAATCGGAAAAGAGAATAGTTACCTCTGCAACATCCGCGTGGCTGGCTTCGGCATCATCCTGACAAATATCATCATCAATAAGACGCATGAAAAATAAACCAAGTGAGTCAAGTTCTACCTCAAAGTCCGGATTATCCACATCATCATCAGCGGCCGGATTAGAAGATGCAGTGGTTCTTTTCCTGTGGGCAGTCTTCTTCACAGCTTTAGTCTTTTGCCGGGTTGCTCTTTCCGGTTTGTCTGGTTTTTCTGGTTTCTGCTGCGGCAGTTTTTTGCTCCAAAACGGATCATTGCCCCGATTATGCAGACACTGATATTAAAAACAATGACCATACATATCAATAACAGATTCAGCAAAGAGAAAAATCAAAGTCTTACAGCTGGCGGTTTGTTGGTGGCACAGAAGGGAAGCAGGACGGTTCTAGCGCAGACGTGTTCCGGTTCATTCAGTATCTTATGCATAGCCTCTGTGATTTCTTCATCGGAGAGCTGGAGTTTTGAATGTCCCAGTGGGTCATCAACACTGTCAGTATACTCGCACATCAAACCGAAGCGCTGACTAAGGGGCAGTATGCTCCATGATATCCAACAGCGAGCGAGATCAACCCCTGTTAAACCGTTGGCCATAAAGGCTCTGAGCTTTGACAGCTGGGGAGCATATTTGCTTCTCTCCTGGGCAGTCAATCTTTGAGGAAAAGGGTGTGTATTACTCAGCCGCTCCGGACGAAAGCCAGGCAAGGGATTCTCACCAGCAGGGGAGGTGTCTTTGCAGTAGAACCATGTCTGATTCCACTCCTTGGGGTGACTGTGCAGCTTGGCGTGAGGGTATGTGACCTCTTTCCTTTTCTGAATCGCCATGCCACCCAACTCCGTATTAGAGCCATCAGTAAACTCAGTACGGCGGTTTAGATGGAAAAGGTCTCTGAACAATTCCACTATGGGCTCCTCTTGAAAGAACACCTCACAGAGCACTTGGAAGTGGCACATATTTGTAACAGAGTTGGGGCCAGTGTCTTGCGGATGGAGTTGGAAATCGGCTAAAACATCCCGGTAAAATTTAGAACCGGGCGGCTTAAAGCCCCGGGCTAAGTGATCTACGAAAACAACAACCTCTCCTTCTCGAGGTGTGGGAGGGCATTCTTTGCCAGGAGCCCTCCAATGGATGGTATCTTTGCTGCCTAAAGCGCCAATCAGGACTAAATCGTCCAGTTGATCCTCTGTGACGCGAGAAGGAACCCAATTGCACTCATATACTTGCTTGGCCATGATGGAATCTACAAGGTAGAAGATCCCGGTTCAAAAATGCATTTGATCAAGGTACGTTGGTATGGGCACTGTTAAACCGGAGACAGAACTATCTGAACTAGAGTTTCATGAAGCAACCAACATCTGGCGGTTCAACAAGGGGACTAATGGCATATACCGGTTTGGAAAATTTTCTATAAGGTTAAACCGCCTGATCTAAGCATTGAAAAGCTGAGATTGTGGATGGACAAGTACGCACAAACAGGTTTCACAAGATTTCTTTACAACATTGGATCTGAAGCAAGTTCAGAGAAGAGATAAATACTTAGAGGTTCAAAGGAGCAGTACCAAACCAATGAGCAAAACGTTCATATAGACCCATGGTTTGAGATGCATAAGTAAAGGCGAAGGTCAAACAACTATCATTGCACAGAATAAAGATTTGTGGATTCATCTAAAGATCTATTGTATGAGCAAGAGGCAGACGATGAACACTAAAGAACTGCGAAACCCTAGGCCAGATCTGCGGGGGAAAAGATAGAAGATTTACCGGAGCTGAGGAAGATGCGGAAGGTTGCCGCGATGTTCTAGTGCGCTCAGGTTGATGCAGCGGCCAAGGATGAGGCAGAGGTCGATGGCGGCGGCGGAGCGCCGAGGCTGGTGACGCGAGGAAGATGAAGAAGGCACAGAAGGAGAAAAGAAATGACCCTTCGGTCCTATTTATAAGGCGAAAGAACATGAGTTAGGCGCGACAATCAAGGGGCCACAAAATGGAGTTGTCGCCTCGATTTCCACCGATCTATTAAACAAAGAAGTATAATGGATAGCTTCATTATGACAGGTGACGTCACTCCGGTTTACAGCAATCAGAGAAGATAACATCATGGCGGTTTACCAATTTATAAGAAGATGTTGAAGATGAAGCTTTTATTAAAGGATTGACATGAACCCGTTCAAATCAATCTGGGGCCTAATGTTGGGGATATTACTACTGGGCGTAAACCGGCCTATCTGAGCCGGATTAACTTCGTCAGTATTTAAGTAAGTTAAAGCCCAAGAAGACAGAGGAGGGCTAAAGGCCCATGGTCGGCTCAAGGCCTGCAGTCGTAAACCGGCGGTAGTAGTTAACCTGTATTGTAAGTTAGGAATAAGAAGAGACCAAACCGGACACATCTATGAGCCGGTATTGGGACTCCGTAAGCCGACGAGAGTCACCCGTGTATATAAGGGGACGACCCGGCGGCGGTTCAAGGACAACAGACAACAACTCGAGACATAGGCGAAGCTTGTTTGCTCCCTAGTCATCGAAACCCCATCAATTCCATCACAACTAGACGTAGGCTTTTACCTTCATCGAAGGGGCCGAACTAGTATAAACTCTCTTGCGTCCTTGTGTCCGCTTTAACCCCTTCAAGCTAACCCGTCGCGATGGCTTCACGACTAAATCCTTTCTCTAGGACATCTGCCGTGACAAAACCACGACAGGTACAGTAAATATGTTTCTAGCAATTGTTGTTTTCCCATACCACCCATGAGCCACACTGAAGATGTGGATGATAAGTTTACCCCTCAAGAGTTTACATGATGACATGACCTTTGTTGGTTTCAAGCATCAGTATGACCAGATAGTGGCGAAGTTGCTTCAGGGAGGGAACGAACTCTCTGCACTCTCCATAGTCGGCATGTCTACCCCATCAACACCGACAATACTACTTATGTTATGCATATGATCTTTGATGATACCAAAAATCTTCCTTCTTATACGCCACAGACTTCAAACCCAACTTTATGGAGGATGATCACATCACATGGTAAGACATCATACCTTGTAACTGCACGCATGAATCCTTTGTAGAGCCCGTTCCGCTTCTCCATGTACTCACAATCTTCAATGACATTCTCAGCACCTTCAATGGAATCTTTGATCTGGCGGACGGAGATGGCCATGGTACTGGGTAGCATGTCCTGGCCTCAGCTTGTCATGGAGATCTTGTCTCTGTAGTAAGCCCTGCAGCCGCGTCAGCTCTTCTTTCAGAAACACCATTTCATCCTTGACTCCGCACAGGAGGGATGTCTCCTCCTTTTCAAAAAAAAAGGAGGGATATCTCCTGTACAGCAAGGCCGCTTAGGGCATCTCCATTGCTGGGTGCTTAGGCCAGGCGCCAGGTTCGTAATCCTGGCAGATTAGCGGTTGCCGGGTGTAATCCTGGTGTCAACCCTGGCATCAACGCCAAACCACGCACCCGGCGCTTGGTCATTTTCCTTCCAGCACTTAGCGTCTACGTTGTTTAGTTAATTAGGGTCTAGCGTTGAGGGATGAGGCGCTTAGGTGTGTTTCAGATATTTTTTTTTCCATAAGCGCCTATGTAAGCTTCTAGCATTGTAGATGCCCTTAGGCTGCCAACCACAGCCGAAACAGCGGATTGCTCCATTTGCTCCTTGTCTGCACACTTCTGAAGTTCTAAGAGATGGAGTGCCTGATAGTAGCAAACAAATGGTTCACGGGGATGATATTTTCCACTTAGTCGTGCATTATTCTTCCCTTGATTGCAGCGTAAAGGCAAACAAAATGACAAATCCAAAGCTAAGCATACATGGTGGGGAGAACGGCATTGCATCACAGCAGCAATATACTGGAATAAGATTCCATATGGACTAGTTTTCTTTACACCAGGAGGTGTTAGCCACCCATGAAGGTTCAGTCAGCCGTTTGAGTTGGAAGATAGAGGTTCCCAGGGCAAAAACTGGACATTCAACGTGAAATTTAAACGCGTTTCTTTCTAGAAAAATTAACACTAACAATTCGAATATGTTGGGAGACTGATTTTCATCACAGTTGAATGTTTCGTTCTTAGGAAGCCTTGCGATCTTCAGTTCACAGAAAAACAGAGAGGGGCCTCTGCACATGTATTTTCTGCAATCGAGTGTTTGCTAATTTGGTCTGGCGTGCCATTTTCAAAGCAGTGTGGACTCGTGTGGTAGTGTGTCTTATCCATAGGAGACACAGGTTGATATATAATTCAACAAGGTATCCACCGTAGGCAGACACTAGACAGAGGAGGGCAGAGGAATCACTGGTAGTGGTCCATCGAAGCTAGTTAGTAGCATGCACGTCAGCAATACAGTAGTACCCAAGAAAAAAAGACCCGCACGAACGCTGCACCAAGAAGACACCAACGTGTGTGGGGGGGTCTATGTCGCCCGCCCTCGCAATCTTTCCGATTGTTTGCCGGCGACAATGATCCCTCCCTCCCTTGTCATGGTCTTGCAAACGATGCTCAGTCTAGCTACAAGCAAACACCATTTTCAAGCTGTAACCGTCGGTGGTTCACATGCATTTATGGGTACCTTTCTTGCCCGTCAACACGAGAAATAAGATGGGGAACAGGCAGTGGCGTTCAACAGTGTGGGTGAGGGAGAGAGATGTAGCTGGAGTATGTAAGGAGATGAAGCAATCATCCATCAGAAACGTACCGCAACAAACAGCACATATGAAGAACAATAATCAGTGGGAAGAACAGTTCGATGTCTATTTCGACTTGCCAAGGAAGAAGGGCTCATCTCAAGGAATGCAAGCTAGCTAGGGGGCGCGGCGCGAAAGATAGAAAGAAGCTGAGGAGCGAAGCTGATCTTGGCCTGCTGTTGCTCCCTCCAACACCACCCACCACCATTCCACCGTGGTGCCGCTGGCAGAGGATGGCATGTTGGGATGGCAGTGCAGCGCAGTGCCGCCGAGGCCACACATGGTGGTGCACTGGAGCTTGCAACAGTAGTAGTAGCAGAGGGGATAGATAGCCCAGAGGCCAGAGCACATTCCAGCCCCCAAAATAGGCAGACAGAGAAGTGGACGACCCACCGATGCATGCCAGATTAGCCCAAATCAAACTATATCTAATTAAACACATATTGCCCCTGTTGAGAGCTCAAAAGGAAAGTTCAGTTGAGGTAGCATGTATATGGAGAACATAAATTTCCCAGCTCAAAAAAAAACCAATAAATTTCCAGGACATGGATGGATGTATATAACCCATTTATTTACTAAGAAAAAAAACTCACATTTTCCATGTTTTGAGAAGTTAGGAAGAAAATCATAGATGCACACAATAGTAGAGCACTAGAAACTTAGAAAAGGAATCGCATTCTCTAAGTTTTGAAAAGTAAAAAAAAGACATACATGTAAATAATACTAGAAATTTGTGCCTATAAATTTTGGTAAAAAAATATGATCATTTGTGAACTGTGTGAAACAAAAAAAAAACTCCTAACACAAAAAGTCTACTTCATTTGTTGTGAAGAGTTTTTTTTTGCAGGTCGTAGGTATGCGAAACTATAAAAAATTCCAACACAAAAGGCTTTTTTTTTGCAGGCCATAGGTGGCCTTTGTTTTACAAAAAAAAATGCAAAGACAAGTTTCTATCCATACTCTGCAAGTATGCACTTCTTCACAATTTTTCAGAAGTTGAAAAACGTCACTTTTTAAAATTCATATGTGCACCCATGCAAAGAGTAGCATTTTCCCATGCAAATTTAGCTTATTATCATCATGTTATCTGACCCAGGGATGTACTGTAGTTGGTAGCTTTAATTCAGGCTCACAAGAGTCTTTGATCTGTCTATCTATGTAGAAGAAAACAAACCATGGGAATGTAGAACTCCTAGCCAAGTGCTCCTAACGCAAAAATACGAAGATGAAACATGTGCGGAGCTGAGCTGATAGTGCAAGGACACTCGTACTAGCGTTGGAGATCCTGTCGACTTGTTCCCTTGTCACAGAGAATGGAATGCAGATGCAGAACTGCGTCATCAGGTCGTCACCCGAGCGGACGGCCCCG
Source organism: Triticum urartu (assembly GCF_056163025.1). Taxonomy (NCBI): domain Eukaryota; kingdom Viridiplantae; phylum Streptophyta; class Magnoliopsida; order Poales; family Poaceae; genus Triticum; species Triticum urartu. The sequence continues at coordinate 513,410,971 of NC_141874.1, forward strand.
CAGATCGAAGCTCCCTTTGTATGATCCGTGGGCTCCCCTCTCCGGGGATTATTAGGTACCCCCACCTCTACGTGTGCTGCTGCTGCCATGCCACCACCAGCACCACGCCACCACTTCATCTGCTAGCTAGCTCAAGTGGTGCATGGACTTTGCCCAGTCTTACATGGACATGGCCTGCCATAAAGAGACACGGCATGCACAAAAACTGTTCCTAAAGAGAATGGCTAGATAGAGAGCAAGAAAAGGCAGGATAAAAGTGCAACGAGTAGTGTGTGCATGCATGAGTGTGTGCACCATGGAATGATTGACTATCATCTCTACCCTTTTCTCCTCCTTTTATATGAGGCCACAGATTGAGCTGTTAGGATACTAGTTACCTGGAAGATTCTGATCATCAGGAGGGTTGTTGAGCTTGTATGTTGTAGACCTGCACCTGCATGCACCAAGATAAGCATCTCACCAAATATTAGGGACTGGTAGTGGTTAGCAACTTAGCATATCATCTCAAGAGATTAACATCTTATCCACACTGCATCAACACAAACTATTCCTTCTCTGTCAGCTGACACATAAGCCACACTCTTGCATAGTCAGATGTGTCTCTTACCGATTGGGCTACAGCTTACTTAGCAGGGTGGTATTTTACCCAAATACTCAACAGCGTAGCGTCGCCGTCATAGATAGTGCCATGGATCATTGTCATAACAGTGATGTCTGCCAAATTATTTCTGTCTCTTGCAAACCGAGCTAGCACAAGTAACTTGAAATGATTGATGTGTTTCTTTTCTGATGAAGCAGTTCGCAAACATGAGCACAAAATAGATGGGCGAAAAGGATGCAGTGCAGGAGGAGCTTGAGTGGCTTCATCTCCAAGTGATGCGCTTTGTACTTTGCCACAACTCCACTGAACTCCCTGCTGCAACTTGCTGGCCTGGGGGATTATTATGACGATGGTCAAGATGTATGTATAAAGGAGCATGGTTGGACAAGGCTGACGATTGCATGACATGAGGAGGAGGAATGCACCCATGCCAGACAAAATTTATACAGGTGAAGGCACTCACAAGACCCACTCCGCTATTGGGGACGCAGGACGCTTCCTAGCCCATCTGTGCTGGTAATTTCAGAACACGATTGATGGTGCATGCCCAGTTGTGTTGGACCTGACCTTTGCTTCACATATCACCCAGTGAGAAGTTAAGCTGTCGTGATATGGGCAAAGAAATATAGGCAAGTCTAGGTCTCTAGGATAGCCTTTACACACCCAAACAAACGATCTAACAAATCAAACTCAAAAACTTTTTCCTTAATTGTTCTAACACAAGTTAGGGGGTTCTTTTCATAACTAGTAGTTCACTTCAGGTAAAACACCTGCAGTGACATGAACCGACACGAGTAATGTTTGCTATACTAACTATTAAAACCTGAAGAATATGAAACGTCTGGTATTGCCTTCGAAAATAGAAGTAACAAACAAAATTATCTTGTGTTTACAATTATTTGAAAATATCCCTGAAATATTGGGGCTGGGGAATATAGTACGCACTTCGGCTATAAAGATCACAAGCATGCATATCAGCAGTCAAAACCAAATCAAATTACTATTTGTTGGTCCAAACAAATTCAAGGTGCTTTTGATGCATGATTGCTTGATATCTACACGATATCCAACACACGTCAAATAAGAGAGAAAGTCAAAACTTCGGTCTAATCAGCACAATAATTTAATGGCAAGAGATGGGGTTTCGCTTACTTCTGGTATCAGATAATTGTTGATTCTGTCGTCCCACCTAGCTCGTCATTCACTTCTCCTGATCTCAGATATGGATGGGCATATGTGAGGTTTGAGAAAACTCCGGTCACATGATATTACGCTATATTGACAGTTCTCTTGGGCAGACATGGTATTTTGAAGTGTACCTAAAGTAGCACACAAGCATCATGTTAGATTATGATGCAAGAGTCTGCTACTGAAACTTTGGATGGATGAGATGGTTATGCAATGTAAGATATCCAAGCGGAGTCAACGAAGATCAAATACATCCGCAAAAGGCTATCCTAAATTCCTAATTAAGGACACCCAGACCAGCATCATTGCTAGGCAAGAAACTGTATGTCTTGATCTCCGGCTTTGTTATAAAATATGTAGAGCATGATGAGGCACCATGCATGCATGCATTGATGGACTCTGTTAGTTAGTAACGATTCATCTAAGAAGTAGAGAAATTTGCAGTAACTCTGAACATCAAATATATAGGAGATACTCCTCTGTCCAAATCCAACATTAGTGTTTGCATAGCATCATTAGCTCCCTCCATATAAAAAATGGTGAGGACAAGGAAGCATGGCACTTAAGTTGGCAGGCTTCTCAAAGCAACCATGCTGCAGCCGCCCTCAAAACCTTTCAACACTCCTTGAATTGCACGTCTCTCCCTCTCCCTCCCTTTCTCTACATACAAATACACACACGCATACAACCCCTATAAATACTACTAAGAAACCACGTGAAGCAAGCACCCGTGCTCTCGTCTTCCTTCCTCACAGCCTTCCATCTTCCTCTACTCTATCTACTCCAGCATATATGGGTGGATCTACTAACCTTCCTCCTGGTTTCCACTTCTTCCCCTCCGACGAAGAACTCGTCATCCATTTCCTCCAGCGCAAGGCGGCTCTCCTCCCATGCCGACCTGACATCGTCCCTACACTGCCTCAGAATCGCTACGATCCATGGGAGCTGAATGGTATGTACCTAATACTTTCTTTCACAAACCTTTGTGCATATCACAAGTAATGTCTAGTCCTGATTCTGACAACTCTTTCAAGGCAAAGCACTTCAAGCAGGGAACCAGTGGTACTTCTTTAGCCAAGCAACACAGAGTAGGGCCTCACGAAATGGGTGCTGGAATCCCATCGGTGCCGATGAGGCAGTAAGTAGTGGCGGCTCTCATGTCGGCCTGAAGAAGACACTCGTCTTCTCCATTGGGGAGCCCTTTCAGGCGACCAAAACCAACTGGGTTATGCATGAGTACCACTTACTTGACGGGAATGTGGGTACCAGCACTTCAGGTAGTTCACGCAAGCGGTCTCACAAGAAGAAAGGCCAACCAGACAAAGTGAGTGCTGCATACATGTTATTGCACCTAACATTTTCTTAAACTCTGCATTTATAGCATTATCATATACGCATGACAAACATGTCCAACATGCATGGATGATCATCACAGGAATGCAGCAATTGGGTGGTGTGTCGGGTGTTCGAGTCGAGCTACGATTCGCAAGTGACCTTCCACGAGGAGGACATGGAGCTTTCATGCTTAGACGAGGTGTTCCTATCCCTGGATGACTATGATGAAGTCAGTTTGCCGAAGAATTAGAACCTTTGCTAGCACAGTTGAGAGAATGGGTTTTGTGCCTACCATGCCATCTGATCATGATGATACTCATAAGAGAAACATCTTTCTTAATGATCAAATGATCTGGTAGGTATTAAACCTAATTCACTCCATCTAGACCAGAGATGTAATTATTCTCCTCCAAGGTGTGTGAAACAAATTTAATATGTTTTGACTACTATGGAATATAAGTGTGTAATGGCCTAATGGCCACTCTTTCAACTAGCAATTAATCAAGCATTTGATGGTTTCTCCTAAATAGCAAAGGGCATGTCCTGAATGATCATTGTATGAAGTCAACAGTGAGCGCCATGAAGTGGCTTGTGGGGGTTAGGACTTGGGACTAGTTTTGGAGCGATGCAGGCAATGCTTGTGCATGCCGACTTCTCCTCCAACTCATTGTGTTCCTATGTGTTGTGAACAATGTTATTGTGCCCACAAAGCAAAGGCCAAATGGAGTCAGTCAGATGCTTTTAGATCACAAGGATAAAAAGAAAGAGCATGGTTGGAACTTGTGCAAGCATATTGCTATTGATGTCATCAATGAGATAAGCTCCAAAAGGTAATAATGTATATGTGTGTCCATTCCAGACAGAAAGTGTGCATGTGTGGGGAAGTGGTACCACCATGCACTGGTAAGACTTGCCAAACCAGTTACCTGAAAATCAGGTAACCACTGAAGTTTCTAAACTTGTTTAGTTATTTGCAGTGCATACTGCATAGTGCACTCGCTTTAGATCACTAATCATGGATAGCAACTTTTTAGTAACTTCTTTTAGTACTAAATGGGTTGTTGACTTCTTAATCCAACCCTAGAAATGCGATGATATAATTCTGTCTGTCCTAAGAGAAGTTGGTAGTGCCTCCATCAATAGTTTTAGCATGCTTGTCGTTACTTTTCATGGCTTGCAATGCATGCTTACATCATAAAAATGTGAAACAAAAAACATATATAAAGAAAGAGAAAAACTAAACTAACTCTAATTATGTTAGTGGTCTTCATGTGTTATCATTTGAGTAGTTCATCTAATGACTTTCCTATTGATGCGATACTGGAAGAGAGATTGTGAAGTTCACATTCCAACATTAGCAGACAAATGGAATAAAGTAAAAATATATGTTTTAAGTAATTTATGTACATTCTTTGAAATCAGTGTTGAGTGTGGTCATGATATTACTCAGGCCAAATGCGACAAGACAACCTATTATTTACAGAAAAGATCCATTAATCTGAGCAGTAATAGGAATACATGTCTTGATATAAATGCACCGAGACAGTAACTGAAACAATCGCAAGTCCGGAACTAATCCTAATTGAGCAACATCTAGTGAGAAATAGATAACACCGTACACCAAATAGTCCTCCTGGACTCCCTAAAAGGAGAAACAGTATGCTGACCCGCTTTCCAAGGTCAAGCCTTATGAGTGAAAATTTGAGATGTAAAAATCAGATAGTAGACTTTTCAAGGTCAGGCCTTTTGAGTGAAAAATTGAGATGTAAACATCTGATGCTAGAACATGAAAGTCCATTGGCATTTCTAACAAATTAAACCTGAAGTAGTTTTCCTGAAGGTCCTACTTTGTATCCTTTCCTAGTAAAAGTAACACTAAACACGCAACACAGTTAGGAGTGTCATAAATAAATTTAATCCCACTAGTAAATCTAAAATTCTTTGCTAGAGAATTTCCAAATTATTAGTAACCCTCCTACATTGCCAATTTACTTTGTCGAAGTGGCAATACAGGGTACATGAAATGAATCAGAGGTTCTAAAATGAGACAGGAACAGAAGAGTTCTTGTAGATTATATACAACAACAAATCAACAGGGCCCCCTCTGCATCGATATGTCTGGCACATAATATTTAGAAGGCCAAAAATGTTTGCTTTACTGAGTTTTAAAATGTTAACTATATATCATGTTCCATATGCTATTGTATTCTTAAATTACTCAAAAGAAATAGGAAAAAGTCTACTATGTCACTTATTTCGCGCACTAGCTATGTTTAGTAGCTTTGAGCCCCCATTGATCTCCACATAGTTGCATTAACTTCTGTAAAAAGGTTGCATAATGTAGTGCACATCAGCACATGCTTTACCATGTAACCGTTAACCATTACCCCAGCCGAGTGCGCATATAGCTTATCATGGAAGCCATTTCCTTAAACGAGCAAAGCACTCATGGAAAAGGTTGCTAGCAAAGCCATTTCAAACGGAGATTAGGCGGGCCAGAAACCAAACATGTAGATAATACATTACCTACTACAAGGGACAAAGCAATTGAGAACTTTACAGATTTCTGTTACTTTCAACAAGTACTTGTTGTGTCCCTCAGGTGATGACACGAAGTTACGCATCAACAACTAGGTGAAACTTCCTATGGGGTCCAATGACATGCGTGTGCTTCTCTTCTGCTGGACACCAATTATGTCATGATAGAGATGAACTCGTCGATAAGTGTGGCCAGTGGCCAGGTCTGTTTCAATCCTGCCAAACTCATTATGTTAGATGGCATCAAAGCAACATAGGACCACTAGAAGAACAGGGGCATTTAATCTTAACGGGCCAACTCAGGTTATACAGTTGACATGACAGAGGATTAGGATCATCAGTAATCTGACTAGCACTTTACACCAACTGTGGTGCCATCTCAATCTTGGCCCTTTCTCCAGGACCACACCTCACTGACGGTTCGGCATGAAACGGATAACAGGACAGAACATCTGAAACGGTACATCTAGCTAGAGGTTTGTGCCTTTGAGCACGCTTACATTTAGCGAGAACACGCTTCACTTCACCTGCTCAATAAAGTGACAACCCACCAGCAGAAACAGAAGCAGAATGCTAGGTGCAGACCAGGTTGGGTAACTGAAGAACAGAACAGCAAGCAGAGAAATGCCATCTTTGAGTATAGAAAAATCAAGGCATTCAGTCAGTTCTGCAATCCTCTGAAGCCGCTGCAACTGACAGGAATAGAAGCGTGTGATAACCATGATTTCCAGAATGATCGGTACCAAACCAAATTGATCGCAAAAGTTTGAACTAAACCCTAAATTTGTGAACCCACGCCCCAGCGATTATTTTTCCTTTTCAAAATCCCCCCCTCGACTCTCCCCAGATCGTCCCCCAGCATAGCATCCGACATCACAGCGAACCGCAATTTGAGGTGAGCAGACCTCACAGCCACAGGGAGCGCAGGTGTGCGCGCGCGCGCGCAATCTGTTTGACGAAAATACTAGGCACCGCCCACAAAAACAATCTGCGTGCGGTTAAGCGGGATGAGATGAGTGGTCTTGGGGAGAGCACCTGGTGGTTCGTCGGAAGCAGACCTCGCCGGAGTAATGTCCACATCCACCGCCACCCTCGCCGACCAGAAGCTTCTCGTACACAACTACAGTACTCCGTATCAATCAATCAATCAAACAGAAAAAAAAAATGAAAATTTAAGGGCCTTGGCCCGTGAGACCAACCGGCCCACTCGTCATATTTATTTCTTCTTCGGTCGCCCTCCGCCGCGAGACCTATCGGATTAAGCGAGACGAAGGGACGAAAACAGAGCTCCCCAGGGATCGATCCCAGCCGGCTGGTGCTTCTACCAACTGCGCCAGGTTTTTTTTTCTACCCACTGCGCCAGGTCTGGCTCGCGTTAAGATAGGAGATGCGACCAACTTGAGAGAAAACACCCGAGTTTTTTCTGTTATCTTCTTTTTTTTCGTTTTCTTTAGGTTTTCTGATTGGATTTGTCAATTCTTCTCCTTTTTTTTCATGGTTATACCTTGGTTTTTCCTTGTTTATTTTTTGGTTTCTCTTTGTTTCTTTCATGGTTTTTATCCGTTTTTCTCTTTTTTCTTCTTTTTCTTTGTTTTTTGTTTTCTTTCTTGGTTCTCAATGCTTTTTGTTTTTCATTGTTTCTTTATTGGCTTTTATGATTTTTCAATTCTTTCTACATTTCTTTCTTCGGTTTTATGTTATGTAATTTTTCATTTTGAATGTTTTTTATTTTTTATTTTTGTTTCTTTTCATTTTCATTCTACATTTTTCATATACGTTAGGAACATTTTTCTAATACATATTTTAAATACAAGATTAATTTTTTTTGAATACATGTCAACATTTTTCTGTACACAGTTACATTTTTTGAAAATTCTTGATTAAGATCTTCAAAATGTAAATTCCATATTTTTTAATAAATGGTCAACATCTTTTCTATAAATCTTTAACATTTTTTAAATGTTTGATCAATATTTTAAAATACTTGTTCAAAATTTTTCGAAATGCTTGATTAACATTTTTATATACAAGATAAAATAATCATTATTTTTTAAAACATGGTCAACATTTTTTCTATATATATTTAAGGTTTTTTAAATGCTTTATTAAAATGTAAGTGAATCTTTATTTTATTAATGACACACGTATTACTAAGCAAAAAAATTGCTTGATTAATATTTTCAATATTTGTCAACATTTTTTGAAATGCTTGATTAACATTTTTTACATACATGATCGAAATTTTTCATCATTTTTTAATACATGGTCAATATTTTTCTATACACATTTAACATTTTTCAAATTCTTGATTAACATTTTAAAATATTTTTCAAATATTTTCCAAAGGCTTCATTAACATTTTTTAAATACCTGATCAATTGTTTTTATCCATTTTTTGTATATGTGACAAACATTTCCTTTATAAACATTTAACATTTTTCAAAAGCTTAGTCAACATTTTTCAAATGTGTTTTTATAGAGTTTTTTGTAATATATATTTTGAATATTTTATATAGCAAATAATAAAACAGAAAACAGAAAAATGAGGCTCCCGCGAAGCTGGGCCGACCCATCTGGACATTCCCTAACGCGAAGCCTGCTCTCTGTCTCGCGGAAATTCCTATTTGACGTTAACTGCGTCAAAATGTCGAGCAATCGCACGGGCGATCTCCCCCGAGCGCAAGACTTGGGCCGGCCCACTTCCCCACAACGAGGCATCCGGTTTTGGGAACCTTCCAGAAGGTTCCCTGAACCGTTTTTTTTATTTTTATACTATTTTTATGGTTTTATTTTGTATTTATTTTTTCTTGTTTCATTTCTTTTTTCCTTTTTCTGTTTATTTTTATTTTATTTTTCATGTTTTCTGTTTTCTTTTTCCGTTTTTTGTTTCCTTTGAAAATTATTTGAAAAGTTCAAATTTTGTTCGTGTTTCTGAAAACCGTTCAAAATTATTAAAAAATGTTCGTGTTTTGAAAAAATTCTTCAGAACTTAAAAAATGTTCGCGCATTTCAAAAAGTGTTCTTGTTTTACAAAAAATGTTTGGAGTGTTTTTTTATTTATTTTTCACAATTCATAAAAATGTTATTGTTTTCAAGAATACCCCACAAATTCCAAAAATTCTTCATATTTTTATTTTTCCAGGAGTTTTAAATTTTCCATTTAAAAAATTGTTTACAAGTTTAAAAAATCATGTTTCCAAATTTTGTTCAGGAATTTCAAAATATGTTCATGGATCCAAAAAAAATTTGCAATTTGGAAAAATGTTCCTGTTTCAAAAATATTGTTCATGATTTTCAGAAAATGTTCTTGTTTTCAAAAGTTGTTCACAATTTTTTTAAACAAAATTTTGTTTCAAAAAGAATTAGTGTTTCTATATTAGTTTACAATTTCAATAAATGTTCATGAATTTCAAAAAATATTTTCATTTAAAAAATTTCTTCAGAATTTAAAATTTTGTGCTCGCTTTCAACATATGTTTGCAATTTCAAAAAATGTTCTTGTGAAAAACGTTCCTGTTTAAAAAAGATGTGATTTCCAGAAAATGTTCTCGTTTGTTTGTCTCTTTTTTTATTTTCTGTTTCTTTTCTTCTCTTCTCTTTTTGTTTAGTTTTTCTTTTCTTTTTTCATTCTTCAAGTTGAACATTCTTTTAACATTTTTTAAACATATTAAATTTTCTTGAGATTTTGAAAAAATGTTCCTGTTTTAAAATTTTGTTCACAAATTGAAAAAATGTCCGAGTTTCAAAAATGTACAGGACTTTGAAAAAGTGTTCCTATTTCAAAATATTGGTCAAAACTTCAAACAAATGTTCAGGAATTCCAAAAAATGTTCTTCTTTTAAATTTTGTTTCACAAATTGAAGAATGTTCAATGCTCAGAAAACATTCAGGAGTACAAAAGATGTTCACGGTTTCAAAATTTGGACAGAAATTAAAAAAATGCTCGTGTTTCATAAAGTGTTCAGGTGTTTCGAAAAATGTTCGCAGTTTCAATTTTTTGTGCGCAAATTCATGAAATATTCCATTTTTAAAAAATTTATTCACCAATTGAAAAAATGTTCGGTTTCAATTTTTTGTTCAGAATATCATGAAATGATTCATTTTCAAATATTGTTCACAAGTTCAGAAGATGTTCACAATTTCAAATTTGTTCTGAATTTCATAATTTGTTCACAAATACAAATAATGGTTCATATTTTCAAAAACAATTCTTCCTTTTTTCAATTTCTTGTTCACATATTCAAAAAATGTTCCTATCAACGAAAATTTATTCAGAAAATTCAGAAATCGTTTGACTTTTTCAAAATAGACACTTTTATAAAAACGTTCACTACAACAACTATTTCTGGTTCTTTACAATATTCCTATTCGGTACAGTAGGCCGGTTGGATTTAGTTCTTAAAGTTATGCGCTACTTTACGTTCAACAAAACTAGTGTACTGGAGTGGTTATGTGCGTGTGATCGTAAGCAGTTGGTCGGCTGTTCAAAACCGACAATCACGCTGCTTCTTTTTTTGCCATGTTTTTCGACCAGCGGTACTGCTTGATGGGCCGGCTGTAATGTGTGGTGGAGTGGCTAACGAACCGTGGTCAGGAGTCCGATGCGATCGAGGTCGTGGGATCGAATGCTCGCGCGCTCTGTTGTTTTTCATGGGGAGCAACTAACGAAGAAGCGCTCCTTCAAGTGCCTCCCCAAGGGTCACTTGGGGTGGGATGAGAGCGCGCCATTTGGCACGCTCTCAGCCGCCGCCACGTGTCATGTTCTGGCATTACACCATGGTGGAGGGGGTGCTCAGACAGCAGGGGTCCCACGAACCACATACGACACTAGGGCCCGACCGCCGGGAGGAGCCACTTCACTGTCTCCCATGGCCCATGGCTCCCTCGGGAGAGGCGTCGCTAAAGCCAAGGCAGCCGCCTTCGGGACAGTTTACTCCCCACCTTCTCTGACCACAAAGTCACTTGCTGCTCCCAAGTTTAGATCAAATGATATAGGTTTCTTAGCTGAGGGTGGCGTATGCTCTCCCGACCTCGCCGAGCGTGGAGTGGAGGATCGAGAGGTGGCAGGAGTAGGCTCAAGCCTTAGCTCTTGGTGCTCCTCAGGAACCTACTCGAGGGCTTCTAGTCCACTCTCCGAGGCCTCCCGATGTGTCCCACACCTCGGTGCTCCAACGGTGTTTAATATAGAATCTGACGCCAAGTCACTCAGAACCAGGAAGGCACACACGGAGCCCCTGCGCCTCAGCAGGAAGGAGCTTGAGCTGTTTGTACTATAGAATGCCTGGATCATGCCTTTGAAAGGCGAAGACAGACTAAAAACACAAGAAAATGAGGCATACCACTGGAGGAGGAACCTAAATCAACGGTTCCTCGGGGATCAATAGGAGCATCATCATCGTCTTCCGTCGTAATGCCGGCTACTGGAGGCACCCATGACTTCAAAGGAGGCACGACAGTGTTGCCTAACGTTGCACGGCCCAAGGAACCAACCGAAGCAGGGGTTTCTCGGGGGAGGCATCCATTGAAGGAAATATGCCCTAAAGGCAATAATAAAGTTGTTATTTTATATTTTCTTATTCATGATAAAGGGTTATTATTCATGCTAGAATTGTATTGATCGGAAACTTAAATACATGTGCGAATACATAAACAAATACCGTGTCCCTGGTAAGCCATCTACTAGACTAGCTCGTTGATCAATGATGGTTAAGGTTTCCTAATCATGGACATGTGTTGTCATTTGATAATGGGATCACATCATTAGGAGAATGATGTGATGGACTGTAACACCCATGATGCGGCTATATCTCCCACGTGTCGGGGCATGACTTAGAGGCATAGCCGCATGGTGGGTTTGTCGCAAGAGGGGTAATCTTTACACATCTCATGTACTGAATAAGAAAGGGATAGAGAGTTGGCTTGCAATTGCCACTTCACACAATACATGAATATATCATACAACATCCAGAGTACAATCAAGGTCCGACTACGGAACCAAAATAAAAGAAGAAAACCCCAATTGCTAGATCCCCGATCGTCCCAACTGGGCTCCACTACCGATCAAAAGGAAATGAAACAACACGACGAACATGATCTTCATCAAGCTCCCACTTGAGCTGGATTGCATCACCTGCACTGGTATCATCGACACCTGCAACTGTTTAGAAGTATTTGTGAGTCACGAGGACTCAGCAATCTCACACCCGCGAGATCAAGAATATTTAAGCTTATGGGTAGGAGAGGGGTAGTGAGGTGGAGCTGCAGCAAGCACTAAGCATATATGGTGGCTAACATACACAAATAAGAGCGAGAAGAGAAGCAACGCAGCGGCCGTGAACTAGAAGTGATCAAGAAGTGATCCTGAAACTACTTACGTTCAAGCATAACACAAGAACCGTGTTCACTTCCCGGACTCCACCGGAAAGAGACCATCACGGTTACACACGCGATTGATGCATTTTAATTAAGTTAAGTGTCAAGTTTTCTACAACCGGATATTAACAAATTCCCATCTGACCATTACCGCGGGCACGGCTTTCGAAAGTTCAAAACCCTACAGGGGTGTCCCAACTTAGCCCATCACAAGATCTCACGGTCAATGAAGGATATTCCTTCTCCCAAGAAGACCCGATCAGACTCGGAATCCCGGTTACAAGACATTTCGACAATGGTAAAACAAGACCAGCAAGACCGCCCGATGCGCCGACATCCCAATAGGAGCTGCACATATCTCATTCTCAGGGCAACACCGGATGAGCGATCCGTACAACTAAAATCAGCCCTCAAGTTTCCCCGAGGTGGCGCTGCAAAGGACGCTAGTTCGGACCAACACTTAGACAAGCACTGGCCCGGGGGGCTTAAAATAAAGATGACCCTCGGGAGCGCGACTCCCAAGGGAAAATTAGGTGGTGGTGAGGCAAATGGTAAAACCAAGGTTGGGCCTTGCTGGAGGAGTTTTATTTAAAGCGAACTGTCAAGGGGTCCCCATAACACCCAACTGTGTAAGGAACGCAAAATCAAGGAACATAACACCGGTATGACGGAAACTAGGGCGGCAAGAGTGGAACAAAACACCAGGCATAAGGCCGAGCCTTCCACCCTTTACCAAGTATATAGATGCATTAATTAAATAAGAGATATTGTGATATCCCAACATAACCATGTTCCAAACATGGAACAAACTTCAGCTTCACCTGCAACTAGCAACGCTATAAGAGGGGCTGAGCAAAGCGGTAACATAGCCAAACAACGGTTTGCTAGGAAAAGTGGGTTAGAGGCTGACATGGCAAAATGGGAGGCATGATATAGCAAGTGGTAGGTATCGCGGCATAGCAATAGAACGAGCAACTAGCAAGCAAAGATAGAAGTGATTTCGAGGGTATGGTCATCTTGCCTGAGATCCCGCAAGGAAGAAGAACGAGTCCATGAAGAAGACAAATGGACGTAGTCGAACGGATCCTCACAAACGCGATGTTATCGGAACTAACCCGAAGAAGCAACACCGGAAAGAAGCAAACAACATGGTAAACAACCATGATGCACAACCAAGTATGATGCATGTCCGGTTTAATTAGGCATGGCATGGCAAAGTGCACAAGCAATCCTACAAATTAAGTGGAGCTCAATATGCAACGAGTTGCATATTGCCGGAACACCACATTTGATTATTTAGTTCGATCTCATTTATGTACCCAACAATATTAAATGTTCTTGGCATGGCAAGGGGTGAAGCAAATGAAAACTACCTATCTATGCAAGTTTAAATGAGGCCGAAACAACAAGCAACAAATCCGGAAAAATCCTCATGAGCATATATTAGATTTGGTATTGTTCTGCCCTAAACACAATTTTAGAGTTATTAAACATGCAAAGTAAAGCCACCATGTTAAACTAGGCATTTTTCTACCCCATTTACATATAAAGTTTATTAAACATGGAGCTACGATTATTTAGTTATGAATTAAATCATTTTAACAAGTTATTTAAGCAAATTTAAACAAACAACATTTTAGACATTTTAAACATAGATGAAAGTGGCATATTATTAAACTAGAGGAAATTCTAGTCATTTTTCATATATATGTTATTTTAAACCGATGCACGGTTATTTAGTTATTAAATGCATGAAGCTGAGGGGGTTTTCTGCAAATCTGGCATTCTCTGGGTAATTAGGAAAATCGTTCTATGGAAAAAACACGAAACAGGCCGAAACTGAGATCTGGCCCAGGCGTGGGGGAGCTGCTCACATCGGGCCTTGAGGCCGGTCGGTGGTGAGACGACCCGCAGGAGAGCGGGCAGGCCGCGGTTGTTGGGCTGCTCCTGGCTGGATCGAACGACGAGGTGGAGGGGACGCGGTCAACGCATGGATGGCCTGCTACTGCTCGTTGCAGAAGAACAAAGGCCGCAGCAGAACTCGGCGCATGGGCAAGGCCGGAAACAGAAGAACACCGCGACGACGAGGGCGGCGCTGGCGTGATGCGGAGGAAGCAGAAGCAAAGGCCGACGGCAGGGGCACACATCTGGGCGGTGGAGGCCGGGATCACGGGAGTTGATGCGGCGGCGGCTTGAAGGTGAGCGACAGCTCGACGCAGGGGAGTCAACGACTCGCGAGATGTAGGGGAACTAGGCGCGCGGCTTCGGTCGCTTGTCTCCCGCACAGACGAGGACGAGGCAGGATGTCGCGCAAGGTGGCCGGGGCAGCGGCTTCGATGGCCGGCCGGCGAGGTCGGGCAGCAACGGGGAGACGCGAGGCGAGGCAGGGGAGGCCTCGGGCACCATCGCTTGGTTCCTGGGAGAAAAGAAAGAGGGCACGGGGAGCGGCTGGCGTGACCTTGAGCAAGGCGGCGAGGTCAGTCTGCTGGTCCGGCGAGGAACAATGGGGTCGGGGAGGCCCTCGGCTGTCCTAGAAGGAGGTTCGGGCGGCGCGACGGCGCGACGGGATGAGGCCGAGTGCTCCTGCTCGATCTGAAGGTGGCCTCGGGGATGGATCGAGAGGAGGAGCAGGTTGGTGGCTGGGAGATCGGTGGAGAGCGCTGGTTCCTCGGTCAGAGGGAGGGAGGATTCGAAGGGAGCCATGGGAGGGCTCTGGTTGGTGGGGATCGATGGATTGGGCAGGGGAGATCCCGAGGGGGATTTGGTGAGTGGGTGGCGGCGGCTAGGGGGGACAAGTCCCTAGATTTTAGGGTTTGGACTGATATAAAGGGACAATAGGATTAGGTTTGGACCCTCCGATCTAAATCGGACGGTCTTGGATAAATAGGTTAGGGAGCCCAATTAACAAAACGGTGATGTTTTATAGACGTTTGGGGATGATCCGGATCCAATGGTGACAAGTGCCCGGGTCGGGTTCGGGTAAGTTTTCGGACACGCGCGAGGGGTCGGTTGGAACTTGGGCTGTGTAGAAGGCCTCGGTCTGAGAGGAGAGAAAAGAGGGAGAGAGACCCGGCGACTATTTTCGGAGACCGAAAATGTCCGACGATAGACCGACTATATTGTCGCTATAGTTATCCGTTGGGGCATCAAACGAACTCCGAATGCGATGAAACTTGGCAGGCGGCCTACCTACAACATAACAACACCGCACGCCAACTTTCAACCCATTCCGAGAACATTTTCCGGCCACTTATAAAATAATATTTTGGAGGTGCCGCGGGCGCGTGCAAGTGTGTCTAGGCTCAGAACGGACAACAGAAGGAACGGGGAGACCGGGACGGATGCAAGTTTTGAAAACATGATGATGCAATGCACATGATGACATGACAAGATGCAACACGCAAGCGAATGACATGGCAAAGACAGCGAATAACTGGAAGACACCTAGCGCATCGGTCTCGGGGCGTCACATGGACAAGACCCATCTGTTAGCTTAGCATATGATCGTTCAGTTTATTGCTATTGCTTTCTTAATGTCAAATACATATTCCTTTGTGAAAGTGCTAGTTATCGACTAGAGGGGGGTGAATAGGCAATTTTTATGAAAGTCTTCAAAACACGAGGGCTTTGAAGACAAACAGTAGAAATGAACCTATTGATATGCAGCGGAAGATAGACTACACTAGACAAACCATAGTCAAGTAAGCAATAAAGTGAAAGCACGAAGACTATCAGCAACTAGGTAGTATGGATCAGGATGGAAGATAGTATGAAACCAAACAACAATAGTCTTCACACAATGAAGTCAATCAGATCATGCAAGCAGGCAATGACTTCACGAAGACAAACTGTAAGTAAAGAGAGGTAAAGGATAGAACCAGTTGCTTGGTGAGGACAAGGATTTGTTGGACTAGTTCCAGTTGCTGTGACAACTGTACGTCTGGTTAGGGAGGCTGAGATTCAACTCAGAAGACCACGTCTTCACCTTATTCCCCTTGAGCTAAGGACACACAGTCCTCACCCAATCACTCTGGTAAGTCTTCAATGGAGACTTCCAAACCTTCACAGACTTCGTTCACCGGCGATCCATAATGACTCTTGGATGCTCAGAACGCGACGCCTAACCGACTGGAGGATTCACAGTCCTCGAGTGTAACAAGTTTTCAGATCACACAGACAGAAAGACTTTAGTGATGCCTAACACACTTTGGCTCTGGGTGTTTAGGGCTTTGTCCTCTCAAGGATTTCTCTCTCAAAGGATTCGGAGGTGGGTTGCTCTCAAACGACAAAGCCGTGCACTAACTCTGAGCAGCCACCAATTTATGGTGTAGGGGGTGGGCTATTTATAGCCAGGAGGCAACCCGACCTGATTTGTCTGAAATGACCCTGGGTCACTAAGGAGCTGACACGTGTCCAACGGTCAGATTTCAAACACATGCGGCAGCTTGACTTGGGCTACAAGTAAAGCTGACTTATCCAGCTCTAGATCAGATTTGCTCTCATAGTCTTCGCTCGAAGACATAAGATTTGGTTGAGCATCACTTCAGTCACTCTGACTTTGTTCACTTGGACCCCACTTAACAGTACGGTGGTTCCTATGACTCAACAAAGAAGAAAAGGAAACTACAAAACAACTATGTCTTCGCAATTCATAGTCTTCATGCGATGTCTTCTCCTGTCATAGTCTTCAATGTGAATCTCTTCATAGACCACCATTGTCTTCAATGTCTTCACACATTTTTAGGGGTCATCTCTGGTAGGTAAACTGAATTAATGAGAGACTACTACCTGTGTTATCCTACAATTCTCACAAACACATTAGTCCCTCAACCAAGTTTGTCGTCAATACTCCAAAACCAACTAGGGGTGGCACTAGATGCACTTACAATCTCCCCCTTTTTGGTGATTGATGACAAACTGGTTGAAGTTTTCAACGGGGATAAAAGTATGTGATATTGTAGGGGTAAAGGTATTGTCTTCATAAGTAGCAAAAGGCTCCCCCTGAAGATGTGCATATAAGTAGTTTGCTCTTGAATGCAAATGCACATGGCAGGTTTTACTTGTGGAGATCCTCTTCAACCTATGAAGACAATTCATCATGCATATAAAGATATACCGAAGTTAATGACATGCATAATGAAAAATGGACGTCTGCGGAATGACTTCATGTGGAATTTATCATCGCATCACAAAGTAGCAGAAAAAAATAGCAAACGACCATCAAGTTTAAGTGTTACAACCAAAAGAACCAAATGTATCAAAAGACAAGAGTTGTAATCACTTTGGCAAAATATAGCAACCACCCATAAAGGACCCGCTTGAAGACTATCAACTCATATGCTTCTCCCCCTTTTGTCAGTAAGGACCAAAAAGGTTTGACGACAAAGAGTGTCTACTCGTTCCCATCAGGAGTAGATGCAGGATCAGGGTTGACGTTGGAGTTTGGTGGTGCAGAGGGACATGGTGCAGTGTTGATATGCAGTGAAGCCATGGTTGGTGAAGTGACATCATGTTCTTCATTGACGACTCTCGCAACAACAGTTGCAGCCGAAGATGAATACTCAGAATCTTCAATGGAAGGAGTCCGATGCCAGCTTGCATTCTGGGGAGGCTTGGAGTCAAATTTGAAGCCCTCGGTGAAGTCGTCTTCATGAAGATCGTCTTCAGAGCATAGCAGTGTGAGACTCTTCCAAGACCGCCGACAGGCTTCATGAGCTACAAATGAGTTCTTGGTGGCAAGATTGTGAATGCGGTTGACATACACCAAGATGCTCTGCATCTGACGCTTTAACCAGTCATGATGCTTGTCCTGCTTCTGATGAAGGCCACAAGAAGCTCTCGGTCATTGAGCGCACGAGAACGCTTCCGAGGCCTTTGAGCAATGGTGCTGTCAGTGGCTTCGGTGTTTGCACGGTGAGGTACACGTATATTGCCAACCAGTGGATAAGCAGGAGTTTCAGCATTGGGAACATGAGTGCCTTCAATTGGCTGTGTGAAGCTTTTGCGATCAACATTATGAAGATAAAGTGGTTCCTTGGCAGGCTCAGGGTAGATGGCTTCAACTGATATATCAACCTCGGGCAAAAAGATAAGATGGTTGCGTGCTAATGGCTAATAGTCGACAGAAGAGTGAAGCTTGATTAAGCGCATCCCATGGAGCATAAAACTTCAAGCCAAATAGATCAATTCCAGATGCAGCATTGTCTGATGAAGAAATCGTGGGAATTGAATCTGACGCCATTGACAATATAGAATACCAAAGTCTTCATGGATCCTTCAAGTTTGGCTTCAGTTGAGTATCCCTTGATGGGCCAGAGAGTATGCCTCAGAATATGATACATTGTGTGGGGCAGGTACTCAAGGTCCTTGACGAAGAACTCCTTGGGATAGTCAGCATCTTGAGGCAATGGCTTCATCATGCTGAGCATCTGACTCATATTTGGTTCAGGCCACTAGAAGATACTCTGCAGTTCATTTTGGTGTAGCTGACAACCAGGCTCATAGAGTTCACCTGGAGTGGGCATGGAGGTAAGCTCAATAATGTCTTGAGCTTTGGCTTCGTGGTGCACATCTCCTGACATCCACTCAAGGATCCATGTCTTCGGATCCCTGTTGTAGCCACGAATGTGAAGTGTGGCGTAGAACTGCAGCAGGAGCTCTTTATTCCAGTGTTCTTTATCAGTGACGAACTGTAGAAGACCAACCTCCCTGAAGAAGTCAAGGGCTTCTTCCAGACAGGGCAGCCCATCAATGGCTTCACAATCAAGATGCATGTGTTGAAAGATTCTCTCTTGATTGTATAGGATGCACGAGTAGTAGCTGCGCCGCTGATAGCTCCAGAAGCGATCAGAAGAGATCTTTGGCTTCGATTAAGGATTCTTGGTGCTATCAAAGAAGGTGTTGTGGGCTCTGAAGATGTTCACACTGAACAATCCTGGGGAGGTTGCAACTCCTGGAAGCCTTGGCAGCCTGGGCTTTGGCTTCTGAACCTGGGGCCTCTGCTCCACATGATAGTCATACTGAGGTCCGGGAGCAGTGGGAGGCACCATGATTGGCCATTTCACAGTGACCAGCTGTCCATGATCAAAGGCCTGTTCAATCATGTGAGGCCTAGGAGATGGAACAGTGGCTTCAGCATCCACATGGGCTTCAGGTTGCACATGAGCTTCAAGCACAACATTGGCTTCAAGCTCCACATTATCTTCAGCCATGACAACGTCATTGGCGTCAGTATCATTGTTGGTGGCAGCCCTAGTGTTCTCAACCTCTGTGTCTTCAATGACAGGAGGGTCGGGCATAGACACATTCTCCTCGAGAATGACTTCTTCAGTGGTAGGGGGTGTGGCAACTCTTTCTTCTTCTTGACATGGTTCTTGATGTTCTTCGGCTGATGTAGTCGGAATGTCTTCGGCAGCTTTGGCTTCAGACTCAGAGACAATCGTAGTGGGAGTGGCATCAGGAAACACTTCGCGTGCTACTGAGCTTTTTTGCACTTCTCCTTCTGGAATGCTTGACATGGTGACCTGTGGCCTAGGGCCTTTGTGAAGCTTGCGGAATGCGGGCGGCGCCTGTGGTGATGGTGTGGTCTGCACCATGTAGTCATCGTCAAGCACCGGAGTGGTGACTGGAGGGGTTGGAGTTCTGGGAGTTTCATCTTGAATTCGGTGTCTTGTTGGGGGCAATCAGCTCACGAATCATCATGAGCAATTGGCGTCAAAGGATGACCAATGCTGATGAGTTCGTTGTTCGTGAGAACAGGCGATGATACCGGTTGGCGCTCGATCTGAGGAAGGACTTCATCATCTTCTACATTGTCGTCACGATCAATGTCTTCAGCTGTGATGGGGTCAACAGCTGGTGCTTCTTCGTCTTCAGGAGCCTCTGTGGTAGCAGGCTTGTGAACTACAAGTTGACGCTCTTGATTGGAGGAGGCAGGACGTGCAACTGAGATGGGCTCAACAACAAGTGGCTCTGGGGCAGCAGCACACTCTTTTCGCGAAGACTTTGTCTTCGACTTCTTGGTTGATGGAGCACCATCAGAGGCATCCTTGTGCTTGCGCTTCCTGGCATCAGCTTCAGTTACCCTGGTTTTCTTTAGCTCTGAAGCTGTTGAGGGGGGCTTAGGCTTTGAGCCTATCATGCCGGCATGGAAGACAGTGCTAGGTGCTTCCTGCCTTGGCGCTTCAGTGTGTGCCCCAGCAGACTTCTTCTTCTGTTTGACAGCATTCTAGGATTGATGCTAGGACACCCCAGCGCCTTGCGCTTCTTAGCCTCATTGTGCGCTTGAACACATTTCTCTGCAAAGTATTTCATCCGCTCTCTTGAGCCTTTGGCTTCCTCACATTTCTAGTGAAACTGCTCCTTGAGGTTATGCAACATCTGCTTGAAGTTTTGAACATCAGCTACACTGAGCTTTGCCATGTGCTTCTTGAACTGTGCCTTCTCATAATCAATTTTGTTCTTCAGCTCGACGATGTTCTGAGCCAAGGCCAGCTCATTTGCAATGGCTCCGTGGAAGGTGATGCTGATGTCCACTGGCAGCTGAAGATCATCGATGCTGATGCTCTGGTCGTTGAACCACTCATCAATGAAGCTGTTCAGAATTTCCACATCAAAGAGGGGCAGATTGTTGAAGATCTCCGCCTCTTGCTTGCTCTTGATTAGAAGCTCAAGAGCATCATCACCAAAGTCTTCGTCGCTTGACAAATCAATGGTTTCATCTTTGTTCCTCAGAACGGCAGCTGGTGTCAATTCATGCCCAGAAATCTTCATGGACTTCTTCTTGTGTTTCTCCTTCTTCTTGGAGATGCAAGAAAGATCTTCTGAATGCACACTTGGTTCAGGAGGTGCAGTGGCCAATGGCTTTGCATGCAAAACTTTCGGTGCAGCTGAGGGCTTTCAAGCCTTTGATATCTTCTACTTCTACTTTGGTGGGGCTGGCGCATCTTCAGAATCTGCGTCGTTAGCTGGATGGTCCATCGTAGCCCCATGTACAGCTATATGAGTGATGAGGCCTTCGAGGTTGTAGAAGGGGCCAATTTCATTGGGATTTGCATCACGTGTGCCATCTGCCCTTGGAGCTGATGGACCAGGGTTGAAGTCGAGGCCAAACTTCTTCTTGTTCTTCTTGGCACACTCTTTGGCAAACTGAAAGTTGCGATTGAAGAGATTGTCGTCGTGACACCATAGCAAACTAGATGGGTCGGCATCATCAGGCGGTGGTCCTCGGACCATGCAAGGATAGAACCCTTGAGCAATAGCTTCGGGCTTGGACTTGGGCTACAGATTTCGGTACAAAATATCTCCCCATGGACGCTTGATAGTGTTCTTTTCAGCGTATTCAGTAGTCACAAATCTGTACTTGAACCATTCTTCGGCCCAGTATCTTCGAATCCATTGGATTCCGGTCTTGCACTCACCATAGGTTTCTTCAGGATCTGACTTGTACATTTCAAAGAGATCAGGTGGCAGGTCTTTGGCTGTATCCCCACGGCGCTGTCTGCCGCCCTTTCTAGCTGATTTCTCAGTGGCCATGGTATTCAAGCTGAAAGGCTTCAAGACTGTGAATGGCTTCCATCTGCTGGTTAAACAGGAACTGGCTTCAGGAGAATTGATGTGTTGCTGTAAGAATTCTGCAAACGAATGCAGACTATGAGAACCAAGGGATTCTCCCACGGACATGTACCTATGACAGCATTAGAGGTGCGAGGGAAGGGGAAGAGGTCATATGCATCCTTAGAAGATTTTGAAGATAAATCAGTTTGAAGGCATTGACCTCATAGTGCTAAGATATTCACTTATTTGATGAGAGTTGGTTCCAGATTTGTACGAATCCAAGAATAAGTACAAGTGAGGAATCTAACTAGCAGCAAAGCATAAGTGAATATACTTGGCATGATATGAGATGCAAACAAGATAGATCAGATTTGAAAGTGAAGAAACTACTTTTGGATGAAGTGAATGGATTTGACGGATCAAAAGGGGCAGTAAAAGTGAGATTTAATTACCACACGAATAACTGCTAGACGAAGTTGAGAGGGAGGCCGAGCAGTTCAATCTCCCATTCCCTAACTTGGCGACGGAAGACACCTACGGCGACAGAGGAGAGGACGAGGTCCACGGACGGCGTGAAGACGGTGTCGAAGATGTCGTGGCAGCTAAGCGCTTCGTCTCCGGCGTCGTTGCGAGCTAGCGGAGGCGCTAGGGTTTTGGTGCGAGGAGAGGAGGTGGAAGAAGAGATAATGACCGCGGTGAGGTGTGTATTTATAGGGACAGGGATGGCACATCGTTATTACACAGGTTCCCCTGGCGGTTCACATCTGAAGGATACGTGGCATGCATGCAACACATTGGAAGTTGTTCCATGTTCCCACGCACGCCTGGATTGTCGGGTGGTCATTCCGGCTTCTCCGGGTTTCAGGCGATAAGGATATAGCATTAAAACAGATTCAATTTTTGTCTCTGTGTCTTCTGCTGACAAGGACTCAGAGAAGACAATCGACAGTTTCAATAGAATGCATATTATTTGGATAGATAGAATCTGAGGTAGAAGCATAGAGGGGGTTAGGGTCCGATCACATTCACTTAGATCAAAAGATTCAAACAAGAAGACATAGCTATAAATGAATGTTGTAGTCTTGTAGAGGACAGAACACAAATGTATATATATAATATATATATATATAATATATGTATATATATCAGTATGAGACCAAATCAATCACTATGAAGATAAACATGAGATCAAATCAGTGTTGAAGACAAACCAAATGCGAAGACCATACAAATGTGACGTCAATAAAAACACATCAAACAAGAGTTTGGTGGTGGCGTTACCCACTGTATAGGAAGTATTAGACCCAGACACGGCGCACAATTATCGTGGCGCTTCGAAGTCAAATTCCGCATTAATGTATTCACACTGAGAGTGCATGTCTTCATTATTTGAAGATATACGTTACTTCGTGTGTTGCACATCTAAGTCATCACATGCATAAGCGTTAGGATGTGTGTCCAGTTACAGGACATTGGAGGATTCTAAGATATTTAGCTCACACTACAACTTGCAAAACCTTTTCTCATCCAAGGGCTTTGTGAAGATATCTGCCAATTGCTCTTCAATGCTGACGTGAATGATATCAATATCTTCCTTCATGACATGATCTCCGAGAAAATGATGACGGATCTGAATGTGCTTTGTCTTCGAGTGCTGAACTGGATTATTGGCAACCTTGATGGCACTTTCATTGTCACGGTAGAGTGACACATGCTTCAAATGGATGCCATAGTCCTTTAGGGTTTGCTTCATCCATAGAAGCTGAGCGCAGCAAGATCCAGCAGCAATGTATTCAGATTCAGCAGTGGAGAGAGAGAGAGACAGTTCTGCTTCTTTGAAGACCAACAGACAAGAGATCGTCCAAGAAAGTGACATGTTCCTGATGTAGACTTGCGATCAACCTTGTCACCAGCATAATCAGCATCTGAGAATCCAACTAGATGAAAATTTGAGCCCTTTGGATACCATAATCCCAGTGTTGGGGTGTGATACGTCTCCAATGTATCTATAATTTTTGATTGCTCCATGCTATTATATTATCTATCTTGGATGTTAATGGGCTTTATTTTACACTTCTATATCATTTTTGGGACTAACCTACTAACCGGAGGCCCAGCCCAAATTGCTGTTTTTTTTGCCTATTTTAGAGTTTGGCCGAAAAGGAATATCAAACGGAGTCCAAACGGAATGAAACCTTCGGGAACGTGATTTTCTCAACAAACGTGATCCAGGAGACTTGGAGTGGGAGTCAAGAAACGATCGAGGAGTCCACGAGGCAGGGAGCGTGCCCTTCACCCTCGTGGGCCCCTCGTCGCTCCCCGACCTACTTCTTCCTCCTATATATATCCACGTACCCCCCAAACATCCAGGAGCACCATGAAAACCTAATTCCACCGCCGCAACCTTCTGTACCCGAGAGATCCCATCTTGGGGCCTTTTCCGGAGCTCCATCGATGGGGGCATTGATCACGGAGGGCCTCTACATCAACTCCATGGCCTCTCCGGTGATGTGTGAGTAGTTTACTTCAGACCTTCGGGTCCATAGCTAGTAGCTATATGGCTTCTTCTCTATCTTTGGATCTCAATACAAAGTTCTCCTCGATTTTCTTGGAGATCTATTCGATGTAACCTTCTTTTGCGATGTGTTTGTCAAGATCCGATGAATTGTGAGTTTATGATCTAGATTATGTATGAAAAATATTTGATTCTTCTCTGAATTCTTTTTTGTATGATTGGTTTATATTTGCAAGGCTCTTCGAATTATCAGTTTGGTTTGGCCTACTAGATTGATCTTTCTTGCAATGGGAGAAGTGCTTAGCTTTGGGTTCAATCTTGCGGTGCTCGATCCCAGTGACAGTAGGGGAAACGACACGTATTGTATTGTTGCCATCGAGGATAAAAAGATGGGGTTTATATAATATTTCATGAGTTTATCCCTCTACATCATGTCATCTTGCTTAAGGCGTTACTCTGTTCTTATGAACTTAATACTCTAGATGCATGCTGGATAGCGGTCGATGTGTGGAGTAATAGTAGTAGATGCAAAATCGTTTCAGTCTACTTGTCGCGGACGTGATGCCTATATACATGATCATGCCTAGATATTCTCATAATTATTCGCTTTTCTATCAATTGCTCGACAGTAATTTGTTCACCCACCGTAATACTTACGCTATCTTGAGAGAAGCCACTAGTGAAACCTATGGCCCCTGGGTCTATTTTCCATCATATTAATCTCCCGTCAACATGCTATTTCTAGCGCTGTTTATTTTTCTTTATTTACTTTCAATCTATATCATAAAAATACCAAAAATATTTATCTTATTATTATTATTATCTCTATCAGATCTCACTCTTGCAAGTGGTCGTGAAGGGATTGACAACCCCTTTATCGCGTTGGTTGCGAGGTTCATATTTTTTTGTGTAGGTACGAGGTGACTCGCGCATGGTCTCCTACTGGATTGATACCATGGTTCTCAAAAACTGAGGGAAATACTTACGCCGCTTTACTGCACCACACTTTCCTCTTCAAGGGAAAATCAACGCAGTGCTCAAGAGGTAGCAAGAAGGATTTCTGGCGCCGTTGCCGGGGAGATCTACGCCAAGTCAAGACATACCAAGTACCCATCACAACTCTTATCCTTCGCATTACATTATTTGCCATTTGCCTATCGTTTTCCTCTCCCCCACTTTACCCTTGCCATTTTATTCGTCTCTTTTCCCATTTGTTTTCTTGTACCTTGGCCGATTCAAAAAGGGCTAAGGGTTCTCTCCCGAATTTTACCTTGGATAGTCCATCTGTCCTCTCTAAGCTCATAAATAATGATGCTATGGAGAGACCTACCGGCGTTATCAATGAGAGTTTGAATAATTTTTATGAAGATGATCCCAAAATTTTTCGTCATTTACTTGATGAATCTTTGAAAGACACTTGGGATAGGCTATTGAGAATTCGAGCTAGCTATGTGCCCCAATATCAAATTGACGTTTATCTGAAAAGCTTTTATATTGGTTTACCCTCTTCATTCAAGCAAGTTCTAGATTCTATCTTTGAAGAAGGTTTTCTTGAGGGGGATCCCATTGATACTTATGAAAAGATGAAAACTATATTTGGGCACCCCATGAGTGAGAAGGTTGAATCTACCTCTCTTTTGTGCTTTTATCAAAATGAAATTATCAAAGAAATGAAGGCTAGCTTAGATGCCAATTTCCGTAATGTGCTTAATCTTTCTTCCACCATTAATGGCCACGTACTATCTCAAAATAGAAAGATAAATGCTATAGAAAAGAAATTTTCTCTTTTCTTTCCTAATACCAAAGATGGCAATACCTAGATCTATCTTCGCTTTTATGCCCAGCTAGGGGCGTTAAACGATAGCGCTTGTTGGGAGGCAACACAATTTTTTTATTCCTTGCTTTTTGCTCCTGTTTAGTAATAAATAATTTATCTAGCCTCTGTTTTGGCTGTGTTTTTTGTGTCTAATTAGTGTTTGTGCCAAGTAGAACCGTTGGGAAGACTTGGGGAAAGTCTTTTTAATCTTGCTGTAAAAAACAGAAACTTTAGTGCTCACGAGAATTGCTACCATTTTTATTTGGAAAGTGATATTTAGTTAATTATTTTTGAAGATGATTAATAGATAAATTCCTCACGTCCAGAAATTTATTTTAGAATTTTTGGGGTTCCAGAAGTTTGCTTTAGTTACAGATTACTACATACTGTTCTGTTTTTGACAGATTCTATTTTTCGTGTGTTGTTTGCTTATTTTGATGAATCTATGGCTATTAAAAGAGTTTATAAAACATAGAGAAGTTCGAATACAGTAGGTTTAACACCAATATAAATCAAGAATGAGTTCATTACAGTACCTTGAAGTGGTGTTTTGTTTTCTTTCGCTAACGGAGCTCACGAGATTTTCTATTTTGAGTTTTGTGTTGTGAACTTTTCAAGTTTTGGGTAAAGATTTGATGGGTTATGGAATAAGGAGTGGCAAGAGACTAAGCTTGGGGATGCGCATGGCACCCCAAGGTAAAATTCAAGGACACCAAAAATCCTAAGCTTGGGGATGCCCCGGAAGGCATCCCCTCTCTCGTCTTCGTCTATCGGTAACTTTACTTGGAGCTATATTTTTATTCACCACATGATATGTGTTTTGCTTGGAGCGTCTTGTATGATTTGAGTCTTTGCTTTTTAGCTTACCACAATCATACTTGCTGTACACACCTTTTGAGAGAGACTCACATGATTTAAAATTTATTAGAATACTCTATGTGCTTCACTTATATCATTTGAGCTATATAGTTTTTGCTCTAGTGCTTCACTTATATCTTTTAGAGCACGGTGGTGGTTTTATTTTATATAAATAATTGATCTCTCATGCTTCACTTATATTATTTTGAGAGTCCTTTAGAACAACATGGAAATATGCTTTTAGGAATAATATAAAAACTTTCATAGAAGCGCATTGAATACTATGAGAAGTTTGATATTTGATAATTGTTTTGAGATATGGAGATGGTGATATTAGAGTCATGCTAGTTGAGTAGTTGTGAATTTGAGAAATACTTGTGTTGAAGTTTGTGATTCCCGTAAGATGCACGTATGGTGAACCGTTATGTGATGAAGTCGAAACATGATTTATTTATTGATTGTCTTCCTTATGAGTGGCGGTCGGGGATGAGCGATGGTCTTTTCCTACCAATCTATCCCCCTAGGAGCATGCGCGTAATACTTTGTTTCGATAAATAATAGATTTTTGCAATAAGTATGTGAGTTCTTTATGACTAATGTTGATTCCATGGATTATACACACTCTCACCCTTCCACCATTGCTAGCCTCTCTAGTATCACGCAACTTTCGCCGGTACCATAAACCCACCATATACCTTCCTCAAAACAGCCACCATACCTACCTATTATGGCATTTCCATAGCCATTCCGAGATATATTGCCATGCAACTTTCCACCGTTCCGTTATTATGACATGCTTTATCATTGTCATATTGCTTGCATGATCATGTAGTTGACATCGTATTTGTGGCAAAGCCACCGTTCATAATTCTTCATACATGTCACTCATGCATCATTGCACATCCTGGTACACCGCTGGAGGCATTCACATAGAGTCATATTTTGTTCTAAGTATTGAGTTGTAATTCTTGAGTTGTAAGTAAATTAAAGTGTGATGATCATCATTATTAGAGCATTGTCCTAGTGAGGAAAGGATGATGGAGACTATGATTCCCCCACAAGTCAGGATGAGACTCCGGACGAAAAATAAAAAATAAAAATAAAAAAGAGGCCAAAAAGAAAAAAGGAAAAAAGGCCCAAATAAAAAAATGAGAGAAAAAGAGAGAAGGACAATGTTACTATCCTTTTTCCACACTTGTGCTTCAAAGTAGCACCACGATCTTCATGATAGAGAGTCTCCTATGTTATCACTTTTATATACTAGTGGGAATTTTACATTATAGAACTTGGCTTGTATATTCCAATGATGGGCTTCCTCAAAATTGCCCTAGGTCTTCATGAGCAAGCAAGTTGGATGCACACCCACCTAGTTCTTTCGTTGAGCTTTCATACACTTATAGCTCTAGTGCATCCGTTGCATGGCAATCCCTACTCACTCACATTGATATCTATTAATGGGCATCTCCATAGCCTGTTGATATGCCTAGTTGATGTGACACTATGTTCTCGTTTTTTGTCTTCTCCACAACCACCATTCTATTCCACATATAGTGCTATATCCATGTCTCACGCTCATGTATTGCGTGAAGGTTGAAAAAGTTTGAGAACATCGAAAGTATGAAACAATTGCTTGGCTTGTCATCGAGGTTGTGCATGGTTTAAATATTTTGTGTGGTGAAGATAGAGCATAGCCAGACTATATGATTTTGTAGGGATAACTTTCTTTGGCCATGTTATTTTGAGAAGACATGATTGCTTAGTTAGTATACTTGAAGTATTATTATTTTTATGTCAATATTAAACTTTTATCTTGAATCTTTCGGATGTGAAC
This sequence comes from Triticum urartu, assembly GCF_056163025.1. Taxonomy (NCBI): domain Eukaryota; kingdom Viridiplantae; phylum Streptophyta; class Magnoliopsida; order Poales; family Poaceae; genus Triticum; species Triticum urartu. Next base: position 513,439,580 of record NC_141874.1, read on the forward strand.
ATTCATGCCACGATAAAGAAAAATTACATTGAGAAATATGTTAGAAAGCATTCCACATCAAAAATTCTTTTTTATCATTTACCTACTCGAGGACGAGCATGAATTAAGCTTGGGGATGCTTGATACGTCTCCAACGTATCTATAATTGTTGATTGCTCTATGCTATTATATTATCTATTTTAGACATTAATGGGCTTTATTTTACACTTTTATATCATTTTTGGGACTAACCTACTAACCGGAGGCCCAACCCAATTTGTTGTTTTTTTTGCCTATTTTAGAGTTTCTCCGAAAAGGAATATCAAACGGAGTCCAAACGGAAACGAACCTTCGAGAATGTGATTTTCTCAACAAACGTGGTCCAGGAGACTTGGAGTGGGCATCAAGGAACGATCGAGGAGGCCACGAGGCAGGGGGCGCGCCTACCCCCTAGGCGCGCCCTCCACCCTCGTGGGTCCCTCGTTACTCCACCGACCTACTTCTTCCTCCTATATATATCCACGTACCCCCCCCCAACATCCAGGAGCACCACAAAAACCTAATTCCACCGCCGCAACCTTCTGTACCCGAGAGATCCCATCTTGGGGCCTTTTCCGGAGCTCCGCCGGAGGGGGCATTGATCACGGAGGGCCTCTACATCAACTCCATGGCCTCTCCGGTGATGTGTGAGTAGTTTACTTCAGACCTTCGGGTCCATAGCTAGTAGCTAGATGGCTTCTTCTCTCTCTTTGGATCTCAATACAAAGTTCTCCACGATTTTCTTGGAGATCTATTCGATGTGACCTTCTTTTGCGGTGTGTTTGTCGAGATCCAATGAATTGTGAGTTTATGATCCAGATTATCTATGAACAATATTTGATTCTTATCTGAATTCTTTTATGTATGATTGCTTTATCTTTGCAAGTCTCTTCAAATTATTAGTTTGGTTTGGCCTAATAGATTGATCTTTCTTGCAATGGGAGAAGTGCTTAGCTTTGGGTTTGATCTTGCGGTGCTCGATCCCAGTGACAGTAGGGGAAACGACACGTATTGTATTGTTGCCATCGAGGATAAAAAGATGGGGTTTATATCATATTGCATGAGTTTATCCCTCTACATCATGTCATCTTGCTTAAGGCGTTACTATAACGCCCTCGATGCGGCTATATCTCCCACGTGTGGAAGCACGACTTAGAGGCTTAACCGCATTGAAAGCAATGTCGCAAGTGAGGTAATCTTCACAACAACCCACGTAAATAAATAAAGGGGAAAGGTACATAGTTGGCTTACACTCGCCACGTCACACAAATACATAAATAAGTCATTACATTCATCCAATACACTCAAGGTCCGACTACGGAACCAAAATAAAGATCAACCCCCAAATGCGACAAAGTCCCCGATCGCCCCAACTGGGCACCACTACTGATCATCTGGGAAAGACACATAGTAATGACGAGAGTCTTCATCGAACTCCCACTTGAGCTCAATCGCATCACCTGGAGTGGTATCATCGGTCCCTGCATCTGGTTTTGGAAGTAATCTATGAGTCACGAGGACTCAGCAATCTCACACCCTCGCGATCAAGACTATTTAAGCTTATAGGTAAGGTAAAGGTATGATGTGGAGCTGCAGCAAGCGACTAGCATATATGGTGGCTAACATACGCAAATGAGAGCGAGAAGAGAAGGCAAAAGCACGGTCGAACAACTATGATCAAGAAGTGATCCTAGAACAACCTACGTCAAGCATTACTCCAACACCGTGTTCACTTCCCGGACTCCGCCGAGAAGAGACCATCACAGTTACACACGCGGTTGATGCATTTTAATTAAAATAAGTTTCAGGTTTTCTACAACCGGACATTAACAAATTCCCATCTTCCCATAACCGTGGGCATGGCTTTCGAAAGATCAAATCCCTGCAGGGGAGTATTAACTTAGCCCATCACAAGCTCTCACGGTCAATGAAGGATATTCCTTCTCCCAAGATAATCCGATCAGACTCGGCATCCCGGTTACAAGACATCTCAACAATGGTAAACTAAACCAGCAAAGCCGCCCGAATGTGCCGACAAATCCCGATAGGAGCTGCACATATCTCGTTCTCAGGGCACACTCAGATGAGCAAGACGTTGGGTAGGCCAGCCTAGAGTTGCCCCTGGTAGCCCTGGACATCGCTTAGTTGGACCAACACTTAGAGAAGCACTAGCCCGGGGGGGTTAAAATAAAGATGACCCTTGAGTCCGCGAAACCCAAGGGAAAAAGGCTAGGTGGCAAATGGTAAAACCAATGTTGGGCCATGCTGGAAGAGTTTTATTCAAGGCGAATTGTCAAGGGGTTTCCATTATAACCCAACCATGTAAGGAACGCAAAAATCCGGGAACATAACACCGATATGACGGAAACTAGGGCGGCAAGAGTGGAAGAAAACACCAGGCATAAGGCCGAGCCTTCCACCCTTTACCAAGTATATAGGTGCATTAAGATAAACAAGATAAAATGGTGATATCACAACAATAAACATGTTCCAACAAGGAGCGATCTCCAATCTTCACCTGCAACTAGCAACGCTATAAGAGGGGCTGAGCAAAGCGGTAACATAGCCAAACAACGGTTTGCTAGGACAAGGTGGGTTAGAGGTTTGACATGGCAATGTGGGAGGCATGATAAGCAAGTGGTAGGTATCGTAGCATAGGCATATCAAAAGAGCGAGCATCTAGCAAGCAAAGATAGAAGTGATTTCGAGGGTATGGTCATCTTGCCTGCAAAGTTCTCAGAGTCGACTTGATCCTCGTAAGCATACTCAACCGGCTCCTCGTTCACGTACTCGTCTCCTGACTCTACCCAAGCAAGAACAACAAACAAAAGGAACACAATCAACCACGTGCAATGCTCAAACAACATGATGCAAACATGGTATGATATGCGGGATGCGATATGTGATGCATAGGCATGATTTGGAAAGAAATGATTGAACCTAGCCTCAACTTGGAAATCCAAGAGTGACACTAGAAAGGGGAGTTGATTTCAGTCAAAATCGATATAAAGATCACCGGAATCGGATGCACGGTTTGGAAATGGCAAGCAAAACAAATATGGCACTGGTCTGCGATAATCAGCACGAGACCATCTAAATGCAACAAGAACAACATGCTACAGCACTCCAACATGACAACAAAATACATGGTAGGGATCCACTCATGATGCTTGACAAAATGAACACTGAGCTATGCCTAATTCACTCAATAACAGGTTCAAACAAGCATGGAAAAAGAGCAAAAGATTACTGGTTACAGACTTAGTGAAAATAACAAGTCAGGAATTTAACATCAGGAAGCAATCTTTAGAGCACGAAAACTACATGCTACAGGAACATATCATGGCAAGACAAGGCATGGAATGAAGCTACTCAAAGCATATAACAAAAGTCCCTTAGTGACAATGAGCCAAAAGGGATCATAAAATACAATTGCAAGCATGTGAATATAGCAAAAACATAAACAGATTCATACTTAGTGAAAAACTGGAGCATGGCAAAACAGATAACGAGTAGGCATGTTTACGAGCTTGATGCACTCACTACGAGACATTGCATGACAAACTAAGCATACACCCATCAAATAGACATGGCATAGAAGCTATAAATGGCAAGAACAACAACATAGCATGCACGGATCAACTACAAAAAGCTCGGCAAAATTGCTAAACATGTTAACAACCTGCCAGGAACATTTTATCGCAAAATTAGAGCTTGATTGACTCAAGCTAGGGTGCTCCATAATTGCAAAAAAAGACATGGATGGAAAGAGCACAACATTATCTACAAAACATCCTTACTGATCATGCTCAAAAGAGGCACCGATCACTAGGAAACAACATGAACATATGGCATAAAAATAAGGACAGGGCAATGACTTGGAATATTTCTAAGTCCCTGAAATCAGCATCATTGAGTAAGCTACTTTGCATGCTTGTGCTAGTCACGACAAAGATCACAAAAATACATGGCATACACCCCTATAAAGATGGCATGGCATACTTCAAAACACATGTAGAGCTCAGGATCATATAATGCACACATTAATCATGACAAAAATGATAAAAGTGCATTTGTTGAACCAGATCTAAAACTAACATCACATAGCCCTCTTCCAACAGAATTTCGGGCATCAAGATGAGCTCAAATGAAAATGATGCAATGAGATGAAATGATGTACTCGTCGAGACGAACATTTTGATATGCTACACGCACGAATCGGAGCCACGGATGCAGACTTATGGCATGTCAAAGTATGCAAAAAGTTAAGGTTACGGGCGAAAAAGTCAACCGAGATATTTGGATCTGAGATCTGCACGTAGTACGAGGTTGAACTTGAGCTCGCCGGAACAGTGCTCGTCGCCAGAGATCGACGAAGAGGGCGGGGCCGGCCGGTTCGGTGCGGGGCGACGCTCGAGAGGAAGATGGCGGCGTCGGGCGGAGGAGGGCGCAGCGACCTCGGGCGGTGGCGTGGCGGATGCGGCGGTGCGCCGGCGAGGAGAGGCGGCCGGCGGACTGCTCCGGTCGGCGCGGGGCCTGCGGCGGCACCGGCGTGGAAGGTGGAGGCGGCGCGCGAGGGAGACACGGGGGCACGCGGCTCGGGCCGGGGAGGGCTCCGCGCGGGCTCGGCGGGCCTCGGGCGGTGCGGTGATGTGGGCACCGGGCGGGACGAATCAGGTGGTGCCACGTGGCGGCGGCGGGGCGGAGTGGACGTGTCCGGCCGGACGGAAATTTGTCCGGCGGGGCGTGGAGAGGGAGGGGACTAGGGTTTGCCCAAAATTTTCGGGGAGTGGCCTTTATATAGAGGTAGAGGGAGCTAGGAAGCTCCAAATGAGGTGTGGTTTTTGGCCACGTGATCGTGATCGAACGGCCTAGGTGATGGAATAGGTTTAGGTGGGTTTTGGGCCACTTTGGATGGGTGTTGGGCTGCAACACACACGAGGCCTTTTGGGTCCCTTGGTTAACCGTTGGAGTATCAAACGAAGTCCAAATGGTACGAAACTTGACAGGCGGTCTACTGGTAGTAAACCAAGGCCGCATGACAAGTCTCGGTCCAATCCGAAAACGTTTAACACCCACACACAAAAAGAGGTAGAAAGGACCACGGGAGGACATAGGAGCACCGGAATGCAAAACGGACAACAGGGAAAATGCTCGGATGCATGAGACGAACACGTATGCAAATGCAATGCACATGATGACATGATATGAGATGCATGACAAAGACAAAACACACGAAGATAAAAACCCGACAACGAGGAAATAACATAACTTAGTGCCGGAAACAGCAAGAGTTGGAATATAAATAAGGTAGGTTACATCTGGGGTGTTACAGTTACTCTGTTCTTATGAACTTAATACTCTAGATGCATGCTAGATAGCGGTCGATGTGTGGAGTAATAGTAGTAGATGCAAAATCGTTTCGGTTGTCGGGACCCCGATTCTAAGTCACACCGATCTAGCATGTAACACCTCATATCACTTTGCGGCCTCACGCACGATATTCCCACGGGTGTCGCCTTACCATGGCCCGGGACCGTTTGTGCCTTTTGGCTCACGTATATGATAGTGTCGCTAGCATCCATATGACAGAGAACCCGGGCCGACATGACTACTCATGAACCCAAAGTGGCACTAACTTACAAGGACAGGCATACATGAATCAACATCGAGCATGTCGGTTAGCAGCGTGCGAATCCGGGCTGTAGCACTGGGCTAACAAGACTCGGGTGAACCGGGCTGTAGTAGGCTAGGCAGGACTCCGGATGTCACCGCATGACATTTCCCTGAAGGGACAGACACAGGAACGAAGTGAATCACATGCCGGCTAGTCTAAGTGTTCCGGAGCAGTAGTGCTGGGCTAGCAGGACTCCGGATAAACCGGGCTGTAGCGGACTACCATGGCTTGGTGGAAACACTAGACTACATTTCCCCATAAGAGAGGCTACCAAGGATAGACAACTAGGTTGTCGGATCCCACACATAGCAATACACGTTACACGTACGCATAACATGCAAGTATGTGCTATACAACATGGCATCACAACATAACGCAAACTCATATAGATAAAGGCCCAGAAGAGCCACATAGCATTAATACGAACAGAGGTCTCATGACCCATCATTCAGAGCATACAAGCAACGGAAGCATTACATGTCTGAGTACAGACAACTACAAAAGAAAAAGGCCGAGAAGCCTGACTATCTACAAGTCCCTCCCAAGGGTACAAGATCGTAGCTGAGGTAACAAGCTACTCGTCGAAGTCCAAGCGGTACTACTAGTGAGACGGATGTCTCACCTGCAAAACATAAATAAAGCAAACGTGAGTACAAAGGTACTCAACAAGACTTACATCAGATCCTATCATACATGCATTTCTATCAAGAAGGTAATGTGGGGTTTAGTTGCAGCAAGCCAGCTTTGACTCAGTGGCTATCCTGTTCTACGATAACGAGAAACTTCTTTAAGGTGAGGCAGCGCACACGAGTCCACTAATCACCACATCAATACACTACTATGGATTCATCCCCGTCTCTCTACGAGAAGGCCATCCATAGCACTCACACTTGTCTTGAGTATTTTAGAGTATCCACTTTAAGTTGTCTATGTACCACGTAAGCATCCAACAAGTCCATAACCGAGGACACGGCTATTCGAATAGATCATGATAACCCTGCAGGGGTGTACTTCTTCACACACGCTCTCACCACTTATCACCATATACACGTCATGTATCTCGGCAACCTTCAAGCGGAAGCCTGGCGAAGGTGTCGGCCACGACCTGACTAACCACACAAGACTCTAGTCCAGGTTTATTGCCTATTCGGGTTCCATCCGCAAGGAGATCCGGCCGGGGTTTCGCTCACGGCCCCAAATGATGTGTACAGGGTTCCCGAGCCCACCATCCGGGTGCCACTCGGTACACCAGGCCACGTGTGCCTAGTCTGTCCCAAGTCCACCCTGCCGGGTGCCACTCGGTAGAAAAATAGCACTACCTACAAACACCAGAAACTATTTGCAACTCCTGGACAGAGATCAAGGCGGTTAATAAGTCGAGAGAGCTTGGAGCGCCTGGAGCCCAATGTGTGGTAGTAGCTAGTCACTGGACAACTTACACAGAACTCAGTTCTTAAGGACGGTCCCAATGAGACAACCCACCATGTACTCCTACATGGCCTCTCACCGCTACCTTTACCAAATCATGTTCACACGCTTAACTCTCAGCACCGGAACATATCGTAACACTCCAATTCATTCCCGATGAATCAGACGTGACACAACTCTAAGCAATAGCAGGCATGGCATGGTAGGAACACCACATGGCTCAAACAACTCCTACACATGCTAGTGGGTTTTAACTATTTACTGTGGCAATGACAGGTCATGCAGAGGAATGGGTTCAAGTACCGCAGCATAAAGTAGCAGTTGAATCGTTGTTGTCCTAATGCAATAAATGAGAGCAGGAGCGAGAGAGTAGGATTGTATCGGAATGAACAAGCGGGGTTGCTTGCCTGGTAGATCAACAGGGGGGCACTGCTCCACTGACAGGTACTCTGGATCGGTCTCCGAAGCAGGACCTATCGAGAAGGAACGGTGTCAAAAATCAAACACAAGCATATGCAACAATATGATGCATGAACATGGCATGAGTATGTGATGTTGTTTGAGTTAATGCATCTAGCATTTATTTGGTTGAAGTCCATTTGAACCAAGGGTTCAAATGCAACTCCAAATTAAGCTCTTAAATATGCCATTTATATGTTTCCATATATACAGCATGTATACGTTGGTTTGTCATGCATGAAAATGGCACAGATGGATAGATTGAATTTTTCTGATCATTTTTAATATATAAATTATTTCAATCTGAGCTAAGGTTGAATTTCTATGAATTTTTGAAGTTTAGCTAATTTTTTGGAATTTCCTGATTATTTTAAATCCAGAAAACCATTACTGCGTCAGCATGACAGCAGCATTGCGTCAGCAGGTCAAAGGCGGCTGACCAGGTCAAACCTGACGTGTGGGGTCCACACGTCAGTGTCACAGTGTTAAACGGAGGTTTTTTTACTAATCTAATTAAAATTAGTGGCGCTGGGCCCATTGTCAGTGTCTCAGGGGTTTGGTTAGGTGGTGATTAGCCATAAGCTAATCACTTGGCAGGTCGGGCGCGCACGTCAGGCTAGCGAGGTCGTCGCCGGCGACCTCAGGACGCGGCGGCGTCCGCGATACAGGCCACGAGGGCGGCGGCTAAGGGCACCGGGGCGTAGCCCGGGCTCTCGCGCATCCAAGGGAGGCGACGGGAGGACGCGGGGTGGCCAGAGCTCGCAGCGGCGGCCGGAGCATGGCTCCGGGCGGGATGTGGCTGCAGGGCACGACAGGGGCTGCGGAGGGCCTCTACGGCCTCCCGGCGTCACCAGGAGCACGATGACGCGCGCGGGAGCGGCTGGCTCGGGCTCTGGCCACGGTGGGGCCATGGCCGGCAGCGAGGTGCTACGGCCGTGGGGGCAGACGGGGCTAGAGGGCGCCGGAAGAGCAGGGGAGAGGGGGGTTCGACGGCGGGGCTCACAGCGGATTCTGCGGAGGCGTCACCGAGCTCGGGGAAGGTCCAACGTGGCGGAACGACGACGGCGATCTTCGGCGGCCGACGATGAAGAAGGCGGCGGTGAGGACGAAGCGGAGCTCGCCCGGGTTGCTTGGCTCAGTGAGGAGGGAAAGGGGGTCGCGGCGAAGCTGGGGAGCGTGTCGGGGAGGTGCGGCAGTGGCCGAGGCTACGGTGGCTGTGGACGGCGGGGACGGCGATTTCGGCCGCGAGAGAGGGAGCGAGGGGGAAGAGGGAATGGCATGGGAGAGAGCGAGAGAGGCTTGGGGTGGGCGCGTGGCGACGTCTGGCGTGAGGAGAAGGAGCCAGGCAGGCAGCTGCATGCCGGCGTGCACGGCGTCGGGCACCGCTTCCCCTCTGCCTACTGGCAAGAGGAGGAAGACGGCTCTGCCCCTGGTGGGCTGGCCAGAACAGAAACGGGCCGGCCAGAGGCGCTAGGTAAGTTTCTCCCTTTCTTCTATTTTGTTTCTGTTTTCTATTTTTCTGACATTTTTTGGTTTAATAAAAATACTAAACCATTTTATTTTCTTATGCCAATTTTTGCAGGGGCTAGTGGTATTATTCCAGAGCTCCTCAACTACTCGCATAATTTTTGGACAATATTATATATATAACAATATATATCCAAAGCAAATAATTACTGCATTAATTCCAAATGCCCAAAATAAATACTTATGAGCTCCTGATAATGTTGGTTTGATTTTTATCTGTGTCCAATATTTTCAGAGAGCAACATGAGCATTTTCTTGGACCCTTTTGGAGCAATTTTTTATTTGGGTCATTTCCAGAATGATTCTGAGGGTTCCACAAATCCCCATTTCAAATTTCAATGAAATTTAAACATGGTGCAAACATGAAGGCTAGCCTAGGTCATACCAGAACTAGGGATGTGACAACTCGCCCCCACTCGAAAAAATCTCGTCCCGAGATTCAGGGGTCGGCGGAAAGAAAGTGGGGTACTCAAGTCGAAGACGATCTTCTCGCTCCCAAGTAGCTTCTCTCTCGGAATGATGAGACCACTGAACCTTGAGAAACTTGATGTTATGACGTCGGGTGACACGCTCTGCTTGATCCAGAATGCGGACGGGGTACTCTTAATAAGTGAGGTTATCTTGGAGATCAAGTGTTTCGTGGTCCACTCCGCGGATGGGATCTGAGAAGCAACGCCTGAGTTGAGAGACGTGGAAGGCATCATGTACTCGAGAAAGATGTGGGGGTAGTTCCAACTGGTAGGCAACCTCTCCTCGTTTAGCGAGAATGCGAAAAGGACCAATGTAACAAGGAGCCAACTTGCCCTTGATACCGAAACGATGGGTAACCTTCAAAGGGGTAACCTGAAGGTAAGCTTTGTCGCCAACTTCATAAGCCACTTCCTTATGACTACGGTCATACTGGCTCTTTTGACGAGATTGGGCTGTTTTCAAATTCTCACGAATGATGCGAACTTGCTCTTCTGCCTCCTGGATCATATCCGGTCCAAAGAATTGTCTTTCACCGGTTTCTGACCAGTTCAAAGGTGTTCGACATCTTCGTCCATACAGAACCTCAAAAGGAGCTTTCTTGAGGCTGGATTGGTAGCTATTGTTATAAGCAAACTCGGTGAAGGGAAGACACTTCTCCCAATCCATACCGAATGAGATAACACAAGCTCTGAGCATGTCTTCAAGAATTTGGTTGACCCTTTCCACCTGACCACTTGATTGAGGGTGGAAAGCGGTACTGAAGGAAAGATGGGTGCCCATGGCAGTTTGGAAACTCTCCCAGAAATGAGAAGTGAAAATACTACCACGGTCTGAATTGATCTCTAGTGGAACACCATGAAGTGACACTATTTGAGAAATATACAAGTCAGCAAGCTGACTAGCAGTGATACTCTCTCGAACAGGTAGGAAGTGAGCCACTTTGGAAAGACGATCAATGACTATGAAGATAGCATTATTCCCTCTCTTGGTCCTGGGAAAGCCGGTGATGAAGTCCATACCAACTTTATCCCATTTCCACTCAGGAATAGCTAAAGGATGAAGGGTGCCAGCAGGCCTTTGATGTTCTGCCTTAACACGACGACAAACGTCACAGTTAGCAATGAACTCAGTGATTTCTCTCTTCATCCTAGTCCACCAGAACCTCTGGCGTAGGTCCTGATACATTTTAGTGCTACCGGGATGAATTGTGAGAGGAGATACATGCGCCTCCTTAAGGATTAATTGTCGAAGATGTTGATTCTTGGGAACCACCAAGCGACTCTCAAAGAAAACAACACCACAATCATCTATAGAGAAACTACCACCAACTCCCTTGTTAATGTTTCTCTTGATCCGGGAAATTCCCGTATCCTGCTTCTGAGCAGAGATGATCTGATCCACAAGAGTAGGTTTCGCCACCAAGGTAGAAAGGAATCCGTGAGGAGCAATGTGAAGGTTGAGCTTACATAACTCCTCAAGGAGAAGTGGTTGGCCCTGTTGCAACATGAGATTGTTGCAATAGGACTTACGACTTAGTGCATCAGCCATGACATTTCCCTTGCCTGGGGTGTAGGTAATCCCTAAGTCGTAATCTGAGACCAACTCCAACCAACGTCTTTGCCTAAGGTTCAAATCTGGTTGGATGAAGATATACTTGAGAGTCTGGTGGTCGGTATAAATCTCGCAGCGTTTACCAAGAAGGTAATGTCGCCAGGTCTTAAGTGCATAGACTACGGCTGCAAGCTCTAGATCATGTGTAGGATAATTCTCCTCATGTGGATGCAACTGTCGAGATGCATAGGCAATCACATGGCGATCTTGCATAAGAATGCAACCTAGTCCTTGTCGTGAGGCATCACAATAGATAACAAAGTCCTTAGTGAAATCCAGTGGCACAAGTATGGGAGCAGAAGTCAGGCGTCTTTTCAGTTCCTGAAAACTGTGCTCACACTGTGGGGACCACTCAAACTTTTTATCTTTCTTGAGAAGTTCCATGAGAGGTTTGGCCACTTTGGAGAAGTTCTCAACGAAGCGGCGACAATAACTGGCTAGACCAAGGAAACTCCTAACTTGTTTAATTGTCTCAGGTGGAGTCCAATCAAGAATGGCTTGAACTCTCTCGGGATTGACAGCAATGCCCTTACCAGAGATCACGTGGCCTAGGTAGGTCACTTCTGGCAACCAAAATTCGCACTTGGAGAACTTGGCATAAAGACGATGCTCTCTGAGTTTTTCTAACACAAGTCTAAGATGTTCGGCATGCTCTTCCTCGTTCTTTGAGTAAATAAGGATATCATCGAGGTAAACCACGACGAACTTATCTAAGTACTCCATGAAGATCGAGTTCATCAAGCGGGAGAAAGTAGCTGGAGCATTGGTTAGACCAAAGGACATGACGGTGTACTCGTACTGGCCATAACGAGTGACAAAAGCCGTCTTAGGAACGTCCCCATTTCTAATCTTGATTTGATGGTAGCCTAACCTCAAATCCATCTTTGAAAAGACTGAGGATCCAGCGAGCTAATCATACATGTCGTTGATCCTGGGGAGCGGATACTTGTTCTTTATCGTGACCAAATTAACGGGATGATAATCTACAACCATTTGGTCCATGCCATCCTTCTTCTTGACGAAGAGGACGGGGCAAGCCCAGGGAGAAGAACTAGGACGGATGAAACCCTTTTGCAAGGATTCATCGAGTTGTTTCTTAAGCTCAGCTAGTTCTAAGGGTGCCATCTTGTAAGGTCTCCTAGAGATTGGAGCGGTTCCTGGGATAAGATCTATGACAAACTCTACATCTCTGTCAGGTGGAATACCTGGCAGTTCCTCTGGAAAGACATCCGAAAAGTCACGGACTACCGGGATGTAACACCCTCGATGCGACTATAGCTCCCACGTGTCGAGGCACGACTTAGAGACATAATCGCATTGAAGGCATATGTCGCAAGTAAGGCAATCTTCACAACATCCCATGTAATATAAATAATAAAGGGGAGATAACATAGCTGGCTTACACTCGCCACATCAGTCAAGTACATAAATAACATTACATCATCCAAACACTCATGGCCCGACTACGGCGCCAAAATAAAAGAGAACCCAACATGCGACAACGGTCCCATTCACCCCCAACTGGGAACCACTACTGATCGTCGGGAAAGGAAACATAGTAACGTTGAGAGTCTTCGTCGAACTCCCACTTGAGCTCATACGCGTCTGCTGGAGCGGAATCATCAGGCCCTGCATCTGGGGTAATAGTAATCTGTGAGCCACAGGGACTCAGCAATCTCGCACCCTCGCGATCAAGACTATTTAAGCTTGTAGGTAAGGCAAGGTAAATATAAGTGGAGCTGCAGCAAGCGACTAGCAAGTATGGTGGCTAACTTATTCGCAAAAGAGAGCGAGAAGAGGAGGCAAGGCACGAGCGAGGAACTAGAGAGCAACCTGCGCAAACATTACTCCAACACCGTGTCCACTTCCCGGACTCCGCCGAGAAGAGGCCATCACGGTAACACACTCAGTTGATTCATTTTAATTAAGTTAAGGTTCAAGTTATCTACAACCGGACATTAACAAATTCCCATCTGCCCATACCCGCGGGCACGGCTTTCGAAAGTTCAAATCCCTGCAGGGGAGTCCCAACTTAGCCCATGACAAGCTCTCATGGTCAACGAAGGAATAGACCTCCTCCCAAGACGTTCCGATCTCTTTCTCAGGGCACACTCGGATAAGCAATCCGTACAACTAAAACCAGCCCTCGAGTTTCCCCGAGGTGGCGCTGCAAGGGGCTCTAGTTTGGACCAACACTCAGAGGAGCACTGGCCCGGGGGGGTTAAAATAAGATGACCCTTGAGTCTGCAGAACCCAAGGAAAAGAAAAGGCTAGGTGGAAAATGGTAAAACCAAGGTTGGGCATTGCTGGAAAAGTTTTAATCAAGGCAAACTATCAAGGGGTTCCCATTATAACCCAACCGCGTAAGGAACGCAAAATCCGGGAACATAACACCGATATGACGGAAACTAGGGCGGCAAGAGTGGAACAAAACACTAGGCGAGAGGCCGAGCCTTCCACCCTTTACCAAGTATATAGATGCATTAAGATAACATAGCAATATAATGATATCCTAACAAGTAAATAAATGTTCCAACAAGGAACGGCCTTCAATCTTCACCTGCAACTAGCAACGCTGTAAGAGGGGCTAAGCAAAGCGGTAACATAGCCAAACAACGGTTTGCTAGGACAATGGTGGGTTAGAGGTTTGACATGGCAATTTGGGAGGCTTGAAAGCAAGTGGCAGGCATCATAGCATTGGCATAGCAAAAGAGTGAGCAAACTAGCATAGCAAAGATAGTAATGATTTTGAGGGTATGATCATCTTGCCTGCACAGTTGTCAGAGTTGACTGGATCCTCGAAAGCAAACTCAACGGGCTCCTCGTTAGCGAACTCGTCTCCTGGCTCTACCCAAACAAGACAAACAAGCAACAAGGATACAATCAACCACGTGCAAGGAACAAACAATATGATGCAATGATGATATGCTATGCGGAATGCGATGCGGGATGCAAAATGCAAGATATGGCAGGAAATGCATGAACCTGGCCTCAACTTGGAAATCCAAGTGTGCCATTGGAAAGATGAGACGAAATCGCTTGAAAACGATATAAAGAACGCCGGAATCAGAGTTACGGTTTGGAAATGGCAAGCGATTCAAAAATGACACCGGTCTGCGATTTACAGCAAGTAGCCATCTAAATGCAATGAGATGACCATGCTACAGCACCCAAACATGACAACAAAATATATGGCAGGGATGCATACAAGATGCTTAACAAAAGTCTAGCACTGAGCTACGGCCAAATCATCCATTAACAGGTCCAAACAAGCATGGCAAAAATGCATATGACAAACAGATCTCAGATTTACTGAAATTAACACTTGTGTGGAATTTCAGATCAGGTAGCCCTCTTCAGAGCAACAAAACTATATGCTACAGGATCTGAACATGGCAAAGTAAAACATGGCATGGAGCTACTCAAAGAGCTTAACAAAAGTCCCTTAGTGACCTTGAGCCAAAAGGGATCAGAAAATACAATTGCAAGCATGTGAACATAGCAAAAACATAATCAGTTTTCATACTAAGTGAAAACTGGAGCAAGCTAAAATATAGCTCAAGTAGGCATGTTTACGAGCTCGATGCACTCACTACGGTGCAAGTCATGGCAAGACAAGCATACACCCATCAAGAAGGCACAAAATGCAAGCTAGACATGGCAAGAACAATAGCATAGCATGCACGGATCAACTACAACATCACCGGCAAAATTGCAAACAAGTTGACAATCTGCCCAGATTCACGAAGTAGCAAAAATAGAGCTCGATTGACTCAAGCTAGGGTGCTCCATAATTGCAAACAAAGAAATGGATGGATAGAGCACTACAATATTAACAAAACATCCTTACTGATCATCCTCAAAAGAGGCACGGATCACTAGGAAACAACAAGAACATATGGCATCATGAGATAAACAGCTCCAGGACTTAGTGAAATTACTAAGTCCCTGAAAACAGAATTAGCAAGTGCACCACTTTGCAAGCTTGCACTAGACAACACACAGATCCTAAAAATACATGGGTTGCACCTCTGGAAAGATGACAAAACTCTTAACAAAACACATGTAGAGCATCAGGTCATAGCATGCACACATTAATCATGGCAAAAATGACAAAAACCTAAATGGAGTAGCAGATTTGACAATTATCTCAAGTAGCCCTCTTCTAACAGCATTTCGGGCATCAAGATGAACTCAAATGAAAATGATGCAATGGAATGAAATGATGTACTCTCTGAGATGAACATTTTGATATGCTATATGCATGAATCCGAGCTATGGATGCAAAGTTACAGCCTGACGAACATGTGCATATGGATCTGGAATTTCGGGACTTAGAGAAAAAAATCAACCTCTAGGGTTACTGTTCACGCCAGATCTAGATCGGGGCACGGAAATCGAGGAACGACGACCGGAGTAACTGTTCACGTCGGAGCTCGACGGAGAGGGATAAGACGGCCGGGGCGGCGAGGGTGGCCGCGGGGGCGGCGCTCGGCGTGGAGGGAGTCGGCAGCCGCGGCGGCCTGGGACGGCGCCGGCGAGGGGCTGCCGGAGCGGGGCGGCTCCGGTGGCGAGGAAGAGGCGGCGGGGTCGGCGGGGTCCGGCCGGCATCGCGGTGGCGCGCGGCGGCTCCGGTCGCCGGGCGGGAGGAGGCGGCGGCGGCGGAGCGAACGAGGCGGCGGGGGCCGGGCGCGGCAAGGCGGCGGCGGCTTCGGGCCGCGGGGGCCCTCCCTGGGCCTCCTGGGCCGCGCGGTGGGAGGCGGCGGCGAGGCCACGTGGCAGCGCGCGACTAGTGTGGGGGCGGCGGCGCGGAGTGTTCGGCGCGGGCGGACAATGTCCGGCGCGTCGGAGGGGTTTTTTAGGGTTTCGGGGGGAGGGAGATCCGGAATTCGGGGGGTCTATTTATAGCCATAGAAGGAGCTAGGAGAGTCCAAATGAGGTGCGGTTTCGGCCACGCGATCATGATCGAACGCTCTAGATGATGGAGCAGAGTTAGGTGGGTTTTGGGCCAAATTGGAGGGGTGTTGGGCTGCAACTCACACGAGGCCTTTTCGGTCCCTCGGTTAACCGTTGAAGTATCAAACGAAGTCCAAATGATACGAAACTTGACAGGCGGTCTACCGGTAGTAAACCAAGGCCGCTTGGCAAGTCTCGGTCCAATCCGGAAATGTTTAATCCCCACACACGAAAGAAAGCTAGAAATGACCGCCGGAGGAGAACGAAGCGCCGGAATGCAAAACGGACAACGGGGAAAAATGCTCGGATGCATGAGACGAACACGTATGCAAATGCAATGCACATGATGACATGATATGAGATGCATGACAATGATAACAACACACGGAGACAAAGACCCGAACCCGAGAAAATAAATATAACTTAACGCCGGAGACGGCAAGAGTTGGAGTACAAATTGGGAAAGTTACATCCGGGGTGTTACACGAGATATCTTCAAGGTCTGGAAGAGGGTTGGCATTAAGAGAATAGAGTTGGCGCTTTGCAACTCTAGTGGAGACAGTGACTATCTTGCCATATGGATGTGTAAGTTGAATAGACCTGGTGTAACAATCAATCTTGGCATAATGAGCTTTCATCCAGTCCATACCCAAGATGATGTTAATGTCTTAGACTTGAGGGCTATAAGTGATGCAAGGAATACAAGTCTGTCAACAAGGATTTCATTACCATGGCTTATTCTGGTAGTTTGCCATCTAGACCCTGGAGTTTGGATTTCAAGTGGAGTTGGCATATCACAAAATGACATGTCGTGCAAACGAGCATAGCCTTCAGAGATGAAGGAGTGAGATGCTCCGGTATCGAACAGAACCGAAGCTGGATGGCAATTGACAAGGAGTGTACCAAGAACGACATCCAGATCATCATGAGCGTCTTTGGCTGAGACGTGATGCACACATCCACATTCAATGGGAGCTGACTTGACACTAATCATCTTGTGTGATGGCTTACCACGGCCAACAGACTTCTCAGGCAGAGGTGGAGCATAGTTGGTTTGAGAGCAGTCACATGCATAGTGTCCTGGCTCTCCGCATGTGAAACAAGTCCCTGAAGTGGGACGTGGACCCGCTTTGACAAGCAGTCTACCAATAGGCCTGGGTGTAGCATATGATTGAACTGGGTGAGGCGCCACATAAGAGGGCCTCGGTGAATAACCGGGTGGAAGAGCGAAGTTCGGAACCCAAATCCGGCGCTTCTGAGAACTAGAACCGGAGGGAGAACCCAAATCACGGGTGTGCTTACGAGACTCCTCGTAAGTGAGTTGAGCTGTCTTTGCATTAATGGCCTTGTTCACAAGAGCCTGAAATGTATTGCAATGATGCAAGTGGAGATCACGATGCAACTTGGGGTTGAGACCCTTCCGGAACCTAGCCTGCTTCTTGGCGTCCGTGGACACCTCTTCTGTAGCATAGCGGGCGAGGTTCTCAAACTCTCTACTGTAATCATCAACAGCCATCTTATCCTGGGTGAAACTACAGAACTCTTCTCTCTTGCGGTCAATGAGAGCCAGAGGGATGTGATGCTCGTGAAAAGCCTCAGTGAAATCTCTCCAGGTGGGTATCTGGCCAGCTGGAAGCATAGCCTCATAGTTCTGCCACCAAATACTAGCAGGACCTTCCAGGTGATATGCAGCATAGGTGACCTTGTCACCTTCAGCTACGTTCGCAGAATGCAGCTCGTGAGTGATACTACGAAGCCAGTCATCTGCATCAAGTGGTTCAATGGAATGATGGAAGCTAGGTTGTTTCAGACCAATGAAATCATAGATGGTCGCTGACTCTTTGTGCTGATGGGGGGTGTTCTCCTCAATACGTGCTAACAAGCGGTTAGACTCTTGCTTGTTCTTCTCCATCTCTAACATGAACTCTGCCAACAAAGACTGGTCGGGAGGATCCTCATCCCTACCATCTCCGTGGTTCTGGCTACGAGCAACAGAACTTCGGTTAACTAACGACATCCTGAAGAACCAACCAAGGAAACAAAGGATGGATTCGGCATCATCATAAGGATGTAGAATATAGTACGAGGAAAATACTATGTCTTGAACTCCTAGGACAATTCCGGTGGCATAACGGCAGTAAAATGCTCGAAATTAGACATTCTGCAAAAGACGGGGTAGCACCATACTCAACATCATCACTCAAGGTTCTGAGATATTACTAAACAGGCTACACCGGAGGTACTCGAACTGGGATATGACTCAGATCAACCAATCCTTAGAGACTACGGAGTAGTAACACGTGATCCTGATAGACGGAAGAGAAAGCCTAGTTCCTTAACCCCGTAGGAAAGATAGGATGACTCAGATCAGAAAGCATGAGGTATAAGGAGTAAAAAGAGCCTTACATTCCCTTCCACAATCAATTCCCCTATATAGCTAAAGAATTTGTAGACCCAACTTCGACCAGGTTGGCTTGGTAATCCTACAGGCAGTCAGGCTCTGATACCAAAAGCTGTCGGGACCCCGATTCTAAGTCACACCACTTGGTTCTCAAAAACAGAGGGAAATACTTACGCTGCTTTACTGCACTACCCTTTCCTCTTCAAGGGAAAACCAATGCATTGCTCAAGAGGTAGCAGGGTGTAAGACAAATATCGAAGAATTCGCTTCACAGCTAAGTGATGCGACTCCTTTGGTGCCGCTTGGAATTGGGCACACATGGAAACGCTAAGCATGATATCTGGCCTAGATGCACATAAATAGAGTAAAGAACCAATCATGGAGAGGTATACCTTTTGATCGAACTCTTTACCATTGTCGTCGGGGCCCAGATGACTTTTAGTTGGCATTGGCGTCGTGTATCCCTTGCAGTCTTGCATTCCAAACTTCTTAAGGCAATCTTTGAGGTATTTCTCTTGAGATATGAAGATGTCGTTGCTTTGCTAATGAATTTGAGGACCAAGGAAGAACTTCAGCTCACCCATCATGGACATATGATATTGCTCTTGCATCATGTGTCCAAACTCATCATTGTATCTTTTGTCAGTGCAGCCGAAGATAATGTCGTCCACATAGATCTGGCAGACAAATAGTTCACCATTGTATGTCTTCATGAAGAGAGTGGGATCCAGGGAACCAGGTTTGAAGCCTTTGCTCTTTAGGAAGTCTTTGAGAGTGTCATACCAAGCACGAGGGGCTTGTTTGAGGCCATAGAGTGCCTTGTTGAGCTTGTAAGCCATATCAGGATGTTTTGGATCTTCAAAGCCAGGTGGTTGTGCAACATACACTTCTTCTTCAATCTTGCCATTGAGAAAGGCACTCTTCACATCCATTTGATACAGGAGGATGTTGTGATGGTTGGCATAGGCTAGCAGAATGCAAATGGCTTCAAGCCTAGCCACCGGAGCAAATGTTTCATCGAATTCAATCCCTTCAACTTGAGTGTATCCTTGAGCAACGAGACGAGCCTTGTTTCTGACAACTTGACCATGCTCATCTTGTTTGTTGCGATACATCCATTTGGTACCGATGATATTATGCTTTTGTGGGTCAGGACGCTTGACCAATTCCCACACATTGTTCAGATCGAACTATTTAAGCTCTTCTTTCATAGCTTGAATCCACTCAGGTTCCATGAAGGCTTCATCAACTTTCTTGGGTTCAGATATAGAGACAAATGCAAAGTGCCCACATAAATTTGCTAGCTGAGTTGCTCTTGAACGAGTGAGTGGACCAGGTGCATTGATGCTATCAATTATCTTCTCAATTTGTACTTCATTTGCAACACGAGGATGAACTGGACGAAGATTTTGCCCTTGCTGATCACTGTCTTCATCTTCAGCATTGGCTTCAGGTTGATTTGGTGCAGAAATGATAAGTTCCTTTTCATCCTATGCCTCTGAAGGTATGATTTCTCCAGTACCCATAAGCTTGATGGATTCACTTGGTGAGACTTCATATAGCACATTTGGCAGGTGCTCTCTTTGCGAGCCGTTAGTTTCATCGAACCGCACATCCACAATTTCAACCACTTTATAGTGAAAGAGGTTGAAGACTCTGTAGGAGTGCGAATCCTTTCTGTAACCAAGCATAAAACCATCATGTGCTTTCGGTGCAAATTTTGAAGTGTGATGCGGATCTTTGATCCAGCACCTAGCACCAAATACTCCGAAGTAGCTTACGTTTGGCTTCTTACCAGTCAGTAGCTCATATGGTGTCTTCTTTAGAAGCTTGTGAATATAAACACGGTTGATGACATGGCATCCAATATCAATAACTTCAGGCCAAAACTTCCTTCGAGTCTTGTACTCATCAAGCATCATTCGAGCCATCTCAATGAGTGTCATGTTCTTGCGCTCCACGATGCCATTTTGCTGAGGTGTGTATGGGCCAGAGAACTCATGAGTGATGCCCAATGTATCAAGATAGGTGTCAAGGCCGGTGTTCTTGAACTCTGTGCCATTGTCACTTCTAATATGCTTGATCTTGATGCCATAGTTCGTCATGGCACGATTGGCAAATTGTCTGAAGACATCCTGCACTTCAGTCTTGTAGAGAATTATGTGCACCCAGGTATATCTAGAGTAATCATCAACAATGACGAAACCATAGAGACAAGCAGTGGTAGTGAGAGTGGAGTAATGAGTAGGGCCGACTAGGTCCATGTGAAGCAGCTCGAAAGGACGTGATGTCGTCATGATTGTCTTCGAGGGATGCTTGGCCCTAGTCATCTTCCCAGCTTCGCAGGCACCACACAGATGATCCTTTTTGAGCTTGATGCCCTCGATGCCTACGCCATGCTTCTTCTTCGAGAGAGTGTACAAGTTCCTCATGCCAGCATGCCCTAGCCTCCGATGCTAGAGCCGACACTCTGAAGCTTTTGCTAGAAGACATACGAGCAACTGTGGTCCTGCTGAGAAATCTACCATGTACAGATCACCTTTTCGGTACCCTTCAAAGACTAGAGACTTGTCAAATTCCATTAGAACAAGGCAACAATATTTTCCAAATATCACAATCATGTTCAAGTCACAAAGCATTGAGACAGACATTAAGTTGAAACCAAGGGATTCAACAAGCATCACTTAATCCATGTGCTGATCCTTTGAGATTGCAACTCTACCTAGACCCAATACCTTGCTTTTACCAGTGTCAGCAAATGTGATGTGACTCTTGTCAGATGGACGTAAGGTTGAGTCCATGAGAAGACTTTGATCACCAGTCATGTGATTAGTGCATCCACTGTCAATAATCCATTCTGAAGCCTTTGGTGTCATACCCTACAGTGTAGTTAGGGGGATAGGCTTCACGAAGGGTATCGTGAAGCATAAACATTTGACGAGCAAGTGGATTATGAAAGCTCATATCCAGGTTAGGACTAATAGGATGATTGGCAAGCGATTCAGGAACAAAATACATAGTAAGACCATTTGGGCATTTTATCTTGCACCCCACAAGATGTTTTAGGTCCCCAGCAATAGCATCTGACGCCTTTGGTTTCTGGCTGGAGACCCTTCCCTACAAAAGAGAGTTAAGTTTTCTTAACCACCCACATTTTCAGGGGTGGCTTCGAAGCAATGAGTCTAAGTGCAGCATATGAGAACTTTGGCTTTGGAGCCCTAGCAAATAGTCTTGCAGGAGGTGAATAATACTTATAAGAATAGGCAGAATAGTTCTTGGTCTTATGAACATGGAGGTTTGATGAAACACGCTCATATTCATAGGCCTGAGTATGGTTTCCCTACAAAACATTAGTGTTAGGGTGACTGGTGAGTCCTCTGTCCGTATGAAGCCATTGGACCATATGAAGCCTTTGGTATGGGGTTTGTCTTCTTCCCAGGTGGTGTCATGATGACATTGTCCTGAAGATTTTCAAGACAACTCTTGGGCACCCAGATCTTCTTCAAAGGTGGTCCATTCCTGCAGTTAGTACCAATATACATGGCAAACACTTCACCATTCTGATTCTTAAACAATTTATAGTTTGCATCAAAGGATTCATCAATGATAATCGGGTTAGCACAAGTGAAGCCAGATAAGGTAGATGGATCCACTGAAGGTCCCTTTGCAGCAACCCATGTGGTTTTGGGGTACTGCTCATGCTTCCAGTAAGAACCATCAACATTCATTTTCCTCTCGAACCCAACACCCTCTTTCCTAGGGTTTCGGTTCAGAATCTTTTTCTTGAGGACATCACATAGTGTTTGATGCCCTTTGAGACTTTTGTACATTCCTGTCTCAAGCTATGTCTTCAACCTGGCATTCTCATCAGCAATAGTAGTGGCATCCTCAGCAGAGGGGTTAGTTACCACATCAGCAGTTGAAGATATTGCAACAGTAGTAGTAGTAAAACATTCAGCAACAGAAGTAGCATTATCGCGCTCAAGGCATTTTAGACATGGTGGTTCAAATCCTTCCTGAGCGGAACTGATCTGTTGAGCGCGGAGTGACTTGTTCTCCTTTTGAAGATCTTCATGAACCGATCTCAAGTTCTCAAGCTCTTGCTTCCTTTGAAGATAATCATAGGAGAGCTTTTCATGAGTAGTCGAGAGCGTTTCATGACGACTTTCAAGTTCTTCGTACTTAACATGAAGATTTTTAATGTCTTCAATTAAGGACTGAGTTCGAGTCATTTCCGTGTCCAATAGGTCATCACTTTTGTCTAACAGCTTTTGAATATGTTCCATAGCATTCTATTGTTGTGTAGCAATTTTAGCAAGTGTTTTGTAGCTAGGTTTAGATTCACATTCAGAGTCACTTCACTTGATGTCTGTGAGCATCGCGTGAGTTTACCTTGGCACCACGGGCCATGAAGCAGTAGGTGGGTGCAAAGTCATCCTCATCATTAGCATCATTGTTGGTGACGAGGTCATTGTCTTCAGTGTCAAAGATGGACTTGGAGACGTATGCTGAAGCTAGAGCCAGGCTTGCCACGCCTGAATCAGATTCCTCTTCAGACTCCATCTCCACCTCCTCAGATGCAGACTCCTCCTCTGAATCCATCTCCTTGCCAACAAACGCACGAGCCTTGCTGGATGAGCTCTTCTTGTGTGATGAAGACTTCGACAAAGACTTGGAAGAAGACTTTGAGGATTTCTTCTTCTTCTCGTCATCAGAATCATATTCCTTGATCTTCTTCTTCTTGTTGTTTTCATTGTCCCATTGAGGACATTCAGAGATGTAGTGACTAGGTTTCTTGCACTTGTGGCACGTTCTCTTCTTCTAGTCACGGGAGGAAGCTTCATCATTTCTTGAGCTGGATCTTGAAGACTGTCTGGAGCCTTTCTTCTTGGTGAACCTCTGGAACTTCTTCACTAGCATGGCAAGTTCCTTTCCATTGTCTTTAGGATCCTCAGAACTACAGTCAGATTCTTCTTCACACGAGGAAACAACCTTTGCCTTCAAGG